>NC_089871.1:17190252-17505044 GCF_036373705.1 Amia ocellicauda
TTCTATCTAAAATGCAAAAAGTGAGGCTTTGGAGATAAAGTGTGCTGAACAGGCAAGGCACTCAATATAAATAAGCCATTTGTATTGAACAGTGTACTTTTGTACTGAGATACAGACAACGAGATACACACAGACACATACTTACTTAAGGGACTTACACAAGAGAAGAGAGCAGGGAGATCAGTACAGTGGCCCTGAAGTGCAAAACACATGCAAATTAAAAAGATGACATTACAATTAAAACAAAACACCAGCAAACTTAAAAAGGTGTCTGCAAACTAACAACAAAATGTGTCTGCAACATTAAAAAACTGCCTGCAACATTAAGTGTCTGCAAACTTAAAAAAGTGTATGCAACATTAAAAAAGTATATGCAAACTAACAAAAAAGTATCTGCAACATTACAAAAGTTAAAAAGGATGCTGCAATCAAAAAAGATGCAAGAAACTAAATTACATTCTATACCGGAAATGACAAATAGGCAGGCTTTGACGGTAAGGAGTAGAAAATTATTGGATCTCTGAGTGGAGGAACCAGTATTCAATAATGCTGACCAGGAAACATCCTTCAGCAGCTCAAGTTACTGTAATTCTGTTGTCTTTCTATTGTTTTCATAGGTATTAAAAATATTCTAAACGCAAAACAGGCTGGAGTATTTTATATGTGGTTTTACTAACAACATAAGGTAGGAAATATTAATTATAAAGATGTTTTCAATGGTAACACATCTACATGTGGAGTCTAATAATAATAATAATGATAAATGCTAATATTTGGACCCATCCTGAATGCATACCTCTATGAAGCTCATATGTGTAGTATTGCAAACACAATATTGTGGATGTAGTAATAAATATTACATAATAACCATAACTGTATCTATGTAGGGAACCTTACTGCAGGATAATATGCAAACACAGCAACAAACATATTATGCTATTATGTACATTACTACTGTTGTGTGTCGAACATTAATGTGTTTAACACTGGCTGTATGTGTGCTGCACCAGAGTGTTGTTTTTTGCACTCTTCCCCACCACTACTGCATTTGTGTGTTTTATGTTATGTCCCCCTTATACCCTTACACCAGCCACTTGCAGTCATAACAGTGGACATTTTTGTTACTTGCATATAATACCTTGCACTTGTCCACATTTTCATCTGCCAGGTGTCGGCCCACAACTGAATATTATCCAAGTCCCTTTGAACAGCCTGTGCTGCCGAGATTGTATCTGCTGAGCCACCTATTTTAGTATCATCTGCAAATTTGACAAGTTTGCCAGATGCGGGGCTTACCAGGCAAAGACAATTAATCGTCAAACACAATTTCATGATCATGACAGCCCCAGGTTTGACTAATTTCCTAAAATATCAGCACTGAATGGTCAAGTCAATTGTATCAACAGTTTATTATAAATAAATCATACAAACTAGAAATCAATAGCATTATACACAATCAGTCATTTACATCATTTACAAAAAGGACAGTATTGGTTTTCATCATAGCTCTGAAATTGATTTGTTTAATTTGACTTCTTATTTAAATTAGTGAACACAATACAAGGTTTAGAAATAAGTGAGCAATTTAGTCTTTTTTAATCCACCCCTGCACATAAACATTTTGCATTTCATTTGTATAAAAACAGCAATTTAAGAACTTACTCAATGTTATAATGTAAAGCACTTAACAGCCAGAAGTAAACAAAAGAAACTAATGTTATCTTTCAAGTCGGAAGCACTGGGGGAGGGGTTTCTGTGCACTTCCGTAGGAACCCGATCGAAACGTCACTCTTGCTCTCTGTGACCGAGCTCTGCTTTGCTTCCTCGTCTGTCTGCAGGCTTCAGTTTTAGGCCCGGCTTCGGCAGGTGGCCTACTACCCTCGGACCCCGGTGTCCCCGGAACCCCCGGCACACACAGTGTGGTTAAGCCTACGGGCCTATGTGGTGCTTGTATGCTACACTCCAGTGTTTGGATACACAGTGTTCTGTCCGGCAACAGCAAGGTTGCATGTGGTTGGTGTTGCAGTGCCCGCTGTCCCCTAACGTTGCGGAGTGGAGACACACTTTCAACGGCCAGTCCCACTATATATATACAGCTCTGGAAACAATCAATGTTAAGTGGTCTCTTAATTTTTCCCCAGAGCTGTATATCGTGCGTAAACAGCAGGTCTGTGGCTCCGTTGTAGCTCTTGTAGACTGGAGCATCACTGCCGCTGTTCCCAGCTGATGGTGCTCAAGCTGTTCTGTGGCCTGTTCTGGCTGTGCGTCATAGAGCAAGAGACTGCTGCTGTCCTCAGGGGTAAGCACTTGAGCTGGCTCTTGTGTTCTCCTGTGTACATCACAGTTGTTAACACAGTTGAGCTAAAGTTGCCCTGCATTAGCTGGGCTAATCACACACGGAACACAGGAGGAGTTGACGCCTGCTGATGCATGACCTGGTTCCTGCGCCCCGTGGTGTATACAGTTCGTTTGTACGACATTTTAAGTTATCAGCACAGTGGAGCTCTCCACTCTGTACCGTTCAGTTGAGTAGGATGCTCCTGTGCTGTGCGGAGGCAGCATGAATGTTCCTGCTACCACGCTATACATACTGTTGTTTCTCAGCTCGGCTACTCTGACTGACACGACATAGTACACGACTGTGTATTATGTTGATTTCACTGGGTCTGTAGCTCCACTCCTGTGCTTGATTGCCCGTGCCATATATTATGCAAGTAGATTACGGCCTCGCTCCTAGCAGCACTAATAGAGCAGCCGGCCTTGCTATTGTAGGTGGAGGGCGTAAGAGTTGACCTCTGTAGCCCCAGTTTATATATGCTGATTGCAGGCAGTTCCCGGTAAGAGTGTGACCCCTGGGATTACTGTCAGCGGTACACCTCGAGGCAGACTCCCTCATCAGCTTGCTGCCTCCTTCCGATGGTTTTGTTATACAGTAACCCCTCCCCCTTGGGCAGTGCTTCCGACTTGAAAGATAATGATAGGTTGCGAATTCAACCCCAGTTATCTGAAAAAGGAAGCACAACCTGAACTGACGTCACCTTTTAAACAAACAGTTAGTTGAAGGGACCTGTTTTGAGTAACGTGCGCAGGGGCCAATTGCAGCTTTGATAGTGACTTTTCGATTGGATTCCTACGGAAGTACGCAGAAACCCTTCCCCCTTGGGCAGCGCTTCCTTTAACCGTTAACCATCAGACTACTAAACTCACAGCGAGTGCTCTACGTGTCAAAACTAGAGCACTCTCACAAATCACAGTGCTTGGTCTAGCGCACCATATAATTTTACATAAATTGATATAATGATCATATGAAACCTATATAAACATAATTCACTGAAGTGTTTTATTCATTCTATAATTAGTTTATTTCTGGAATTAATACAGAAATGTTCATTAGCAAAGCAAACAAAGCTATTTTCAAAATGAACACGGCTTATAAACATTAAAATTGAATGTTCTTTTTAAAATACAAAAAAAAAAAACAGATTAACAAATAATTGTTAGTTATTAAGTTATAAGCGGTTGCCTCTCCTGATTAACAACCTCAAAACTACTAGGTATCCATTTGTATTGTTTGAAAGAAAAACACCAGGACCCCATTCCTCGTAGCTGGCTAATTGAGTTAGCCAGATAACGTTCAGTATAACCTGACAGTCTGTTTTTTTCTGTTCCTCAAAGCAAGTTAAAAAAACAAGTGAGTAAATTACCATAGGAGAGCCTGACTTAAATTATCATATTAATCCGGCTGATTAACCTGAATTAGTTAAACCAGGTAGGAGAACCGGGGCCCAGGACATATTTGTTTCCTCCCTCCTCTATATTTTCCTCCTGCCTTACTTTTATATACGAGAGGGACAATTGGATGCATAAAAAATGACTGACAAACATTTCCTGCAAATTTTCTTTTGTTTACTTCTGGCTGTTAAGTGCTTTACATTATAACATTGAGTAAGTTCTTAACAATTACTAACTAACGGCTTGGGCTGTGTGTTGAATAAATATAAAAGCAAACATAAAAGCATTTAATAGCATTAATTAATATTAATATAAAAGCAAACATACAGATTAATATTGTTATTGTCGTTATTACTACCAGTAATATGTAATCATAATAATAATAATAATAATAATAATAATAAAAAATGTACATTGCTTGCTTTGCATTGATTGTAAACGCATGTGTTATTTCTCCTTTCCCGAGAAATCCGTCGGTCGGGTTTGCGGTGTTAAATTAATCTCTGCATTACTTCCGTGTATTTCTGAATCTTACCAGCTTTCTTTTGTGTCAATTCTGTTATTTGGGTTGAAAAGGATTTTCTGACTTTTAGGTTGAACAGGTGAAATAAACTAGAAACATCTTAATCTATACCTTCACCCCCTGACATGTATACATTTCTTGTGATTAAACTTCTGCCTCCCCCTCTTCCAAATCACTGTCATAATGGTCTAAAATACTAATCAATTTATAATAGTAAAAATTTTATTTTTAATCGCTCTCCGATGCTGTAAAATGTTCAAAACATCCTATAGGTTACAACACGCCTACGTGGGCCGATTTTCGAGTAGGGTATTGCTGCAGACCTGGAGACATTGGAATGTGGGAGGAGTTACTGTCAAAAATCTTGTATGCAGCCAATCCCTTTGCAGGAATTTCTTGTCAGTAATTTTTATGCAGCCAATCACCTTCTTAATTTCTTTGTAAGCGCTTCAAGGAGGAGATAGATCAAATCTTCCTTGTATTAGATCAAATTACATGTTTACACTCTGTGGAGCACGACACTCGCTTTTTTTTAAAAAAAAAAAGCATTAGCTTTTGAAAGACTCAGATAGCTAACACGTAAAATGTCTTGCCTCGGCATGCATATGATGACATGTAACTAGCCAGTTAGCTAACATTAACAGACAAGCACCGCCCCCAACTTCACTCTCGCTACTGCAGCTCGGGTATCGCCCAAGTGACAACAACATCCAATAACTGAATAAGAGTTATAATGGTGGGTCTCTGTAGGATAAGAATCAACATTTTCATCCTGTACAGTCATACAATGTACATTTGTGCATCAAGTAAAGAAAGGACACACAGCATATCTGCATGTGGCCAAATAACTAATAATAAACCATATTATATTAGTATTTACATGTTATAAACTTAAAAAACAAAACATGACACTCACAAGTTGAATTTGATGCCACCACAGTCCGTTGAAAGAGACTGTTGTGATGAGACGATTGGTATGTAAAGAATATTATTATACCATTATTATTATTACTACTACAACAATGTATCCAAGGTGGTGAACATAATTCATTAATCATTTTAATAGTTATGTAAAATTAATCAATACTTGGAAATATATTTTGCGCAGCTGCTTGGTAGCTGGCAAGCAGGGCAGCAACGCACCGAAGACATGGCTCTATTCGAAACCGCATACTACGCATACTACACGCAGCCTATACATACCAATTTTCAGTAATGACTAATGTTGAAATGTTGGTATGTAGTATGCAGTTTTTAATGTATATTGATTGTAAAAATAATGTAAGTTATAAAATCCGTACAATTGTAAAAATAACATACAAGTTATAAGCGGTTGCCTCTCCTGATTAACAACCTCAAAACTACTAGGTATCCATTTGTATTGTTTGAAAGAAAAACACCAGGACCCAATTCCTCGTAGCTGGCTAATTGAGTTAGCCAGATAACGTTCAGTATAACCTGACAGTCTGTTTTTTTCTGTTCCTCAAAGCAAGTTAAAAAAACAAGTGAGTAAATTACCATAGGAGAGCCTGACTTAAATTATCATATTAATCCGGCTGATTAACCTGAATTAGTTAAACCAGGTAGGAGAACCGGGGCCCAGGACATATTTGTTTCCTCCCTCCTCTATATTTTCCTCCTGCCTTACTTTTATATACGAGAGGGACAATTGGATGCATAAAAAATGACTGACAAACATTTCCTGCAAATTGATTGGCTGCATACAAAATTATTGACAATTACTCCTCCCACATTCCAATGTCTCCGGGTCTGCAGCAATATATACTTGTGATTTTCGGCCCTGTAGTCCTCTGGGGGTTAACACAATGTTTAAAAAGCCACACTGCAAGGTACTGCTAATTGCTGAAACACACACAGACAGAAGAAGGGGTCAGCTGTGAGTGCGCTGGTGTGTTTTAAGATCTCCCAATTGACAAAAACTCTTCCCACACTGGGTGCAGGAGTACGGTCTCTCTCCAGTGTGAGTGCGCTGGTGGAGTTTAAGATGTCCTGATTGACTGAAACTCTTCCCACACAGGGCGCAGCTGTACGGTCTCTCTCTTGTATGTGTGCGCTGGTGTGTTTTAAGATCTCCCGATTGACAAAAACCCTTCCCACACTGGGCGCAGCAGTACGGTCTCTCTCCTGTGTGAATGCGCTTGTGGCGATTAAGATGTCCCGATTGACTGAAACACTTCCCACACTGTGCGCAGCAGTATGGTCTCTCTCTTGTATGAGTGCGCTGGTGTGTTTTAAGATCTCCTGCTTGCCAAAACCTCTTCCCACACTGGCTGCAGCAGTATGGTCTCTCTCCTGTGTGCATGCGTTGGTGTGTATAAAGGTTTGCTGCCAGAGTGAAGTACTTCCCACAATGGGCACAGCAATATGGTCGCTCTCCTGTGTGGATGCGTTGGTGTCTATAGAGGCTTCCTGACAGAGTAAAGCTCTTCCCACACTGGGCGCAGCTGTATGGTCTCTCTCCTGTGTGGATGCGCTGGTGTGTTTTAAGTTTTCCTGATTGACTAAAACTCTTCCCACACTGCGTGCAGGGGTACAGTCTCACTGATGGACTCTCCCCTCTCACTGCACTTCCACTCCACCCACTGAGCTCCATCCTTAGATCAGCAGACTCTGGGTCACATTGTCCACCTATAGGGAGCTCAGGCCCCAAGTCACAGGCACTGTCTGTAATATTGTCAGTTTTTAAATTACGGAGTGTCTCTCTGAAAGGAGTCTGTTGTATTGGCTCCACTGTATAAACAAACTCCAATGTATCGTCCTCTGTTTTAATATTATCACACTGTGTTCTGGTAGAGCGCAGCTCAGCACCAGCTGTACTGGGGCCACACTCAGATCCCAGAGACTGGATCCTGGAGAGATCCGCAATGTGGATGGAGTCCAGCTCGCTTTTTATTAACTTTGACCCTGCTGTATCAGATCCCAGTGGTAGAAAAGATCCCTGTGTTGACCCCTCAGTCTGTGACTCTACCATGTGGCCAGACTCCTGTCCAACGAGCTCCTCAACACTCTGGCTGCACTTGGGCTGCTCACTCAGCCTCTGGTTGCCTTCAGTAGTTGTGGGCTCTGTGTCCTGCCTCAGACTGGAGCCCCACTCTTGCTCACAGTGTTGATGCTCAGTGGGAGCCCTTTCCCTAGAGTCAGGGAGAGCGCTGGCCTCTACAGCTCCTGGGGGACAGATGACAAAAGAGAACAGCACTGAGAACAGCAGCTCTGAAAACTCAGTTAATACAATTATATTAGAACATCTAAATGTAAACTGGGAGCATGTTTGAAGTCAGTCAATAAGAGTATAGTCTGGTAACTCATATACATATTAAAATATGATACTGGGGGTACTTGGCACATGAGGATTTTCAACCCTGTTATTAGTATTCAATAGTCCAGGTGCAGGTGAGTACTACATAATTATGTCTCTCTAGGCTGAACATAAGTATGAAAATAAAGCAGTAAATTGTTACATTCCTGAATATCATTATTTGAGAAATATTAATAACATGTACACAGATAGAAGACTGAATTTGTGTGTGTCATCTGTATAAACCAATCTAATTATATAGTTGGAAAATGGCCAATGAATGTATTTATTGCTGGCGACAGGCTGGCTGATGTTAGCATTTATTAGACTGCTGTTGGGACTACAATGCAGTAACTTTTCAGAGGTGAGCTGGACTGCGAAGACTCTGCACAGATTTCTGCGGGTGGGTCTTAGTGGTATCACGCAGAAACACTCAAGAATGCGCATCTCTGTATTTCTGTGCAGATCTGCACTTCACAAACGCGACCTTGTATTAGAATGAATGCTGTCTCAGTCAATTAATGAAAAAAAATGCTACATGTATTGCGTGTTGAAGTAAACAAACAAATGGGAGAAATGCACAATGAATGAAGATGAGATGGAGGAGAGTAGTGCGGGTAGAAACTTCCCAGCAAAGTGACTACAGTGAATTTATCCCTAAGAAAGGTGTGACATTTAACAGGACGTGCATCCCTTTATAACGAATGTGTCTTATTCAATATTTGTTAGAATATGCACCTCTTTACTAGTAAGAATAAAGAGTGAAAAAACATCACCTCATTCCCCTATTTAAAATTTTGAATTGATAACATCAATGCTGTAACAAAACAGCAGAATCCTTGACCTCCTTCTGGCGTTTACTCAAAACACATTTTTTCAGACAGTACTTGTAATTTAGTCCTTTACTCTCCTGTAAGATGGCATATTACAACGTTTTATCATACTTCTTGCCTTGTGTTACTAGTATTCGTATTGTTATTTTGATTTCCCCTATGCTCCCTTTCCCTTTGCCTTTGACTGTAACCTAACATCTTGTCTGCACTCTGCTTTTACAATCCAGGATGTAAGACCTCATTGTATTCACTTGTGTAAATTGGAATTTGTAAATTGTATTATGCTTTGAATTTCACTGGATTATGCAAATCTGAATTTGTGAGGTTTTATGACTTGTACTGAACTATATTTTTGAACTTTGTTATTGCACTTATATTTTGTAAGTCACCCTGGATAAGGGTGTCTGCCAATAAATAAATAATAATAACATATTAAAGATAATATAAAATGTAAGGTTGTTCAAAGGCAGACATTGTCCTATTAAATCTAAGCAATGTCAGTTGGTTAATCATACCTTCTGTCAGAGATTTACATTGTTTTGCAAAAATGTTTCCTGAAGAAGAAACACTTCTTCCAGCATCTTCAGAATTGCTAACAACTGTCAAATATCTTTTAGACTTTCATTAAGAATTGGGAAATAATTATGCAGTAAACCTCGAAAAATGTCAAAATATGTCTTGATCTGGCATTATCAGAGAAAAATCCTCACATTATTAAAGTTAACTTCAAATGCGATTCAAGATGTCACTACACTGTGTAAATCATAGAGTGCAGATTGATGGTCTCAGCTAATATTATTGTCTGTTTGTAGGTATCTGATAGTTGTTGGAGATTATGTGAAAAACATACTGATCTTTTGTATCTGTGACTCCTCAGTAATTACAGGTACAATGTCCAACGTGACAGACTAAAACTTAATGACCACTACAAGCGGGAAAACAGAAGGCCGGTCTATATCTCCAGAAGTATGTCAGAAGTTATATATGAATAAATCATGCAAAATATAATCTCTCTATATACCTAGACAAACGTGTTAGACTGCATTACAGTGTACACTGGCGGTAGTGGACGGCATGGTGGTTAGCACTGCTGCCTCACAGCTCCAGGGGTCCTGGGTTCGAGTCCCATCTTGGGGGCCCTGTCTGTGTGGAGTTTGCATGTTCTCCCCGTGTCCGTGTGGGTTTCCTCCGGGCACTCCGGTTTCCTCCCACCATCCACCATCCAAAGACATGCGGGTTCCGTTAATTGGTCACTCTAATGCCCTGTTTCCACTCACGGACACATCCGACCCCAGATACTTAAAGAGGTGTTTCCACTGGCTTGTCCGGACACTTAACTATCTGCTGCCAGACATGGCCGTAAGCGTCCATAATGCCCACTAAGGAAATACTTATCTTTCAGAAGCAGAGATGTGTGCTGGAATTGAGACAGACAGGGAAGAGATCAGCTACATTATGTTGGAAGCTATAATCTCAAATGGGTGGGATCAGAAGAAAAGTTTTATTAGCAGTGAAGACTGTATAGGAAATTTGAAGAAAGCGTTTTGTGATAATTATATAATGTTTATATTAATACTAGCATTAGACGTAGCTTGTATACAGACTGAGCAGATTAGCTTTAGCAGGCTAAGCAAAAGGTCAAAAAGGTTCATTTGTTAGAAACTCCTGTCAGTAATAAAAGATCACACAGTGCCGAAATAGCCTACAGCTGTTTGTTGAAAATTTGTTTGTGACTTAATCGTTTCTCCAGGCAGGAATTGTTTCTGTTAATGAGCGATTGACACTAGGTAAATGACGACCGTGGGATCGCATCTTCCTAGTGCACATCAAAGACAGACCTCTGCTTTTTGGATCCATCACCTCTTCACGGGAAGACAGACCGTAAACAGACCTGCAGAAATTTCCTGACATGGGGCTTCCGAGCCGGCTTGATTAAAGTTCTGTTTGCTTTATCTCGACGACTTCTCCACTTATTTCCGAGACGGGTTCTACAAGCAGCATGGAGTGAAAACCACATACAGAGAATTACTTACAGTTATTGTCCGAGTGTATTAAAAACGTGGATTTCACAGGAGACCGGTACCTTGCCATGACTAGTTAAAAATAAACTGAAGGATAATAATCGGAACGGATAATATTTTATGAACAACTGGACAGTGTTTCAGGTTGTTGTCCTGTGAATGGTGTGCAGGACTGTTGTATAACAGCCTCACAGAGACAATCAGTATGAAGGTGAACATGATTTAGTTAACGCGTGCACATTTATAAGTTAAATTAATGAATAAATAAATACAGCAGATCTGGGTTTCCCTCTAAAACACTAAGGACTGGTTTAATAAATGCTTACATAAACGCCATGACTGAAACGTGCACACTTTAGTTAAATTATAACCTGCTATATTGTAGCTGGATGATTAATCGTGAAATGTGTGTATTTTGTTTCAACTGTATCTGTCTGCTAAGCAAATTATAAATAATACATCAAAAAGCATTGTTTGCAGTTACAAATCTGCAAAAAAGAGTTATAAGTATATATAAGTTATAATAATAATAATACTAAACAGCAAATATGTATTGTTCTTGTTGCACATGGAAACATTCTTGTGGAACTAGAATCCACAGGCTTCTGTAACATCTTGCTCCCTAGGCTGAAGAGCTAAAGCCGGATCTCAGTTTTATGTTTCTCGACATTTTGACAGCTTTCAAAGCCAGTGTGAATGGGGGTGCATACCATCCACCTGACGTCCCCATCACAGTCAATGGGCATTCCGATTTGTCAATAGTTGTAATCTGTCCCCTGTCTAAGAAAACATCTACCAGCTGTATTATTTGCGCCGTGTGGAAATCAGCAATCTGGGGTAGATATTCCCAGTATAGCTCCAGCACTGATTGCATTGTTTGGCTGATTGATTGTTCAGAAATTGACCATTTGGATCATGATTTTTTTTTCACAGGGGGATATGAGCACAAACACATAACATCTTGTTGGCATTCAGTACTTTCTTTCCCTTGGGATTTTACAGGAGGGAGTGATTTAACAGCTGTCAATCTCAGAGGCTCGTTTTTCCTTTTTTATTTGTGATAAATGTCAGTTTAGTGTTGACTTTCTAGTGTAATCTAAAGATAAAATGGCAAATTAAATCATAGGCTACCCAGTGGTGTACAGAAAACCAGGTGTATATTGTTGCGTGTTTCTGAATAAAAATGCTTTTTGATTGTGATGTTTTGTAAAATGGAATCCATGTTTGGTCTCGAGTTTTTTTAGAGCATCGATTTATTCCCATTTACACTAATCGCAATTCCTTTTTATTTTTCTAATTTGTCAAAGCGCAATTTCATTTTTGTTAACGGGAATTGAAATATAATAATATAGGAGACTGTGGGAACATTTAGAGCATCACAGTTCAATTACAAATAATCGCCGATAACGCAAGGCCTTACACCACCCGGGATTATGGTTGGCGGAGAAAGTGCTCGTTTGTGTTGATGCTCCTGGTTTTCATTTACAGACAGTGTAAAGTGCTCAGTCTGCCTCGTATACAAGTAAATACATGAATAAATAAACACACGAAAAGCTACCAGAGACAGCTCCGCAGCTCCACTCTGCCCTCCCGGCCCCTCGGCTCTTCACAGGCGGCCCGTCCGCTCCGGAGCTCCAGGTACACACAGCCGCCTCCCCCGCCGCCAGGAGCTCCTGCAGCCTCCGTCTCAGCGCCTCGTTTTCCGCATCCCTGTGGGTTATCTCGGCTCGGTACTGCGACACCGTGTCTCCCACCGCCTTCCAGATCTCACACAGAGCGGCTCTCATCAGCCCGGTCAGAGCCGAGGCCAGACGGGCGTCCAGACAAGGAGGGTCGGACATAGTTCAGTACAGAGCTCCGCGTCTCTCTTCTGTTTCTCGGCCGCAGCCCGGCGCAGATCTGCAGATCTGTGCAGGTGGGGCGTAGTGACGTCACGCAGCTGCACTGCAAGGGAGCGCCGTGTCTTTATTTAGGGTCTTCAAACGCACAGAGATAGCAGCGCTTGCGGTCCGGTACCGTAGTTGGGATCATCGATGTCCCGAGTACAGTACAGTAGAGTAGCCCATGTAAACTGGCATCCCCCCCTAGTTTGTTGATCACCACGACCCTATCCTGAATAATAATACATTGTATTTTTCGTGAATTAACATATTCGACAGAATCAAATATGAATGAGAACTTGGTGGGTCATCAACTCTTGATGATTGGGGCACAATTTGAATGAACTCTACATTCATAACATTAAATCTATTCCCAAACTGGTCTTAATTCTTACTCCTGCAAAAGAATGCCATCGTGTGTTCCGTTGCCTCGTTTGTTGTGTGTTTATTGTATTTTGCTAGTCTTGCTGGTACATTTTTCTTGCCTTTAAATGATATGCTATTTTATGGTTCCTTCTTAGATGATAATGCATTTGTGTTTTGAACAGACACAGCATTGTATGAAGCCAGACAAATTCATAATAACTAAAAATGTTATTGTTTCACTTGACCTTCCTCAGCAGGCCTGTATAAGGTTTGAAATTTAACTGGATTGGTGAACATCATTGGATTTTCTGCTGTTATGTGCTACAATATGAATCGATTTGTAGTAGTGTTGGAATATACAAAATTTTGCACATGAATGATGTAATTATGACATATATGTATGTGAATGGGTTAAAATACCAAATTAAGTTATTTAAGTTTTAAATCAAAATAAAATAATATTTCATGTAAACTATCATTTGAATATTTTGAATTGTCTAGAAAACAATGCAAGGAACAAGTCAGTTTTTCTGTGAAATCACTTAAATTCTGCAGACAACCAGATTATAATGCCCCCATTTCCACTGGCGGATGCATCATTTTCAATAACTAGGTAATTACACTTTTAGACTGTTATTGTTTCTTATTAAAATTACACAGTGACCATTCAAGTAATTATTCAAGGGAATACTATCAGTAGACAATAGTGTTTTTGTATTGGCTATTAGTAATATGCTTGTTGCCTGACATTGGGCAGCCTTTGAGATTCATAAAAATGATAACAAGAAAAGAAAAAGAGTAGGTGATCTGTATAGTTCAATAATGATATCCCCTATGGAAAAATAGTATGCTGAAGTTTACAATGTACTTGGAATATACTATGATACTGATAATTTAGATACACTTAGCACTTAGAGCACTTACATTTACAGCAACTTCAGTATGTTGCAATTCTTAACATTTACTTTATAATACTGTTGTGAGTATTTCTAGTATTGATCAGCAACTATAATGAACTTATCCAAATTTATTAAATTTTGTCTCATACAGGGCCTGTGTATACCAACCTTTTTTGGTGTCCTGAGACATCTGTAGCAGACAGAAACTCACTTCTCAAAATATTTTATTCCCCTTGCCTTGACACTTTCAGGGGATGAGACTATATTGATGACAGATCTTCCTGTTGTTCCTGAGAGTTGTACATAAGGTCACAGAAATGGTGAGGTGGAATTGTACCAAAGGGTTTGACATATCTACTCATTAGCTATATTGTTGATTATTAAGTAGCCAATATAATCTCTTAGCCTTGGATATATATCAGTATTTAATGTCCACTATAATTACACTATGAATAGAACTAGATGAAGTAGCTCATGAGAAAGATTTAGGAGTCTATGTGGACTCCTCACTTTTTCCATCCAAGCAATGTGGGGAAGCAATAAAAAAGGCAAACCGAGTGTTAGGGTATATTGTCAAAAGTGTAGAATTTAAAACAAGGGCAGTAATGTTCAGACTGTACAATGCACTAGTTAGACCTCATCTGGAATACTGTGTACAGTTCTGGGCTCCACACACATCGCTGCTCTAGAGGCAGTTCAGAGGAGAGCACCCAGACTTATTCCAGGTCTGAAGGGAATGTCCTACTGAGAGACTGAGGGAACTGAACCTTTTCACCCTGGAACAGAGGAGATTACATGGTGATTTGATTCAAGTCTTCAAAATCATGAAAGGCATTGACCACATCAAACCAGAGGAGCTTTTCAGAACAGCAGGGACACACGCAGCCGGGGACACAAATGGAAATTGGGCTTCAAGGCATTCAAGATGGAAAACAGGAGACACTTCTTCACACAGAGAGTCGTCACAATCTGAACAAACTCCCCAGCAATGTGGTTGAAGCTGACAATTTGGGAAAATTCAAAAATAGACTGGATAGGATCCTTGGATCACTTAGTTATTAATGGACACCAAACGAGCATGATGGGTCGAATGGCCTCCTCTTGTTTGTAAACTTTCTTATGTTCTTAAATGAAGATGTGAAAGCACATCAGCATTGCCATGGTGCCTTTGTATTGCACATCACAGGTGTGAGTACCAAAGCCCATCTCTGTATGCATGCAGTTGCCATTTCAGGAATCCCCTGAAAATTGATACAAGCAGTTTGTTTGTGGTCAGTCAAAAGTATGCATTTTCTGCCATAGAGATACTGTCCCAACTTCTTAACTCCCCAGACTAAACTTAATGCCTCCCTGTCAATCTGCGCATAATGTCATTCAGTAGAAGAGAGTGATCTGGAGGCAAAAAATTTTGGTTTTTCACAACCATTTGGCATGACATGAGAGATTACTGCACCGATACCATAAGAACATAAGAACATAAGAGTTTACAAACAAGAGGAGGCCATTCGACCCATCATGCGCGTTTGGTGTCCATTAATAACTAAGTGATCCAAGTTTCCTATCCAGTCTTATTTTAAATGTGATGTGAGGCATCCCATGCAAGTCATATTTCTAGCGCTTGTAGTACATCAGTACTTGTTCTGAGCTAACTACCTGCTTTGCCTTTTAGAATGTCTCTTCACAGCGTTTTGACCACTGCCACTTCCGTTCTTTTTGTAAAAATGGATTCAGTGGGCAGAGAGTATTTGACAAATTGGGTACAAATTTGTGGTAGCAATTTACCAGTCCCATAAATGATCTGAGGTGGGACACATTTACCGGATGTCTGGAGATGTGTGAAATCCATCAGCATCAATGACATCAATGTCCACAATATGTAACTGAGACTAAAAAACTCACACTTACTGCTGTTTACGATCAATCCATACTCCTCTAGTTTCTGGAGTATTTGTTTCAGGTTTCTCAAGTGATCTTCATCGACACCGGTAATGATGATGCCATCCAAGTAACATCTGCAACCAGGTATGCCTTGGAGCACTTGATCCATTGCATGCTGCCACAAGGCTGGAGCAGAAGCCACGCCATAGACAAGCTGATTGTACTGAAGAAGGCCCCTGTGTGTATTAATATTAAGACATTTCTTAGACTCCTCCTCTACTTCCAGCTTGTGTGAGATTGAGTATACTGAAGTGTTTGCCTCCTGAAAATAACTGAAAAATATCCTCAATTCGAGGAAGTGGGTATTGGTCAGTTTGAACAACTGGGATGATGGTTACTTTGATACATCGTACAAACCCCCTTATATTAAACATTACGTATGCTTTAATTTTTTCTGGTTTAACCATATATGGGTTTTCCTAACGAGTTGTTAGGCAGAAACTGAACTTGCACTCATCACGGGACAGACATGTAGCCCTGTTATCTTTCTCTCCTCTCTGGTCTGTATAAAAGTTCCTGTAGTTTGTAACTGTTTTGAGACTGTTCTTGAGATTGCCTCTTGCACCTCTTCCTTGCAGCTGCTTGTAATTAAAAGCTTTGGTTGGAAATATATATCTCTCTCCGGATTTCTATGACTCTTCATTTCATATGGAGACAATTGTTTCAGTTAAAGGGAATTATGTGAGAAACAAAGAGAATTGTAATGATTTGCTTAACCTCTGTTTTAGTTTCATAAAGTATGTTACTCCACACAAAAGTGTACTAATCGTGTGATTGTGTTATAAGATTGGGATGATTTAGCACATAGAACATTGGGTCTTACTTCTTACTTGATTTTGTAATGGTACCACAGTGATCCAGCTGCTTCTGAATAGACTGTGCAGGGTCTCTATTCACACCTCCCCCCACCACCTCCCTGGCATGCATTGTTGCTGCATCTCTGACTTAATTAGCCTGATAAGGTGGGGGTGGGGTATGTGGCCCAAACTACAGGTAGATACATGTGAACAACTAGTATTTGGTTTATTTACACTATGTGATATATACAAAGTTAACTACACAACACAGTAACACAATGGTAAAAGAGGAAGATTATTTGTAATATTTGGCCTTTGACAGTAGAGCAGACTGGGGACAGCTGTACCATGTGTTACCTTGTGCTCCGTTTCTGTGGGACTGTTTGAGGCGCTTTGGTCATTTTTAATACTGAGCACTTGCATCTGTGTGCTGTGATTCATGTCTTTAGAGGTAACATGCAGATTGAACATTGCTTCAGATCCAAGGAGTCAGATGTTACAGTTGAGCCCGTACCCAGAGTCAGTAACAGCAGTCTGGGTCAAATGTAACAAGTTGTGAAAAGCACCATATATTTAACTCAGAAATTAAAATCTTAAATTATATATTTTTATACAGATAATGCTTACTTTTTCCAACAGGAACATTATATATATAATGTTCATCACTCCATCCTCCTCTCCTGCCTCGCTGACCTTGGGATCTCTGGGACTGCTCTCACCTGGTTCTCCTCCTACCTCAGTGACCGGTCCTACCAAGTGACATGGCAAGGCTCCTCATCCACACCCCAACCTCTCCTCACAGGCATTCCCCAAGGCTCCATCCTGGGCCCGCTCCTGTTCTCTCTCTACACTCGCTCCCTGGGCCCCCTCATCGCTTCCCATGGTTTCTCCTACCACTTCTACGCTGATGATGCCCAGATCTTCCTGTCTTTTCCCTCTTCTGACCCTCTCATTCCCTCACGCATCTCTTCCTGCTTGTCTGCTATTTCCGCCTGGATGCACTCGCACCACCTCAAGCTCAGCCTCTCCAAATCAGATCTCCTCTTTTTCCCCCACTCTTCCTCACCTTCTGCTGGCCTACCCATCTCGATCCCCTTGGAATCCACCACACTCTCTCCTTCTTCTTCCGCTAAAAATCTAGGAGTTACCCTCGATCCTGTGCTCTCCTACTCCCAGCACATCACCACTCTGACGCGCACCTGCAGATTCTTCCTGAGCAACATACGTCGGATCCGTCCCTTTCTCATCGACTACTCAACTCAGCTACTCGTCCAGTCACTGGTCCTCTCCCGCCTGGACTACTGCAACTCCCTCCTGGCCGGCCTGCCTGCATCTACTACCCGCCTGCTCCAGCTCATCCAGAACTCTGCGGCTCGTTTGGTATTCTCTCTGCCACGATTCGCACACGCTACTCCACTGCTCCGCTCCCTCCACTGGCTCCCGATAGCGGCACGCATTCAGTTCAAGACTTTGACCCTCACCTACCGCTGTCTCGACCACACTACCAAGCTACCTTCAGTCACTTGTCTCTCCATACATCCCCTCCAGACCACTGCGTTCCTCCAGTGCCAGAAGGCTAACTCTGCCTCCTCTCCACTCTCCTTCCTCCAGAGCCGCTCCTTCTCATCCCTAAGTGGTGGAACGACCTGCCCACCGAAGTCAAAACAGCAGAGTCCTTTACCTCATTCCGGTGCTTACTCAAGACGCATCTCTCCCGACAGCACTTGTAATATTAGTCCTCTATCCCTGCTAGATAACACTTCAGATTTATTATGCTCCTCACATTCTTGATTGTTTTCCTCCTTGCTCCCTTTCCTGTAGCCCTCGTCTGTAACCCTACATCTTGATAGCACTTAGCTTTCACCATCCAGGATGTAGGAAGTCTCTTACTGTACTTGTGTAAATTGTAAATTGGAATTTGTAAAATGTATTTTGAATTGCTGTTTTAGCCAAATTGAATTTGTAATTGATGCCTTGTACTTCTCTGTATTTTTGCATTTTGTTTGCACTTATGTTGTAAGTCGCCCTGGATAAGGGCGTCTGCCAAGAAATAAAAATAATAATAATAATAATAATAATATACACTGCTCAAAAAAAATTATGGAACACATAATCATCACAGTATAACACCAAGTCAGTTAAACTTCAGGGATATCAATCTGTCCATTTAGGAAGCCTAAGCGATTGCACTGTTTTGGTGCAAATGAAAGTGACAACAGGTGCACTGGAATGGTTTTGCAGGTGGTGACCACAGGCAATTGCTCTCTCCTTATCTTTCCTGAATGATTTTTCTCTAGTTTTGCATTTTGCTAGTGTCCTTTTCCCTACTGGTAGCATGAGGCGGTACCTGCAGCCCATTCAGGTTGCACAGGTAGTCCAGCTCCTCCAGGATGGCACATCCATACATGCCGTCGCAAGAAGCTTTGGCGTGTCTCCCAGTACAGTCTCAAGAGCATGGAGGAGATACAAAGAGATGGGCCGTTACACAAGGAGAGCTGGACAGGGCTGTAGAAGGGCATCAACCCAGCAGCAGAACCGGTATCTGCTCCTTTGTGCGAGGAGGAACAGGAGGAGCACTGCCAGAGCCCTACAAAATTACCTCCATCAGGCTACTGGTGTACATGTTTCTGACCAAACTGTCACAAACAGACTCCATGAGGGTGTCATGAGTGCCCGAGGTCCTCTAGTGGGACCTGTGCTCACAGCCTGGCACCGTGCAGCTCGATTGGCATTCGCCAGAGAACACCAGAATTGGCAGGTCTGCCATTGGCACCCCATTCTCTTCACAGATGAGAGCAGATTCACACTGAGCACATGTGACAGACATGAAAGAGTCTGGAGATGCGGTGCTGAATGTTATGCTGCCTGGCCCTTACGTCCCCCAGACATGAATCCAATTGAGAACCTTTGGTACATTATGTATCGGTGCATCCGACGCCGAAAGTAGCACCACAGTAGTAGTAGTCCAGTAGCTCACTAATGCCCTGATCCAGGTCTGGGAGGAGATCCCCCAGGACACCATTCACCGTCTCATCAGGAGCACGCTCAGATGTTGTCGGGAGTGCATACAGGCACGTGGGGGCCATACACACTACTGAGTCACATTATGAGTTGCCGTGATGAAATTCACACAAGTTGGAACAGACTGTGATTTCAATTGTTTACTTTTTTTTCGGTGTGAGTTTGAATCCAGCCCTCAATCGGTTGGTGATTTTGGTTTCCATTGACCGTTGTTACGTAATTTTGTTCTCAATGAATTACACAATGTACAGTAAAGATTTTGATCTTTAACATATTTATTAATCTAGTTCCGATGTGTGATTTAAGTGTTCCCTTAATTTTTTTTGCGCAGTGTATATACACTCACCTAAAGGATTATTAGGAACACTTGTTCAATTTCTCATTAATGCAATTATCTAACCAACCAATCACATGGCAGTTGCTTCAATGCATTTAGGGGTGTGGTCCTGGTCAAGACAATCTCCTGAACTCCAAACTGAATGTCTGAATGGGAAAGAAAGGTGATTTAAGCAATTTTGAGCGTGGCATGGTTGTTGGTGCCAGACGGGCCGGTCTGAGTATTTCATAATCTGCTCAGTTACTGGGATTTTCACGCACAACTATTTCTAGGGTTTACAAAGAATGATGTGAAAAGGGAAAAACATCCAGTATGCGGCAGTCCTGTGGGCGAAAATGCCTTGTTGATGCTAGAGGTCAGAGGAGAATGGGCTGACTGATTCAAGCTGATAGAAGAGCAACTTTGACTGAAATAACCACTCGTTACAACCGAGGTATGCAGCAAAGCATTTGTGAAGCCACAACATGTACAACCTTGAGGCGGATGGGCTACAACAGCAGAAGACCTCACCGGGTACCACTCATCTCCACTACAAATAGGAAAAAGAGGCTACAATTTGCACAAGCTCACCAAAATTGGACAGTTGAAGACTGGAAAAATGTTGCCTGGTCTGATGAGTCTCGATTTCTGTTGAGACATTCAGATGGTAGAGTCAGAATTTGGCGTAAACAGAATGAGAACATGGATCCATCATGCCTTGTTACCACTGTGCAGGCTGGTGGTGGTGGTGTAATGGTGTGGGGGATGTTTTCTTGGCACACTTTAGGCCCCTTAGTGCCAATTGGGCATCGTTTAAATGCCACGGCCTACCTGAGCATTGTTTCTGACCATGTCCATTCCTTTATGACCACCATGTACCCATCCTCTGATGGTTACTTCCAGCAGGATAATGCACCATGTCACAAAGGTCGAATCATTTCAAATTGGTTTCTTGAACATGACAATGAGTTCACTGTACTAAACTGGCCCCCACAGTCACCAGATCTCAACCCAATAGAGCATCTTTGGGATGTGGTGGAACGGGAGCTTCGTGCCCTGGATGTGCATCCCACAAATCTCCATCAACTGCAAGATGCTATCCTATCAATATGGGCCAACATTTCTAAAGAATGCTTTCAGCACCTTGTTGAATCAATGCCACGTAGAATTAAGGCAGTTCTGAAGGCGAAAGGGGGTCAAACACAGTATTAGTATGGTGTTCCTAATAATCCTTTAGGTGAGTGTATATATATATATATGCTAAATTATATGACTTGATTATATTCCTTAGCCTGCATATCCAGTCTCTTGCAGCCTTTGTTCAGCTGAAGCAGAAGCAGCCCACTTTTCAAACTGTGAATGTGTGAAGGTCTTCACTGTGACTCAGCTCCTCTGTTCATCTCGCTGCTCCTGTGTTTCACGGGTCCAGACAGGCAGGCCCAGCGCTGGACACATCCTTTCTTCACTGTCTTTATTCATACATTTACTTTCCATCATCCATTAAGTGTCTCTCATTGCACTGTATCAGAGTGTAGACACACCCGGAGACTATAGACACACATGTATGTGATTTTTTACTGAAGACTTTCTTTTCACTTTTAAAATGTTTTCAAACTGTTCAATTTGAATAAATAAAAAGGAAACCTCTTGCTTTCACTATTCTGTCACAGAAAGACATGTTTGATCCTATGCAATTATATGAACAGAGAAGACATATTAATGATCAAAATAATACATGTGTGAGAATGTGAACTGAGGGGGGACAGAACTATATCACAGAAAGAAAACTGGACACAAATTTACCAAGAAAGCTAAATAACTGCTTTTGGGGGTAAAATCTGTAGGGTTTGGTCTAGGCAGCTCATTTTTCACAAACAGTTAGGAACCCACATAGTGTGTGTCCTGAGTGAGTGACATCAGTCTACCTGGCCTTTCAGCTCCAGAGCTCTACAGCAATCAATTAATGATGGCTGTTCAACAGATATTGTTAGAGAGATCATAATTAACATATTCAAGAGTCTTTGTTTTCAGAAGATGTTCTTTAGACTTTCTTGTCAAAGCAGAGCCTGCTGTGCTACATTTCTGCAGAAATCCACACACATGTCGAAGACAGCACATTGTGCGTAGAAGTGCTCTTTTCTTTTTCGATAGTTTCTCCTAATTTATTATACCCAACTGTATGAAATTTGTTGAGATTGTTTTCCAAATTCGTAGCATTTCCTGTTGCACCGTACAACTGTCAAGCTTCTATTCACAATTTCTTAGCGGTGGCTTCACACAGTTTAGTACTGGTCTCAGACTATCAGATTTATATTATGTAGAGTTGTCCGAGACTAGTGCTAACCAAGGTTTGTGAAACCATCGGAGTCGACATCTGTCCAGCGATCAGCACATTATTTCTACAGGTTCTGTAGTCTGAACCATATAGCCTACTATAAATATAAACATCGTTGTACTTGAAATTAAGTCACTTTATAGCACATCTTTGCACTCCTCTATTCAATAGCATGTCCAATTAATCTTGTTGGCCCGGTTACAAACCATACAATAAAAATAAATAAAACACAGGGAAGTTCCTGTGGCGATCTAGTGATTCGCTGTGGACTAGAGCTTTTCACATAGGTTAGGGTTTAAAAGACGCAGCCCCAGCTCCCACACACATACACAAACATCACCTCCGACACAATTATTAATTAATAATCAAGTCCTTTTCCGCCAGGTAAGGGTTCAAGGCCCCATATTACATGCCCCAATCTCTACCTAAGAACCACATTGTGGGGAAATAAACTTTCATAAAAGAGCATGATGAGGCTGATGGTTGACCTATTCTACTTTATTGCTGATCTACAGTGCACTTATATTGAATTCACACTAGTGTTGGCAGTGCTCCGGGTTTGCTGGCTCCGGCTCCGGGCCGGCTCCAGCAGCCCCAGCCCCAGCCCCAGCTCCAGCTCCGGAGTGGCCACAAAAAAAAGTGCAACTAGGATGCGATCATTATTTATAACGTTTTGTTTTTTTACTTTTATGTAAATAACTGTTTAACAAAACCAAAATATTAATAACAAACATTTGTTTAACCATTCAAGCATGAAAAAGTAGAACATTTTAAAGATGTCTGTGGCAATTGGGGTTGCCATCCAGCCAGTATTTTAGCGGACTGTCCGGTATTTGTACGCTATATGGCCAAATGTATGCCGACACCTCTTCTAATTAGACACCCACTGCTGACAGGTGTATACAGTGCCTCTCAAAAGTATTCACCCCCCCTGGACTTTTCCACATGTCATTGTTTTACAACATGAAATCAGAATGGATTTAATCAGGAGTTTTTGCCACTGATTAACACAGATAATGTTCTAAAAAATTACAAATACAAAAAAGAAAATACTTGAATGCATAAATAGTCACCACCCTTGGTATGACACAGCTGATTGAGCTGTGGTGAAACCAATTGTCTCCACAGTCACATAATCCACCAATTAAGGTGTGTCACATGATTTCAGGTTAAATACACCTGTCTCTGGGAGGTCCCACAGTTGGTTAGTACAAGAACTTCCTAACAAGAACTACATAATGAAGATGAAGATAAATTAAAATCAAATCTGGAGTAAGGTTCTTCAAAAGCACCAATCAGGGGTAAGATATAAAAACATTTTCAAGACATTGAATATCCTCCGGAGCACAGTAAAGTCCATTATTAAGAAATGGAGGGAATATGGCACAACTGTGAATCTGCATACTGCAACAATAGCCTGGTGCTTCACAAAAGTGGCCTTTTTGGGAGAGTTGCAAAACAAAAGCCATTGTTTATACAAACTCGCATAAAATCTTGACCAGAGTTTGCCAGAAGGCATGTGGGAGACTCTGAGACCAAGTAGAGGAAGATTCTATTGTCTGATGAGACCCAAATAGAGCTTTTTGGCCTCAATGCTAAGTGCTACATTTGGTGCAAGCCTAACACCACACACCATCCTGAGAACACCATCCCTGCCGTGAAGCATGGAGGTGGCAGCATTATGTAAAATGGATGCAGCAAAGTACAGAGAAATCCTGGAAGAAAACCTGCTGAAGTCTGCAAGAGACCTGGGACTTGGGAGAAGATTAATCTTCCAGCAGGCAATGACCCCAAACATACAGCCAAAGCCACACTGGAGTGGCTTAAAAACAAAAAGGTCAATGTCCTGGAGTGGCCCAGTCAAAGCCCGGACCTCAATCCAATTGAGAATATGTGGAGAGAGTTGAACATTGCTGTTCACCAAAGGTCCCCATCCAACTTGATGGAGCTTGAGCAATTGTGCAAAGAAGAATGGACAAAAAGTGCTGTGTCCAGATGTGTAAAGCTTGTAGAGACTTATAGATTCATGGCTGTGATTACTGCCAAAGGTGCCTCTACCAAATATTGACTGAAGGGGGTGATTACTTATGCATTCACTTATTTTCTGTTTTGTGTGTGTAATTAATTTAGACAATTTGAAGATTATATTTTTCACTTTGACATTATGGAAATTTTCTGTGATGATCAGTGGGAAAACTCCCAATTTAATCCATTCTGATTTCATGTTGTAACACAATGATATGTGGAAAAGTCCAAGAGGGGTAAATAGTTTTGAGAGCCACTGTAAAATCAAGCCACACAGCAATCTCCTTAAACAAGCATTGGTAGTAGAAAGGACTTTACTGAAGAGCTCAGTGACTTTCAACGTGGCACCGTCATAGGATGCTACCTTTCCAACAAATCAGTTCATTTCTGCCCTGCTAGAGCTGCCCTGGTGAGCTGTAAGTGCTGTTATTTTTAAGACGAAATATCCAGGAGCAATAACAGCTCAGCCGTGAAGTGGTCGGCCACACAAGCTCACAGAACGGGACTGTTGAATGCTGAAGTACGTAGCACATAAAAATGGTTGCAACAATCACTTCCGAGTGCCAAAACTGCCTCTGGAAGCAATATCAGCAGAATAACTGTTCTTCGTGAGGTTCGTGAAATGGGTTTCCATGGCCGAGCAGCTGTACAAGCCAAAGATCTCCATGTGCAATGCCAAACATCGGCTGGAATGGTGTAACCATTTGACCTCGGAGCACTGGAAAAGCAATCTCTGGAGTGATGGATCACATTTCACCATCTGGCAGTCTGATGGAGGAATCTGGGTTTGGCGGATGACAGGAGAACACTACCTGCCCGAATGCATAGTGCCAACTGTAAAGTTTGGAGGAGGAATAATGCTCTCAGGGCTTGGTCCCTTAGTCCTACTGAAGGGATATCTTAATGCTACAGCCTACAATTACATTCTATGTGATTTTGCACTTTCAACAGTTTGGGGAAGGCCCTTTCCTGTTTCAGCATGACAACCCATGCACAATGTGAGGTCCATACAGAAATAGTTTGTCGAGATTAGTGTGGAAGAACTTGACTGGCCTGCACAGAGCCCTGACCTCAACCCCATCCCATCTTTGGGATGAATGGGAAAGCCGACTGTGAGCCAGGCCTGATCGCCTGACATCAGAGCCCGACCTCACTAATACTCTTGTAGCTGAAATCCCCTCAACAATGTTCCAACATCTAGTGGAAAGCCTTCCCTGAAGAGTGGAGGCTGTTATTGCATCAAAGGGGGGACCAACTCCATATTAATGCCCATGATTTTGGAATGAGATGTTTGACGAGCAGGTGTCCACATACTTTTGGCCATGTAATGTATGTACTTTGACCCTCTGTCCAGTATTTTTAGAAGATGTACTGAAATCTATTGGATATGTCATAAAAAATGTTATCAGTGTACAATTTGCCCTCAACCTCCCCCCATCATCGTCTAATTGCCAGCACCCCCTCTAGGTTGACATTTCTCAAACCCCGCCCCCCTCCACCAGGGGTCCGGTATTTCATATCTCAAAAGTGGTCAACAAGGTGCAGGAGGCATGACTCTGCATGTGACCTTAACTCCATGTCAACCAACTTTTGGACAAACTAGTCAGGACACTTCAGATAACAGAGGCTATAAAATTAGGTTAATTCAGGCAGATGAAGAATTTGGTTGGAATAAAATAATTTGGAAATACTTAAAACTTTATAGTTAAAATGAATTTTATTTCTATTGCAAGTGGTTTATGAGAGATGCCCTGAGATTATAGAATCACTTCTTGAACGGAGTGAGAAAGTGAAGGTGTCATATAATTACAATTAATAAAAATAATGTATTAGGTACTAATAGCTGGAGTGAGAACTGATCTTATTTTATAACCCCTCCCACAACAAAACATATGCAGTTACATATTTTGTTAATTTAAGGAAACTGGACTTAATATCTGGGTGATTAAAATGGAGGGGGAGAGGGAGAGTGGAGCAGCTCCATGAACTCAGCTCCGGAGCGCTCCAATGAGCTCCGCTCCGGCTCCAGCACTGCCAGCTCCAGCTCCGCTCCGACTCCAGAGCACAACTAACAAAAACTGTCCAGCTCCGCTCCGGCTCCTGGCCGGTGCACGGCCAACCTTAATTCACACTACGTTCCACCTTGTGCATCATGCTCATGCAGCCTGGTGAACACTATGGATATCTATAGATTATATATATGACACCACGTACACACTGTTAAGAGCAGTCTTAGTTAGTTTCTGTTTTGGATTTAGTAGACATCTTGAAGTGTGTAGAGATACATTAAAACATAAAAAGATAAAATGATACAGTGAAAGAATTGCACTCCCACAGTTCAGTTTTTATATTTACATTTTATTTTGTCGGTTAAACAGAGAAGATTTTGTTTATTTTTTAAATGAAGTCACAAACTTGTTGACATCATCACCCTCAGGCAGGATATCCTTCCAGACCAATTCGGCATCTTTCCACAGGGCACCAGCTTTCTCATGGCTCTGAAGGAGGAAGTTGTATACAGACATGTAGGTTAAAAATACAATACGTTTTATGCATCATAATTGCAGTTTTCACAAAATGTTTCTAAAGATGTCCAAAAGGGCGCTGGACTCACCATTCCTTTGCAAAGTAAGGACAGAATCTTCGCCAGTAAGATGCCAGCTTTGCCCAGAGGAATCAGGGGCTTGGACACCTCCCTGCCCAGCAAAGGAAACATGGCATGGTGTTAGCAAACCAGAAAGGACACTAACTTACTAGCATTGAGACTGGACAGAAGGAGAAGAAAGTTTTCACCCTTTCTAGTGTTCAAGCATACTGTATTATAATCCTGTATTATTGAAAAAAGAACATTCTTTACAAATTCACCAACTTAGGGCAGATGTCGTTTTTATTCAATAATTGCTTTAATAAAAGTAACACAAAACTATACATTGCGTTGCAGTTTAAGTGGTCAGAAATCCAGCTTCTACATATTCACTATATGGAATGAGGTAAAGACTTGTGTGGCACAAACAGTGCTGGGTCTGGCTAAACTCTGCTCTTCTGCTTTAAAAACAGCCTTCTATGCAAAACTTGACAGTGACTGACTGGGCCAAATGGGAGAGCGAGTTTGCGAGTGTGTGACATCACAGGGACGTTTACGAGACGACTCACTTGAAGAGTTCGCCCATGGCAATGCCCCCCTCGTGCAGCATGGGTGCGATGATCTCTGCCAGGTACTGCCAGATGTAAGGGATGTCAATGGCCATGTCTTCTGCCACCTCCAGGATTTCCTGCAGCCTGGACACAATGACAGCAGAGACCTTCAGGAAATGCGCTTCACCACCACTTGACTGCCGCAGCAGCACACTGTACAACAGAAACCTAATCGGCAAGGTTCAGATCCGATGGCACTCTTAATAACAGTTTTGGAGAATTAAAAAAGTAAATGTAGAAGTTGCCCATTAAAAATCACACCGATCACAATGCATGTTGGAATGTGTTCTTCACTGCAACTTCCACACAGAAACTGATGGGTTTGTCGGCCACCACTGTCCAACTGTGAGAGTATGTGTAGTGTAAGCCAGGCTTTACCCTTTGTTGTACTGCTCAGAGGGCAAGGTACCAGCCTTGAGCAGCTGGTAGAGCAGCAGGCCCATGCGTTCCCGTTCAATGCTGCTGCGCTCCAATGACGACTCTATACCGTTGCGCACAAACACAAAGAGCAGCGGCTCCAAGTTCAACTCCTGGACACAATGCAGGGCTTCCTGTGGGTGTGAGGAAGAGAAGATGGGGACAGATTCACAAAAAATACTGCAATTGGAAGTGATATTTCTAAAATGTACCATGCCTTTAACCTGGCAACACACAGCTCATATTCATTCTATTGAAGTTATATTCATGTCTTGATCACATGGCAGGCAGATTAACTGAACTTTCCTCAGCTCTGTTACTGTATATTTTTGTTGGAGGTTGTCAGCAGAAGCAAGATCCACAGAACATATATGTAAACATTAAACCTGTAACAGAAGTCTGAAGTTATGGCCTCTGAGCCCCCTGTTGTGTGCAGCAGTGGAACATCCCCTTACCTTCATGTCATTGATGTGGAGAAACTCCTCAATGATGGCCTTAGACTTCTTGTCCATGCCATCCTCGCTCAGGGTGGCTTTGGCAGGGGCAGGAGGAGGGGTGGACACTGCCTCCCGTTTCACTGTGAACACACAAAATCCTTCATTCACACAAACTCAACAGCTCCACTGAAACAGGTTTGTCAGGTCTCACTTAGCATCAATGCGTTATTGTTGCAGTGTTGCCTTGCAGTACCTTTAAATTTGCTCCCATCTCCGTCCCTCTGCAAGTAGCAGTCTCCAAGACCTTGTCTCAATCACTGCGTACCCGTCTATCACTCTGAAAACTATCCATCCCCCACTCTCTACCTCTTCACTTCTTTAGACTCTCAACCACTCCATACCCCCTCTCCATACCCATATCCTCTCTCCAGTCTGTCAGCCAGCACATACCTGTCTCTTCACTCCCAGCTTTCCCCCGAGTGCCCTGGTCTCTGTGGTCAGTCATGCTGGCGACTCTGGGCAGGGGGTCTGCTGGGCCGCAGTGGCGCCTCTCATGGCTGCGGTCTTCCGTCTCTTTACTATAGCCCCTCTTGGTGACTGAGGGCCTGTTCTGGTCACTCCTGACAAGGCCTCTCTTATCTCCAGCTTTTCTCCTATCAAAGCGATCACGCTGGCCACATTCACGCCGCTCCAGACATTCGAAGCGGCAACGACGCTCACTGCGCCCCCGGTGGGAGCTACTCCTGAAAACAACGGGAGAGGGAAAGATGTAGATCAAGCAAGTAGGTCAGACTGCTTGCATACTGACAACCTAGATGAGCGATATCTATAAAGAGGTGGTCTCTGTTCGTTAATGTTTGTAGAATTCTTTGGACACAGTGAATCAGTGAGTTAAGCATAGGTCAAGCTCAGCTCAGTCCACAGTATAAATGTGAATTAATCTAAGGTGGACAAGTAGGATAAGAATTCCACAGCAGAAACTTGACCTTGGGCTGAAAATGGGGATGAAAATACACCCCAGCTTGTAGACCAGGACCCAGCTGCCTCCACTGCCCCCCTGCGGGATCTCACCTCTGCGGGACTCTCCGTGCATCACTGTCTACGGAGGAAGGTGCGGCAGAGGATGACTGCTGCAGAACGGAGCATCGGTTCAGGGTGCCGGTAGAGGGCCGTCCAGACCCGGGAGCTGTGAAAAGAGGGACGGACCCACTGAAGGAACATGCTGCACTGCTACATGGATAGAACTACTGCCCCTGTGCATTTTGAGGGCTTGCAGTGCAGCAGACCAAGAATGGAGGCTCACTGTTCCAAACCACAGACCTAGTCCTCACAGTAGTGTTCAGCGCATTCCAGATGAGCTCCTTACTGCTGAATTGAACCTGTTCCATTTAATTAAACGGTTTTTTAAATCTTTTCAGAAGTGGAACAGCCAGACCTTTCACATGGAGCTTTTCTGGGTTTTTTATCTATCAATAAAAACACAAAGAATTTCAAAGGTTTAAAATACATACAATCACAAACAAGTGCAACTGTTTAAGTGCAAATGTGTAAAACGTGACCTAATTCTGAGATCATAGGTTTTAGGTTCTGCAGCTGGCATTGGATTGTTTCCAGAAGCTAAGGGATGGAATTGTGTACTCAGGTTCAAAAGAATGGATAAAATCCTGAAATCGCTGTGCATGAATTATTGACACATATAACTCTCACAACGAATGCTATTTGATTTTCTGTCTTTTCCTGTGACATAGCCTATCTCATTCATTGGATGCTTTGAAAATCCAAACCTTTTTGACTGCCCTTTTCAGGTGTCACTTACTGGACTGTAGTGTTTGACTTTCAGCTGACAGTTTGAAGGAATGCTTTCCTCTGTGGTGTTCACGCATACACAATGTGCTGTGATTGTATTTTACCACTTTCTGACAAGTGTGAATTGTACTTCAGGTTTGCTTTAAAAAACAAACAAAAAACACACTAAACCAGGGTCACGTGGGATCGGTGGAATTCTGCACATCTGTGAACTACAGAAAATCTGCGCTTCTTTTGATGTTGACATAACATCCTCCACCTTAGCACCTAGTGTGAATGGTCACATGACATTTCCGGTTACAAGCGCTTAGGTCGACAACACCTGAAATTAGTCGAGTATTCGACTCTTTGGTGATCGCCCTAGTAACAATATCTGTATCCATCTCCACTGTGCATTCTGCATTTTTCTTCTGTACTTCTGTGCTGAGAGCTCACCTTCTCTAGACTGGAATTTCTGGTCAATGTTCTCAGCATCCAGTTTCTTCTCAGTCTCCTCGGCTGGGGGGTTCTGTAGCGCCTCGCTTTCAGAAGCGGGGGCAGCGAGCTGGGCCTGGTTTGGCTCAGAGATGCTCTCCTTCATCTGCTCCCGAGAGAGGGGGAGAGCAGGAAATTAACAGATGAACTGTACTCCAGTTTGGGGTGATTAAGTCCTTCTGACACCCACGTGACAGCACTGAACCCTGACCAGAAGCGTTCCTGTTTTGACAAGACATCCGTTAAATCTCACTTAAATAATCGTTACCATTACCAGCAGTAGGTCATCAGTCATTAAGGAATTGTTTACCTTAAATGAAGCCGACCACAGCCTCTGTGACAAAGGGAATTGGAGAATACTGGATTCTCAGCCTATGGAGTACATATTAATGATGCCCCTCCTTGCACAATTCAACCATCATCTTACACAAATCACAGTTCCAAATACTGAGGTGTGAAAAAAACTTACTATCTTCTGGGTGCTGGGGTATGTATTGTTAATGACCTCAGTGTCCTTTGCTGTGATATCAAACAGCTGATCCAGCTGCAAGAAAACAAAAAACTATTTTGTATTCACCCATCTACATAAAGTCAGCTGAACTGAAGAAAACACTTAAAGCAGTTGACAGGGAAAGAGATAGATAGACAAAAACAAAAACAAAAACAGACAACAAACTTTTCTATCCAATATGAATAAAAACACATATTAAAATAAATTGTACTTTTGCAATTTTCACATCTTTGCTGTTATATGAAATCATTTAAATACACTCAAACACACAGAACTGGAAGACGTCAACACAGATCAACCCAGGTCACTATCAAAACTTCACACTTAAAGGCACATTTGTCTTCAGCCCAAAAGGTTTGCACCAGTCATGCATTCTTATGTTAAGTTTAGTTGTGTAGACATTCCTTGTATGAATGTTTGGAATTTGAAAAAAAAAATAAGTTAGCAATCTTACCGATCTCAGGATTTGCGATCTCCTGGCCTGCAGGACATTAATCTAAGGAAAGAAATGAAAGGCTATTTTCTCAGTGGCTTTCCAGTAGGATTTATTTACTAGCAGATGCTCTTTCCCACAAAATATACATATGCATACAGATATTACCATAAGACCAAACAATACAATGTATAGTTCCTAATGGAAGTCAATGTAATTGCTTCATTTTGACAGAAAACATTTTTCTTCACCAGCCTTTACAAAATGTCTGAAAGGGCCTGTCAGCAGGAAAACACTTGAACCGGACTACTGCAAAGCAGCACACTGACTTGTTATGGGCAGTGGGTAATGAATCACATATCAGATGAGAATGGCAGGTGTTTCATTTTACTAATTTGGATTATTCCAAAGACATACCCAAGCTTGTATTTGAAGCTTCTACCACAAAATGCATTTTGCATGACAATTGACAGGGCACGGTGATGGCTATGCGAGTACTCTACTCTACAGATAGCTCTCCATATTCTCACAGGATTTGCTATTTTGTCAGAAGAAAATTGAACACACAGTATAACAGGAGTGCTAGTTCAATAAAACTGCACATTTCAAGCAAACACCAGAGCCCAGAAAAAGAGAATTTTCAAAGACTTAAACAGATTTTAGGCTCAGCTTTTAGGAGACAATATTTCCAGTGAAAAGAACAGATTTGGATTGGTTTGCATGAGGAAGACGTCGTGTATGCCAGCTGCATCCCAGCTCCCAGGCACTGGGGCTCACCTGATAGCCATAGGAAAGCGCAGCTCGTCTGAGCCCCTTCTCGGCCTTGTAGCGATGGTTTGTTGGGGCCTGAATGGGCTCCTGCAGCGCCGCCTTCTTGATACTTAACTGCTCATAGTGCTCCTTGGCAATTTTTAATTGAAATAGGTCCCTGTGAAACAGCAAAGAGTTGGACATGTCATGAGGCAGATGGCCACAGTCCTTTGGTTATGTATGGCAAATACAAATATGAATTGTTCTTGTTTTTAGTCTCTGTGTGGGACTACTGTGAAGTGGATCTACACACTCATCAAACTATTGTTATGCCCATGTTTGCAAAAGTAAAAAGAAATACATCAGTAAAATGATTAAGAACAAAGTTTAAAGTCATAAATATGAACAAACTTACATTTTGAAGAATGTCTCCAGCTGTGCCTTGAGGCATCCTTCCAGCTCCACAATCTCTTTCATTCTTTTAAACAGATTAGCCTTAGCTTTTCTCTTGGGAATCAATTTGCTCACGTCTTTATGTCTTTGGCTCCTTCTCCACACTTCACACTATTCCATAAAATAAACTATATACAAAGCGAACTGATTCGCGTCACGGCAACTGTTACGTATGCAAAATCTAGTGATGTCATAGGACCAGATAGCCAAAGAAACAAAATGGCGTCGTGTGAACTGTTAGCATTGCCTCTACAAACTAATCGTCTACCCGATTTTGATTGTATCGGTTTGGCAATGCGAACCGATTAGACAACGGTGTCCAGCTCACATTTCTACCGGTGTTAAAACGAATTCAGGGCCCTAGGATTCATCACGACACATGCAAACCCAGCTATATATCTGCCACCGGGAGCGAGTTTAGTGCTTCTGCAATTCTGCATGCTAAATACATGGTTTAAATACAGCACCAGCAACAACACATACAGATATTGTTTATTGAGATGTGTTAGATGTCTTACTATATTGTGCTTATCGGACTGTATAAACATACGTAGTTAAAGCTGCACTCACACAAGTTATTTTCTCTTACTGTACTTTCTCTTACGACTCATCATTGCATTTAGCAAGGGGGTGCGGTTTTTTACAGCCACTGGAAAATGTCGTGCCCCCTGGAATTGAAGCTGGAGCTCCAACAATGCGCCGACTTTCCCTGCCGCCGTGTCTCTCTCAGCGCATACTCAACAACTTTCCTTGTGATCAAACATTTTTATTGCAGGATCAAATCCTTCAATACAAGAAAAAGCATCGCAACAGAAACTCTGCTCTTATTTTCAATGCTTCATGGACATTTGATCTGCATGGCTAATCACACACAACCAACACAGCAAACACTGAGCAACACAACCTGTCACTCAGTGCTGGCGCGGCAACACAAGAGGAGCCTAAAGGACTTCGATCAGCAGCAGGGCTGGCACCCCCTCCCGTTACATAAATGAACGAACAGCCATTATTTACCTTGATGTCACCAAAATCCCAGGTCCGCACACTGTGTCTTTCAAGGGCATCAGAGGGAGCATCGGTCTGTCCGCACCATAGAGGCCCTGCTCCTCACAGCCCGGTTTAGAGAAATAGCATCTCCAGAGGCTTTAACCGCAAAGGTAGATATGTGACACATGCGATGTCCACATTTGGGAACACAGATTGCAAGTTTAATTTAAGCCATAAATGAAGCAATGCCATTGTATATATATATATATATATATATATATATATATATATATATATATAGTCCTTGAACTGAGACGGTATACTGCACGGTTTCCCGATGAAGATCGTACAGCCGACGGCATCTCTAACCGCGTTTCCAAGCTTCAGTACTACTTTCTCCCGGCTTTTTCTTTCAAATAATTCTCACCTGTGAAAGGCTCTCTGAACTGCCACTCTACTTAGTCCCGCCTTCAAGCAGAAGATAGTGACCCAATCACTGAATCGAGTTTTTGGAAAACAGCTCTGATAGGACAGAACTGCTCCGGGAGGCAGAATGGTCCCTATACGATGCGTCTGATTGGCTACTTGCCGTTAGAAGGGGGGACATGGCACGACCTTAGTTTTCTTAGATTGACATTAGTAATAATTGAATATGAAATACAACTTTCAACATGTTTGCATGCCTGGCAAAAATAAATACTTTTTAAAATGCCATGCTTTCCACACGCTGAAGCATTACTGAAGACACCCCTGCCCAATCCAAATGACACTTTGTAAAAACTGGACAGATTGTTTTGTTATGTTTTGTTGGGTTTAAACGAAGACGTAAGACCTCATTTCAGAAGCTCAGTTTGTATGTGTGTGTGTGTGGGGGGGGGAGGGGTCTGTCTCTGTGTGTGTGCATGTGTGCATGTGTGAACAGTTTGCTAAGAAAACTCAAAATAGGCTATGATATAAATCCCCCAATATTACCTTTTGCTAATATTGAATACAAATGAAAGTAATTTGCACATATGTGCCTAAATAACATTTATTTTTGTTGGAAGTGGTTTTCCTCAAGATAAAATTGAGGAGCCATGGAAATAGAATACCTTGATCATTTATGGAAAATAAAATGTTAGATTAAAACATCAAATTAATCTCTTGTGTGCCTCTTCATAAGTCTCACACACAAACACATGCACATTCACTTTATTACTAAAATCACAATTTACTTTTACTTTTGGTACTTGAGTACTCTTGAAAGTAGCTACTTTTATACTTTTACTCAACTACTGTTTGAACGGGAGATTTTTTCATTTTTCTGGAGTAAGGTTTTGATAGAATATTTTTACTTTTACTCAAGTATGACTTCCAAATACTTTTTACAGCTCTGGTAAAATGTCACCAAGGTGTCCTTGTTATATTGGCATTGTCCATTTACTGGACAAAGTTTTTGCAGGAAACATTCAACATGATTTTCCAAAAAAATCAGGGGAACATATGAAGTTGGTTGCAATCTAATTTTTAAAACCTCATTTAGGTCACTTAATAAACTCCTTTTAGAGAGTTTATATTTACAAATAAAATGTAGACATTTTCTGCAATTAAATTTTATTTTGTCCCTTTTGAAAATTATTAGGATTGTGTCAAATGAACTTTTTCAACATTACCTGGTGCTTTGTGACCATACATTAAAGTCATTTAGTTGAGTTGTTTTAGGTGTTTAGTTTAGGTCTTTTTCATATTCTGTATAACTGTAATGGTGATGGAAAACATATCTTTTCCCTTGTGGTGAAATCACTGTATAAAATGTAACAATTTATAACTGTGATAAAATTAAAAGTCTGACCTACTACTTAATCTCAAATTACATTGCTGTACTGCGTGGTTGATTATATTTTTACATATTTCTTCATTACAGAGAAATCTGCCATTATAGTTATGCAATTAGCGAGTGGGTAATTTATTCTTAGCCTATATCTATTTACTCCTCATTTTAACACATTGGTTACTTAAAAACACATGAAAAAAATACCAACACAATCCTAACAATACTGAAATTATGTCAGACATTGGTTCCCCCTAAGCATTGATTGTTGTGATTATTTTTTTACTTGTTTTTCATAGTATTAATATTAAAAGCTTTGAATGCGTACTGTGGCATATTTAACTTGCCACTGCTTAATCATATAATGAAGAAAATATATTTTAAATAAACACAAATATAGTTCCTGTATTTCATAACATAAAGAAGAAGCATTCAAAGCAAAACATTTATTGTGAAAATATTAACCAGTCAAAAAGGGTACATTAAAACACATGCATATCAATTATTAACTATAACAAACTATATATATATATATATATATATATATATATATATATATATATATATATATATATATATATATATATATATATATAAGCATTATGTGGAGAAAAACATTCAGCATTACAGCAATTGTTTAAACTTGACTCAATGAACAATGAGTGCAGGCTTCTTTTACATTCTGTCACAAGCATGATCATACAGATTTATCAGTAGACAAAAGTTTAATTTGTTATTTTGTTTGCGTTTAATTTCTGCTTCTCATATCTAACAGCTAATACATACATTGGTCCTTCTTATTATTATGCTTTATGTGTATAGTATATGTTTTTAGATACAGCTAGCTCAGGAGGGTTGTTAATGTCTTCTAAAAGGTTATAAGCATACTTTGGTACAATACATTTACATTTCAACATTTTAAGATATTATAATCCTATATTAAATATCTCAAAACATAAGTTAAGTCTTAAGCGATTGAACCAAATAAACACATCAACCTATCCAACCTACCAATTGTAAATCAAAAATCCCTTGGGGGTGAATGTGCACCTGCTTATGTAATCTAAATTACTACATTTTTTTTAAGTCACAGGTTTTAAGAATAAAAACTTTATGTTCATTAAAATAACAACAACAAAAACACCACAATAGATCAGTGTCAGCTAAAATAATTATCATTACCCTTAGGATGTTTTCGTTTTGCAGGTGGAAAATTTGTGGAGTCATAGATCTGGATTCTTTCAAAATTTCAAGTCAACGGTCAGTACAAATTTTAAATGTGCAATTTTATGGGGCCACCATTGGAAAGCCAATATCAAATGTGTTTTTTAATAGGGTGGATCAGAATTTAATGTCGGCATTTACTTTACACTGCCAATCATGTTCCAGACACCGGTACACAAACATCATCATAGTCACTTCCATCAACATCAGAGGATTTTTCTTCATAGTTCAGTTCGGCCAGCATATGCTTATTTCCAGGAACAGTGTGATGCAGACCTGTCAGGAACAAACACAGTCAGTGTAATCATGGTATAGTCAAAACAGCAGAGTCCTTGACCTACTTCTGGCATTTACTCAAAACACATCTTTTCCGACATTACTTGTAATTTAGTCATTTACTCTCCTGTAAGACAGCACTTTACAATGTTTTATCATACTACTTGCTTTGTGTTACTAGTACTCATATTGTTATTTTGATTTCCCATTTGCTCCCTTTCCCTTGGCCATTGACTATGACCTAACATCTTGTCTGCACTCAGCTTTTACAATCCAGGATGTAAGACCTCATATATTGTATACACTTGTGTAAATTGGAATCTGTAAAATGTATTATAAGCATCTGCTAATAAATAAATAATAATAATAATATAGGCAAACCATATCCATAATATAGTATTGTCTTAAATTTATTACTAATAATTAAGTTAATTATGTTAATTTTCATAGCAATTTTTAATTATATAGTACATTAGTCCATTATTAATGTAGTCATCCACTGATTTAACATTTCACAGGATACTTGTCATGTTTGCTTTCTTAGAGGAGATTACATTTTAAAGCTTTATAAACATATTATTTATCTATATTTGTTATTATTATTATTTAAATTATTATTATGTCTCTGCACTGTTACCCAGAACATGCTACTATAGAAAATATACACATTTCACAAATCATAATTCGCAAAAACTAAGAACAAAGAGCAACATACATAACACTAAAATCTAGTCCACAATATAGTAGAAGATTGTTTTAAAGGGTGGTTCAAATGTTTACAGAAATGTAAGTACAAGAATAATTACAAATAATATAAGTAAGGAGCAGCAAGGTGGGACTTACAAAAGAGCAAATTAAAACAAGGTAATTACGTTTGAGTGTAATATTGTCTAGAAGAGAAGGGCTGAGACATTACAAGTACTGTCTAAACAGGTGTGTCTTGAGCAGGTGACATAAGATGGTAAGGTACATAGTGGACCTGACCTCAAGGTGTAGGTTATTCCACTCTTGGGGACGAGGGTGGAGAAAATAAGGTTCTGGAGGTAGGGGAGTGAGGTCAGTCAGTCTATCTTCTAGCAAAGGAAGACTGGGGAGTTATTCATGATGAATTAATATTCTAAAAATAACTTTGTAAGTGCTATATATTTAGTCTCACTGTTTGTCGGATTAGTAGGGATTAGCTAGATTGTAATGCTCTTATATTTTGTAAGTTGTGCTGGATAAGGGTGTCTGCTTAGAAATAAATAAATAAATACTTATTTTTGCACCTTTATCACCCTTTCTTAATATAGAAACTAGGAAAAACACTGAACTAAGTAGACCATTATATAGTAGTCAAGGGGCCAGATTAAATCAAAACTTTGACCCACCCGCTAATTGCTAACTAAAAACCTGTACATCATAGCAGTTTATGATTAGAGGAAAGTGGCATCTAACTAAAAATGAAGCCGCAACTTAGTACAGTTCTGTAGTTTTCTATTAGCGGATGGGTCAAAGTTTTGATTTAATCCCAGCCAAGGTCAAGATGACACCTGTTCACAAATATTCATGTTAGGCACCTGCTAAGCGCTTGTCAACATCTGATCTGTGGTCAGGTTAAGTATATGTATATGAAGTATCTGAAAAACTGAGCTTAACTGATCTTACCTAGGATAAAGACTCCCTTACTGCCCTCTACATTATGATTTTCTGAAGGCAACTCCAACAGGCAACAGATTTCATTGCTTTCCACTGAAAACAATGACAGTTATGTGTGAACTGTTCAAAAGTTTATTAACCTTCATTTTTCCTTACATTTTTAGTAGTTGGAACTAGTTATTGCCACTTTTCTGTGCTCCACTGCTTCCTTACCTGGGGTGTGGTCTTCCTCGCCATCTTCAATATCAGTGTACTCAGGGGTCAATTTGTCTGAACTTCCTGTGAACATGAGAGCAGATTTTTATTTGGTTTCAGCATTTTATAAACTTTTGGAAAGCCACCTGCACGGGTTATGTGCAGTGTACTCATACATTGATGTCAGCAGATTAATACTATTGATCTCCATTAGTTGTGGTTTTGTGTTTTGATTATCTGTGTGTTGCACTAGTGTAATGAATCTTGGTGGAAGTATTACTGAATATAATTTTCAGGATAGAATTCCCCTTTAATTTTGATCCTATGCTAAAACCACATGATCTGCCTGGAAGCAGAATCAGTCAGTTAAAATATTTTTGATACAAATGTATTCATTTTCATCAAAGTGTTACACTTTACGTGGGAAAGGTTCCCAAGAGGAATTACACCTTGCTAGCAAAATGTGTGGCATTTTATATAAAGCAGCTCTCTCAGACTCTGAATAGAGTTAATATGTTAGCCAGCACATTTTACAAACTAAACAATTATATTATACACTATTTACAGATACTATATATTCATTTTCTTTCATTAACTGCGTAAACCTAAAAGCTACCACTGAAATTGTTTTTTTGTTGTTTTGTTTTAAGTCTATATGTGCTGTTTTCTCCATGTCTCCAATAGATCACGCTTGGATTCAAATATTACATTTATTTTCATGTAATGCCTTATTTTCGCTAATATAGGGTCTCTTCGGCCACAATATGCACAGATTGATGGGGTGTAATGTATGTGATATTAGAAGTTATTTGATGTGGAGTGCAAATTGAATTGAACAAATCTCTTTCCACTTACCTCTCCTGGGGACACTGTAGGTTCGATCTCTGGACAGTTTATACTCAATCTCCTCATAGACTGCTTCATTGAAGGGGATTAACCTGCCCTTTGCAATAACTGTGTAAGGAGGCAAAGAGACAGAGCTATATATTTATCCCCTACTATAGGATATGAAGCATTCCTGGTGTCTCTGTCTATGCCATCATGCTAAACTAAATAGATATTTATTTAAAAAGTCTTGTGAACATAAATCTCCTTCTTGCCAGAAACAATTATTTTACAAATTATTTACTTTTACAAAAATTACATTTTTAATTACTTTTTTGTGAACATGTATTAAGGGTTCCTTGGTTTCTCCCTAACTATCTTATCATAAATTATTATACCTTGCATTTATATAGCAGCTTTCATTTCATTACATCCATTTTACAATTAGGAAGGGAATGCACCCATCTGAAAGACTCAGGACACTGCCCTGTCTGGATGTACATGTTTTCTTTGTATTACTGCTGCTGCAGGATTGTGTAACCCATGTGTACATTTCATTTCTGTACATTGCTCTTGGTAGGCCAGGCTCAGCTTAATGTCTGTGTAGTTGGTTTTAGACTAAACATAACTCTCTTTTAAGGTCATATAGAGGTGAAATGACCCAACTGAGGTTAATGAGGTCACCTGGCAACCAAAGGGAGGAATCTCCTATATGATAGTATGGTCTTTAGAAAAACTTCAGAAGAATCTTCCTGACTGGCTGTCTCCAGAGTGCTTTGATACAGTTGAATAAACTATGTCTGGTATTCTACTAAAAACGGACTCTGAGTGTTCATTTTCTGCCTATCTATGGAAGGGGATTTTTTTTTCCATCACAACCCTGCTCAGAATTATATGTACAGCTAAGAACAGTGATTCTCAAGCCTCACAGTACTTTTATTCCAGCCAAGCTCTATCTTATTTAAATTAATAATCTGCCAGATTACACTTTTTACATTATTTTAAACAGTTGGATTTTTGCTTTATTTTTTAAACAAAATTAAGCATTATTAGTTCAATTAAAGATTTGATTAAGGAACTGCAAGCTCGGTTGGAACAAAAGGCTGTAGGACTGTGGGTCCCCAGGACCATTGTTTGGGTAGTGATCATGTCATTGCACAGAGAAGGACTACTTCCATACCTTTCCTTAGCTTTCTGTTCTGCAGCACCTGACCAACCAGCAGGGCCAATACAACGAAGAGCAGAGCTCCAAGCACAAATAATACAACAATAGGGATGGACTGTGACTGTGTCTTCGGTTTTAGTGCAGCATCACCTGATTGAGAGAAAGATGGACAGACAAAAAGAGATCGAATAATATGTAAATTTTTTATAAAATGTCCTCTTCAGTGCTGGGACATATTTGATAAAATCTTGAATTATGTTTCTTTTATTATATATGGCATTTAATTTTTTGGAAACTAATTGAATTTTAAATGAATTACCAAACATCATAAAAAACCTGATCCACCTTTTTATATGTGAAAATCTGAGAGAAATATAATGTTAATTTCCATCTATCCAAATGCACAATTCTTGAATACACAACATACTGGAATTCTTTTCTGACCTACACAGTTTTCCTCCACTCACCTGAACAGACCACTCCTGCATCCTCCTTGTGCCCACAGTCATTCAGTGCAGAATGACGGCAGTCACACAGATGGAGTTCAAAGCCCGTGCAATTCAACTTGTTCAGCCAGATGGCACCGCTGCCTTTCCCAAATGATGCTTTTCCCTCTGCCCTAAGTGCTGATCCACAACCGAGCTGTCTGCAGACCACATGAGCATCTTGCAAGTCCCAGAAATCATCACAGACTGTCCCCCAGGAGCCCTGGTAATGCACCTCAACACGACCAGAGCATTTACTGGGGCCAACAAGCCTCACGGCTAGCGGCTCTGTTAATGAAAAGGGAGGTTATTAAATTCACTCAGCTCAGGGTTGCTTTTCAACATAGTTTTGAGATTTTGAGAGAAAACGTACTTTGGCAGTGATGCTGTTTGTCCTGAGGTGGTGCATTAGATACTTTCTTTTCACCTGCAAAAAATATATGGATAAAGAAAATATATACATTACACAGTGTAACAAATTTTTATTCTTTTTTTGTCCCTGGGTAGTAAGTGTTATTTCTTAATTGCTTCTGCCTCAAAAGTATAGAAAATGGCAATTATTCCCCACAAACTTTGCTTTTGTGACCAGGACAGTGATATTTTGAAATGTAACTATTTCCAATGAGGAAACGTGCAACTTTGTGTATTTTCACTCACATAAAGTCAGAAAAAAACAACATATGAATCCAAATTAACATGTATTTATACTAAAGTAATACAAAAATGACTATGAAAGATTTAGAAGTGAGTAGTGTTTTGAGATTTATGATTATACTGTAAATACACTTTAAATACTGTGAATATACTTTTGAGGCATAAGCAATTAGGAAATAACACTTACTACCCAGGAACGAAAATTGTTACATAGTGTTATTAAAGGCAACTTACTTACTTTAACATAAGAAATATAAATATCACAAAGGTAACAAAATCATCATGAAAATCAATCCACACATTACATTAAGTACAATTAAGATTAAAAAATAGTACAGTTTTCCATCTTAAAATAATCAGTTTCTTTTATGAAGTAATCAGTTTCTTTTTATGAAGTAATTCTCTTACAACTATCCTCAAACAGCTAACAAAATTAAACGTTTACCTGAGCAAGTGACTTCAGCCACTTCAGTGGTCCAGAATTTGTCCTGACTCCAGGGTGACGAGGGGCACTGCCACAGTGTGGAATCAAATCGTCTGCACTGAACATTATCTAGCCATGGGGAAGTGCTCAGCCTAGATACTGTATCCTTAAAAACACCTCTGTCTCCACATCCCAGGTGCCGACAAATTACTGCAGCTGTAGTGTCAGTCATTTCATTGACACAGACACCGCCCCAGGTGTTATTGTAAAAAATCTCTACTTGTCCCGAACAGCCTCCAGAAAGCCTTAGCTGCTTGAACTCTGTCAGTACAACAATATAAAAACAAAATAAAAAGTTTGTTCTGAATGCATGTACACTTCAGATTTCAGTGTCCCTTACTGAATAAAAATAAAAATGGCTGAGGTAATTTCTGTTTATGCTCAGCTCAAAACAAAATATGTGACATCAGTTTGCTCTTGTGTCTGACAATGTTTAATACAGTATAAGAGACAGCAACACCTAGAACACTGATATTCTCTCGCACGGCTTTCAAGCAAGATTAGAAATTGTCATAGCTTGTATTTTTAGAATGGTTCAATCTGTAGTAGAGTTAAAGAGGTTACTTCCTCTGATGCTTTCAATACTTTTAGGAAAAGCAGTTTTGACAGTCTCAAAAATGACAGGTGCATGTTAACATTTATACATCATTTAAAATTGCCTTGTGGGATGACATTTTTTGAAAAAGGCAAAGTAGGCAAAATTGTTTAATATAATATTAATATTTTTTAAACTTATTAATTAATACAATTTTAGTAATGCTAATGAGTAGAATATTTTGCATACCATTTCTTATCATTCTTCTTAAAAGCATATTATTTGAGAATTTTCCATATCTCTGTTTTATAAATCTACACTAAAAGTAATACATTTCAAACCTAGATGTCTATAGTGTATGAGCAAGTAAGAACTAATATTCAGAACTAGTCAGTTCAGCAAAAAAATGTTTGGTTATTTAAATGCTTTACCTGAACACATGATTGTCACATCCTGCTTGTGTCCACAGTCATGTTGACCCCACCCGGCTGAGGGACACCTGGAGAGAGATGACTCGTTCCCCAGACAGCCCACCTCATCCAGCCAGATGGGTCCAGTTCCCTGGCTGAGGGAGGCTGGCACTGGGGTATTGAGGGCCGTCCCACACTGGAGTTGCCTGCACACCACATGAGAGTCTGCCAGGTCCCAGGAGTCATCACAGACCGTCCCCCAGGAGCCACTGTGATACACCTCCAGCCTCCCAGCACAGGCATCTCCACTCCCAACCAGCCTGAGAAACTGATGGTCTAAGAGCACAGAAATATTAGGTGTCAACACTAAAATCTACAATCTCACCACATTCACTACATAAACTAGGAGAGTAGGTCAAATTTAGGAATACTAGCGAGAAAGTCTTGTCTATGCAGTATTATTATAATACTTTACTTTTTAATTTTGGAAAAAGCGGGAGCACATAAAGTTTGTCTTAGACTGTAAGTTTTTCAAAACTTATTCATTCTTGTTAATTAGAACTAAAGCAATGGTCTGGATCAAAAAACATGTCCTAAAATCCAAATGTTTTAACTAGCAAGGTACTTAATAATGTTTAAGCAATTTTGGGAACATTCTGATTGGTAAATCAGAATGGTAAATTACATGATACATATAAAATAATAATTACACATCTGGAGCATGTGTTCATTAGTATTTGTTATATAATTTATTCAAAACACCTGAGTTTACCATGGGCTAATGTAATTCAATAATTTAATATCCTGATGTTTACAATTTAAAATACTATGGTCCTATTATGTTATACCCAATGAGCGGAAATCAGATTACTGTTGCTGAAAGATTCCTGATATCAAGGTGGATGACACGGAAAGATAATTTCAAAATAAGTATGGCGTTGTCCTTTTTTTGGGCAGGAAACTAAGTTTCATTATTAGCAATTATGTTGAATATTGTAAAGTAAAAGAAATAAGCTTATTTAACAATAAAGTGCAATCTATTTTCATGTTTATTCACATTTGTACAACTGCAAAACTCTCCAAGAAAGGTGTCACTCAAAACAGGCTTTACATTTGTAAATTTATATTTTCAATTTTCTAAAAAGTAAGATGTGGTAGTTCAAATTTAAATTAAAAAACGATACCAAACAGTATTCATATTACTGTTACTGTTTATTATTCTTGTTTACAAATATAACACTACCAATCTGGAGAAAATAATAAAATTCCTGGTGTCATGCATTTTTTTCAATAATTTGTAACATGGATATCTCTGTAACACATTCTATCTTCCACAGTGCAAAGACCATTTACTCTAAAATGCAGTAGGTGGTAGCACTATGAACAAGTGCAATAAGAATTGGAAAATCAGATATGCACCTACTGTACTTATTTATTGATATGAGTAATCATTGCGAAGTTGTCTGCTTTATGGCGAACAAAAAAAAGTAAAAAATGTCCCAGATACTTTAAAAAACAATTGATTATCATTGCTTTAGCAACTTGTCTTACATATTGTCTTGTTCATGAATATTTACTTTTCATTATAAAAACATTGTTCAAAGCATGTACACACCTCTGTGGACAGAAGTAGAATTCTAGCACATATTCTGAATTATTTTCAGTTTTGGAATTTGAGTCAGACTCCATATCATAATGGATCAGCACCTCATAAGTATAATACATAATGTTTGCTTCTATGCTAGAAACAATGGTATTTCACATTTCATTCACATTGTACTTTAAATATGTTACACTCAGTTTCTATGGGTAAGTAAGAATTAATAAGTAAGAAGTTGTTTAGGAAGCCGGCTACTTAGTGGTCCCTAAAATACACAAGAAAGCCACAGGTGGCAAAGCATTTAGTCTTAGTTTTCACATTTAGTCTCTATTTTTCTAGCCATTATAACCCATTGTGCCTCCAGTGTGCCATAGACATGCTATGCACAATGTATTCTGTCATCTTGTACATTTAATGATCAGAAGCTGAGCACAATTTTCTCTTTTTGTCTTCCAGCAATAGCCCCCTATTAGGGGCTGACAAGGCACCTTGACCCCCACCCTGGAAGCCCGACAAGGCACTACCTACCTCAGAGGGCTGACGAGGCACCCCACCATGGATAAGTATCAGTGCATCCACTCCCCAAGGACTAACGAGTCATTGCCAACCAAGGGCTGTTGTTGTTCCACCCCCACCCCAAGGGCTGGCAAGGCCCCCCCCCATCAGAGGAAAGACTACAGTAAACAGCACCGTTTAAGAACTTTATGATCTTCTTAATGCTGTATCATGTAATTATACTGCCTAGAGGGGAGGCAACCATTAGGCCTAGGTCTTAACCCCAGATATTTGTTTTCTCCTATAATAATCAGCCATCCATATGAGTTTTTGTTTTTCTCCTCAGTGCATAGTCATTTATTTTAGTTTAGTTTATAATTTTGAATGAATACCTGTCAGACACATGTCAATGTCATGTGTCCCATATAAAGATTAGTTATAGATACCTATTGCAGAGCCACAGCCCAGCTGTCTACAGACCACAGAGGCCTCTCTGAAACTCAAGCTGTTCTCGAGAATTCGTCTCCAGATTCCATTGTAGTAAACCTCCACCTGGTCTTCCCAGTGACCATCTACAGGGGACACTGCTGTGAGAGATGAGCCTGAAAAGAAAAATTAAACATTTTTTTAGGAAAATGTAAAGATTTGTTTGTTTCATTTTCTAATTTTGCCCATTTCTCTAATATCCTATTTAAATTAGTAATTTATGTAAATGGGAGTGAGAAACAATTTTGTGTACAATGTATAAATTATAATGAGATAAACTTGACAGAAAACGTACGTTTTCTCTGTAATTTTAATAAATATATTAAATATATTAAATAATATATCAGTATTTTGGATCCATTATTTTTCTCAAAATAGAATCTTGTTCACACTTTGTGATGTTGTGCTTGACTGTCCTAGATTTTTATACGTAACAATGATTACTCAAGGGTGGGAATCTCCATTAACAGCACAACATTAATTTCCAAGACCACTTTCAATTAAGTTAACTGAAACGCTTGATATATATATTGGTCATCTATGATTGTTTCTTTTTGTCCAATACTCTTCAGGTTTTCTCACCAGAACATATTACTCCTGCATCACTCCCATGAAAGCATGCATCTTGTCCAAGCGCAAAGATGGAACACCTCTTTAAGTGTGACTCACTACCATCACAGTTGAAGTGATCTTTCCATATAACACCAGTGCCTTCACCAAACCTGGCTTGTCCTAGGGCTGCTAGAGCAAACCCACAGTTCATCTGCCGGCACAAAACGTTTGCATCTCTCAAATCCCAATAGCGATCACAAACTGTCCCCCATTCATTGAGATACATCAGCTCGACTCTGCCAGAACAAGAGTCAGTCCCATTCAGCAGCCTGGAATCTGTGTACCCTGCCCATAGCAAAAGGATATAGATATTATTCAGCTTTCACATGTATGCATTGCTTAGATGTTATTTTGGCAATATGTCATATAATTAATACATGTAGCTAATATTTCCTTTCCTTTTAAAGTAATCTTATAAAAACACTCCAGTCCATTTTTATTTCCAACACAGATTTACAGCTATGTAAAATCTAAGTAATAAAGTAGCTCTACTTCTTATAGCTTTTTAAGGTATTCTATGTTCTAGATTTTGGGTGTAGAATGTCTAGAGTTGTTCTTATTTCAATCTTGACATTTGGTTCACAGGATCATATTGTACTTGAAAGTTTCCTCCAAATTCAAAACTAGGGTGAATTATCTTGTAATAACTCACCCTGGATAAGGGTGTCTGATAAGAAATAGAGTAATAATAATATTAATATTAATATCAATATTATTATTATTAATAATAATAATAATAATAATAATAATAATAATAATAATAATAATATTTCTTAGTGGACAGTATTCTCATAACAAACATTAATTAAATTTTGATTAAAAATAAAACAAGTAATAACAAGCCAAAAATGGAGATCATATTGAAACTGAGATGATTTAGGCCCTGAAATGCAAAATGCAACAAAAACTTTTTTGGAGTGAGACTGAGACTGATGGATGAAATAAGCAGAGGACTTTCTAATAAAATAAACAACGAAAACTGGCCACAAATGAAAAAAAAAATAACCAAAGTTTAAATATTGTCTATAGCAATCTTGAACTCCTCCATTAGCCCAGATATTACTGCTACATCTATAAATTGTTGCTTTTCCAGTGTGTAATAAACATTACACAGCTTTCTGATCTAGCTTGAGAACACTGCCCTCAATCAAGTCCTGCCCTTATGTACAATTCAAGCCTTTTCCACATACAAGTCAATGGTGCTAAAGCCAGATCAACTTGATGAACATGTATGAGCTAGCTTTTATTATCAAAAGCAATAGAACACATTTAAAACCTTTACAGAAAAGGACCAAAGAAAAGTATATGAGAAGAGCAGAAAAAAATGTAAGGACTGAAAATTGTCATAAATATTGTAGTGAATCTTTTCATTAGCTACAAAAAGGCAGTTTGTCTTGTTGACAGCAAATGTAATAAAAACCAGTATGGGAATGGTTTGGGAAAAACTGGAAAGCTTATTTACGTTTCTGATTCTGATGAAAACATAAGGTTCAGGATCCACTGTGTGGCGTACTGGAATGAGGAAAGTCGCCTACGCAACTAAGTGAGGAGAAGAAAGATTATAAATAAAAATGGAAGACTAAAATAATTGTTGGAGATTGCAGGAGATTGTAAGTTTAGATTAATAAAATATAGTGGCCTTACCAAAACACACCAGCCCCACATCATTCGTATGATTGCAGCCAGGTTTCTGTGTTGTTGAACTGGGGCAAAAAAACAATTGAGATTCATTGCCCTTGCACTGGATCTCTTCTGACCAGACCTGGCCCTCCCCACTCCCAAAATGAGACATCCCCAGCACATCTGATGGAATTCCACAGTTCAGTTGTCGACAGACCACCTCTGCATCCTGCCAGTCAAAGTCAGCATCACATACCGTGCCCCAGTTTTGACCAAGCTGTACTTCAACTCTCCCAGAGCAGAAACTGTTTCCACCTACCAGCCTGACTCCTCGATGATCTACAATTTACAAGATGATCAAGTATTAAATATCTTAAGAAAAACAAAACATAATAATAAATCAAAAACACCAAGCACCGAATTGTGTCCACACTCGAATGTACTGCACAGTGTGGACTGATGCCATATGTATGCATCGTGAGTGCCCATTGTGTAGCGCATACCTTTGAATATAGCAGGATCACGCATTATTTCAGCCACTCCCCCATAATGTCCCATGCATAAAATTAATCTGTGCACAGTGCAGATTGGATTGCGCCAAGAAAAACAAGGTTTTTAATATGGCAAATAATGTGCATTTATGCATGTTAGCCATTTGCGAAACAAATACCCCTCTGTGCGGTGCATAAATCTTTTGAATATCGGGCCCAGTGACCTTCATTATTGCATTGTTTAACAAAAATGAAGTGTTACCCCTGCAATTGTATTCAACATGTATATGTTTGCATGTGCATATTATTCATTCCCACAAAGATGTCCAAAGCTTTTTATTTCACTATAAAAGTTGCTCCCAGTTTTCAGAAAGTAATCATTTTCTTAGCACAGGGCGAATTACACAAAACATACGTATTGTACAGTAAGAGAAGATCAAATACACAGTAAGATCTGTTACAGTGATGCGCTTTGTGCTCACACACCAGCAGTGCTAACAATTGATTTATTAATCAAATATAAAGAAAAAACAATATGCAAAATACCTTTAACTGAATTAAATTTGGAATACATTTTGCAATGTGTCATGTCTATAAATATATAGAGGTCACTGTAGTATATTGGGGGTTCTAAACTTGATTTAAAATAATAATAAAGACGTACACATATATTCTACGTAAACACATTTATTTCTCCAAACTACTAACTGCCCAAATCTTTACATCCACTCCCCCTGTCTAGTCTGTACAGTAACCCCAAGAACCCACATAGGTTGGAGCTAGCAGCAACATCTAGATTTAAAGATACCCTCATTTACTCTATTACACTCCTCCCCCTTAAACTCAAAAGTTCCTTACACAAAACTACTTTTATAACTAACTACAAGGTGGAGGCAGACTATCCTCAGACACTGGGATTAGTTTCTGGTCTAATGATACACAGTCCCTGCAGTCAAAAAAAAATAAAGATTTTGTTTCTGAGGGGCTCTTCTTCTCCGGATTGGGTAATGGCCTCCCTCAGGTACCTGTGAAGCTGTTGTTTGCTCTGATGGTGGTGTCTCTATTAACTGGTGTCCCCTTTACAAGCTGCTCCATGTTTCTGGTTGTAACTCTTCCTGGGCTACCATGGTAAATGGTGGGTTAATATTCTCCATAATTCAGTCTCGACTATTTGATGTGAGCTCTGGGTCAGGAACACTGGCACGCAAGTTCGACTTGGTTTCTTCCTCCGCAACACCTGCTACAGCTTTCGGCAAACTTTCCAAATGTACCAGTCTCATTTCATTACCCACTCTTACCAAACATTAACGTGACTCTTTTTTCCTGCATACCACTCATTTCATCCACTTGTTCTGTCCCCCCCCCCCAATTTTTCACCCACACTTTGTCATTCTCCCCTATGTGCCTTTCTTTCTTTCTTTTGGTAATCTTTTTGTCACTCTTGTTTTGCCTCCATGTCACATTCCACATTCAGTTTGAGCATGGTAATTCTGATGCAAATTTCTCACCTGAGGAACAGTTCTGCTGCTTATCTTCTGTGTGAGGGGTACTTCTAAATGCAATCAGGAAATTGGCTAACCTATGCTGCAGTGAGAGTTTTGTCTGCTTGTGGTCTGCCTCCAACACATCTCTTGCTAGAGCATGTTTCAAAATCTGCACTGTAAGTTCTGCTGCTCCATTCATCGCAAGATGATAAGGTGAAATGAGTGTATGCTTGATAGCGTTTTGGAGAAGTGTTTAAATTCTGCAGATATGAATTGACCGTCCTCAACACTTCCGGAATCCCATAGGCGGCAAACAATGTGCTGGATGAATTAATCTGAGTGAGGGCCATCACCTCAATCCACTTTGAATGGCTGTCAATCAGGACCAAAAAGTATTGGTGATCCTTCTCTGCAAAAACAATACATATGCATTGCTATACTCAGGTATGCCTTTGCAACAATTTTCAGCATTATTTCAGCTTTGAATTCTTTAATAGTTCCCAAACTTTGCTTGAACACTGTTCTGCATTTTGCCTCTATTGCCTCTAGCAATGACTAGTGGTAAGGTTGCAGACTGCATTGGTACTTGTACTGGTACTTTCACCTGCCAAAGTAGGGGAATTTCTTTCTCCTAAATATGTCCTTAACTGTAAGGATGTTTTCTCCAAAGACAAATGTGCTAAACATTCAGCATAGAGGGTTTCTGGTACAATGGAAACAGCTGCCACTATATCCACTTGCATTTCTACAAGTGTTCCTTGAATGCTCAACTTTGTGCAATGTACTTTTCCCACAACGATAGCAACTGCCTATTTTATTTTCTGGGCCCTTTTTCTTCTTCCCTCCTGGAAAAAACATGTCTCTCTTTGTTTAAGCTGGAGTGAGCGGAGCGCAACCCTGGTCACAGCTGATATGGCAGGAACTGATACTTGTACTTTTTACTGCCAATGCTTTTGAATTTTTTGTAATGTGGTCTCACAAGCCATCTTAAAAGTTTAAATTTCATACCAATAACAATTTATTTTCCAAGGAGTCACAATTTGATCCACACACCAGTCTATCACAGAAGCCATCATTCAAACATTTTCCAAACTCACAGCGCATGACCAGCTTCCATAATGCCACAATATAATCTGCAATACTTTCTCCCTCTTTCTGGTCCCTTCCGTGAAACCAAAATCTCTTTGCAACAACTAAAGATTGTGGCCTGTAATGTTCCTTCAGTACTTTTGTTATTTGCTTGTAGGTTTTATCACTCAGTTTGTCCATTGCTTTTACATTTTTCAACAAGAGTACATACTTGCTTGTCCTCTAGGATATTGTTTGCCATCATCCAGAACTTCTCCAGAACTATCCTCTCCAGGTATGAATCAAAATCCTCCTTTGTGTCATTGTAATTTTAAATTTGACTGATATGTGCCATCTTGAAGTGCTCCTTTTTGCTTATGTCCAGTACAAAAGTGTCCTCGTCACCAATAGTATATTAGTATATTTATAGTATATTGGGCGTTTAAAACTGGATTTAAAATAATAATAAAATAATAATAAAGACATTATAGGTAAAAATATATATTTATGCAGTCTACTAACTGCCCAGCTCTTTACTTCCAATCCCCCTGGACAATCTCTATGATAACTCCAATAACCCACACCCAACCCAAGGCAGGGCCAGCAGCAACATGTAGATTTAAAGGTATTCTCATTTACACTATTACTATCACTTACTGTAAAAACAGTAACAGTAAATTCATAATAAAGTAAAATGTGTGTATTTTGAGAGATTGTCATTATGTTGGTTTGCATCTCTTCATGCCATGAAGTATATCTAAGGTAATAATTAAAATGCTGTTTTGCCAAATACATTTTAAATAGTACTCTATTTAAAGTATTTAAAGGAAATGTAAGGTGTAGTATTCAGCACACATCATTTTGAATCACCCTAGGCTAACTGAATAAGGGACCTCAAGTTGTGAATAATACAGTGGTCTCAATTTTATTCATTCAACCCTTGCTGTTTGTCTGAACGTTTTCCAAGCAGTCTCTAGTATTTAAATGTATGCAGTACGTCATTTTGAGATGTTATGATTGAAAAGGGACTTAACATAGAAATCATTTAAGATATATACTTTATTTTTCAAGGGAGGTTGGAAAGTTTAAATGTTTCACAAAGCCATTCACAATACGTATTTGTAAAATTAGTGTTTTGATATACATGTACAGTACTGTGAAAATTTTTAGGCAGGTGTGAAAAAAATGCTGTAAAGTAAGAATGCTTTGAAAAATAGACATGTTAATAGAGGATATTTATGAATTAACTAAATGCAATGTGAGTGAACAAGAAAGATCTACATCAAATCCATATTTGGTGTGACCACCCTTTGCCTTCAAAACAGCATCAATTCTTCTAGGTACACTTGCACACAGTTTTTGAAGGAACTGTCACCTGCAGGACATTCAAATAATGCGTGTTAGCCTATTTTTGTATTTTTTTGCTGTGTATTTTTTTTTCATCTATTCACTTTAAATATTTATTATATTATCACATTTATTCTTATTAAAATCACGTTTGTTTACTTTGCTTTTCCCCCCTTCACTTCACAGATATGCATGAGTTTCATTTACAATTGATTGATTTAAATATACACATGGCTAATCACGCATTCACAAGAGTACCTGCTTATTCGCCAGGTTATACCAGAGTCAATAATTGACAATGAGGAACACCTGAAAAGCTGGAGGTAAAAAGCTCCCAGGTTCTGAGCTGTAGGGATCGCTGATCGCACTACAGAGCGAGATCAGGGAAGGACACGCAGAGCCAAAGGCGAAACAGGACTTGATAGACAAGTAAAATAAAGTCCTAAGAGAGACCCCGAGGACAGCCGCGACAACCGCTGTAACGCTAACGAGAGTATCCAGAGAAAGGACAGCATACCAGTTTTTAGAACCACAGTAGTGTTTTACCGGATAAGAACTAACAGACCCTGTGGATATTGCTACTTTTATACTTTTATGCTTCCACGTGCATCCCTCATTTTTAATATTCTTGTATTTTAATAATCATTTTAGAGATTTATTTATTTTTTGTACTTTTTAATAATTTTGCTTTTGCATTTTGTGGACTAGAAAGGAGGATTTATTGAAGATTTGTATAAGTATTTTTAGCCACAAACTGACTGTTAATAAAGTAAAGGCATTGGGTTTTTATTCAACTTTTTAACAAAAGCTTTTAATTCCATTTTAACTTGGCCATTTTTGTTTTTTCTGGACTGTACATGGACATTGTGGTTTCCTTGGATTACCAACCCCGGACAAGAGCAGACGCTGGATTTGTTTGTCCCCACGCCTCTTTTTACTTTGTATTTACATCGATTTGCTATTTCAAACACTTTTACTGTATTTAATAAAATACATGCATTCGTCACCGCGCACACAGTTCATTATGAATATACTTTGTATGAGTGGATCCATTTTCATTCATTTTGTGGCGTATTTTTATTTTTATTCTTGTTTAAAAAAACAATGACTATAGGCTAGCCTATTGATTATGGATGCGGCTGTTCTGGGGGTATTTGCGGCGCAGTCGCGGGCAGATCAATAACCTGTCGGACGATCTCAGGTGATGTTAATGCTTTGATGGGAAATCCTGCTTATTAAGGAAGTCTGGGATGATGGTCCCAAATCAGTGTTACATTGTCCCTGTTGTCAGACACGCAGCAATACTTTTATGTGTTGAAAGTCACCCTGGATAAGAGCGTCTGCTAACAAATACATAATAATAATAATAATAATAATAATAATAATAATAATAATAATAATAAATCAATTGTTAGTACTGCTGGTGTGTGAGCACAAAGCGCATCACTGTAACAGATGTTACTGTGTATTTGATCTTCTCTTACTGTACAATACGTATGTTTTGTGTAATTCGCCCTGTGCTAAGAAAATGAATTTATTCATAAATTATTAATCATGCGCAAACCAACCCGGGACACATGACTCGTAGGGGCGCTGGATTCGGCGTAACACCGGAACAGTTAATGACCAGTTAATTAACAAACAACATTTCTGTTCAATCTATACTGTCGCATTAACTCTCATCATCATAATATCGCTGTAACACGTCTTTCCTGACATGGAAGCTGCGCTCAGTCGTCTCTCATTGCTGCCATTTGCCAACTCCTAACTAGTTATTGACCTGGTGAGCCCATATAGTTACTGTAGTGTCTCTCTGACAGACCGCAGTTCGCTGCTGATTTCGCTAATTTTTAATCAAAACTCTCATCACTGCTCGGGTCTCTGCTGGCATTTTTAACATGGCGGCTGCGCTCCAGCAAATAACTTTCTGTGGAGATGTCTTTACCCCGCCCCCTGGCTCCTGACGTCACTGGTTCTTAGGTTCCAGACCAGCAAGTTTTTGGTGCCAGAAAAAGTGGCTCCGTGCCGGAACGGAGCCAGTTCTTTTGCGGTGGAAAAGCAAAAAATGGTTCCAAATTAACCGAACTAGCACCGGCTCCTTGTTGGTGGAAAAGCGCTATAAGAGGTAGTCTATGTAAACTGGACATATTTGGGGAATTGACAACCTCTCAGCGGGTACTAGCACCAGTAGATAATCGCTAGGTGGCGCAGTCGTGCTTGTATAATAGTTTTAAGTCCAAGTAGAGTAACTTCCACTCTGTGACAGAACTCGGCAGGTAGGTTGGCCCAAACATTGTGGAGAACTAACCACAGTTCTTCTGTGGATATAGGCAGCCTCAGTTGCTTCTCTCTCTTCATGTAATCCCAGACAGACTCGATGTTGCGATCAGGGCTCTGTGGGGGCCATACCATCACTTCCAGGACTCCTTGTTCTTCATTACCCTGAAGATAGTTTTTAATGACTTTCACTGTATGTTTGGGGTCGTTGTCATGCTGCAGAATAAATTTGGGGCCAATCAGATGATGGTATTGCATGATGGATAAGTATCTGCCTGTATTTCTCAGCCTTGAGGAGACCATTAATTCTGACCAAATCCCCAACTCCATTTGCAGAAATGCAGCCCCGAACTTGCAAGGAACCTCCACCATTCTTCATTGTCATTCGTGTACCACTCTCCAGCCCTTTGGCAAACAAACTGCCTGCTGCTACAGCCAAATATTTCAAATTGTGACTCATCAGTCCAGGGCAAAATTCCCTGACCTAGAATAATTGATGCTGTTTTGAAGGCAAAGAGTGGTGACACCAAATATGGATTTGATTTAGCTTTGTCTTCTGTTCACTCACTTTGCAATTAGTTAATTGATAAATATAATCTAATGTCCATTTTTGAAAGCATTCTTACTTCACAGCATTTTTTCACACCTGCTTAAAACTTTTGCACAGTACTGTATATTCCATGAACATCTCAACAAATGTTATACAAAATACATATTTTCTATATACTGGTATGTACATTAACAATGCAGCAATTTAGGGGGCCACAGCAGTATTTTGTGCATGCACTGTAGTTTTGTTTTATAGGCAGAAGAAACAACATATTATGTGATATTATTAGTGTTTTATTTGTATTTATTCATACAATCCCTAACTACTTGTAATGTGAGACTTCCTTAAGGATTGATTGTATATCCTACCTCTACAGATTACTCCAGCATCTGCACTATGGGAGTAGATGAAATACTTGGCTTCTTTTGATCCACAGTCCCTCAGGAAAGATTCTGACCCCCTGCAAGAAATTCGTTTTGGCCATACCGGTCCAGACCCTTGTCCAAAGTGAGCTCCTCCTGGTGCTGACAGAGCATGCCCACAGCCCAGCTGTCTACATACCACTACAGCATTAGATACATCCCAACCTTCATCTTCAACTGTATGCCATTGTCCTCCATCAAGAATCTCCACTCTCCCAGCACAAGGACCGCCACCATTCACTAGCCTCAGATCACTGTCTGGAGAGAGAAGAAAGAGTAACAGACTACAGTTACCACAGACTCTCATGAAACAAACAGCCATGCTAATTCTAATTGGTCATTATATAATCAATATATACCTAAAAACAGATTCCAAGGAAACAAAAACATGAATTTAATAGAAACTATCCCTGAGTTGAGTTCTTCAGAAATTGTCTGTTTCTTATAAATCCTTGTCGAATAAATATAATAGGATGAAACTAGGTCTATAGCACTAACGGTCAAAGATTTTTCCAGTTTTTATTGATATTTATGCAGTTTAATGTCTCAATGCACTCTGAAATTAAAGCATATAATAAATAAACAATTGGAGATAAAAAAAAAAAGTTTGCCAAGTGTCTGGTATCCAAAGAAAGCTGCTTTCAGCTTTCTAATGATGTGAAGCATTCTCTGATTTGAACATTTTTGTTTATATACCCACCCACCCAGATCTGAACTTCTCTGTGTTTTACAGAACATCAAATCATATAAACTGGATTAATCATTAGGTTGTTCTGAACAAAACTAGCCTATTTGCAAATAAATATAATCGAAAATGAGTGATCTGTAACCGTCTGAATGAGACCCCCCCAAGCAGACTGCACGTTTTCCCCCCCGGACTCTGAATGACAGCGGGCGACACAGAAACTGTAAATCGGATGTGTTTGAGAATGAAATGTGCTAGTAGCCAAGAGAATACGCTTGCAAACGATGTGTGCACTATAGAAATACAGTGCAACTTCTATGCACAGGAGCTGCGCATAGCCAAAAAATGCTTAAGAGGGTGTAGTAACAGTATATAACATTATTATGTACATTATTTTTCAGTTTTTGGTAACCTAAACTTATTTTTAACCTCTGGCAGTTTACTGCTTACCTTTGTACCATTTCAGGTTATTCACTGGACTTGAACTGTTTACATGTCAATAAAAAATTGAAAATTATGGGTGTTCTAAAACTTTTGGCCGGTAGTGTATACCAATCATCATATTCCATGTAAAAAACAGTGATTTAGAAATTATAAAATCCACTGTCAATGTTTTTTATGCATTTATTTTAAATATGAATGCAATGTTTGTATAACTTAAAGCAACATTGGGTTTGTGCTTTGTTGCATATGTTCATCACAAGGAGAAGTTTTTTTGTATTTTGAGCAATTCAATTAACCAATCAGCAAGGCTTAATTAACTGCCATGGGCTTTATTAACTTGAAAAGTAGGAATTCTCAAACTTTTCAAACTTCTGTAACAAGATCAGTTAAAAATAAAATAAAATGGCAGAAATACACCGATCAGCCATAACATGACCACTGACAGGTGAAGTGAATAACACTGATAATCTCGTTATCATGCCACCTGTCAGTGGGTGGGATATATTAGGCTGCAAGTGAACATTTTGTCCTCAAAGTTGATCTGTTAGAAGCAGGAAAAATGGGCAAGCGTAAGGATCTGAGCAAGTTTGACAAGGTCCAAATTGTGATGGCTAGACGACTGGATCAGAGCATCTCCAAAACTGCAGCTCTTGTGGGGTGTTCCAGGTCTGCATTGGTCAGTACCTATCAAAAGTGGTCCAAGGAAGGAAAAGCGGTGAACCGGTGACAGGGTCATGGGCGGCCAAGGCTCATTGATGCACGTGGGGAGTGAAGGCTGACCCGTGTGGTCCGATCCAACAGATGAGCTACTGTAGCTCAAATTGCTGAAAATGTTAATGCTGGTTCTGATAGAAAGGTGTCAGAACACACAGTGCATCACAGTTTGTTGCGTATGGGGCTGCGTAGCCGCAGACCAGTCAGGGTGCCCATGCTGACCCCTGTCCACTGCCGAAAGTGCATACAATGGGCACGCAGGCATCAGAACTGGACCATGGAGCAATGGAAGAAGGTGGCCTGGTCTGATGAATCACGAGTTCAAGGTGTTGACCAAATTCCCCAGATCTCAATCCAATCGAGCAACTGTGGGATGTTCTGGACAAACAAGTCCGATCTATGGAGGCCCCACCTCGCAACTTACAGGACTTAAAGGATCTGCTGCTAATGTCTTGGTGCCAGATACCACAGCACACCTTCAGAGGTGGAGTCCATTCCTTGATGGGTCAGGGCTGTTTTGGTGGCAAAATGGGACCTACACAATATTAGGCAGGTGGTCATAATGTTATGGCTGATCGGTGTATATAGATATATTGTTGCCAGGTAGGGCAGAAAAAGTCATCCTGAATGGCATTACATCTCCCAGAAGCCTTAGGGGGTGACTCACTTGAGGGAAAGGACCTGCCTCCCTGATTGGCCAGCGCTTGCATAAAAGTAGGAGGTTGGTGAGTAAGGAGGAGAGCCTGGGAGAGACTTGGAGCGACTTGGAGCAACAAATTAATACACAAGTAACACATTTTGCATTGAACTTTGATTGTGATTTGACTGTGATTGCTGTTTTGTCTTGTGTGTCTGTATATTATTTCTGTGTATAGGGATCTGTTCTATGTGTTTAGTTAGGCTCAAAGAAGAGCTAGGTGTTTACACAGTGATTACACCACAAATAAACATTTCATTTATTTGTTTTGACTGTGCAGTGTACACGTTTTGAAAAAAAAGCACTTTGATTATATTTATACCAACCATTTTAATGTTGTATGTTCATATTTCCATTTAAATACTATACTCCATTTGTTCTAGTTTTATTTGATTGTTTGCCCTTTACAATTATACCACAGTGTATAAAGAGCTATCGATTAAAATTAGCGGTTTTAGCTTTTGTAGGTAGTTTGAAATGTCAGTGCATCTAGTGTGAACTGTATCATTCCTAGTCATTATAATGAAAAAATAAATACAAATCTGCTTGATTAAATAGGGAAAATATTGATCGTCGATCAATTAATTAGTTAATAGACCCAATTAATTGAGGCAGCCCTAATATATACAGTACTGTGCAAAAGTTTTAGGCAGGTGTGAACAAATGCCGTAAAGTAGACATGTTAATAGATAATATTTATCAATTAACTAAATGCAAAGTGAGTGAACAGATGAAAAATCTACATCAAATCAATATTTGGTTTGACCACCCATTTCAAAACAGCATCAATTCTTCTAGGTACACTTAAATGATGTATTCATTGTATGATGCACTTATTCTTTATTCTTTAATGTTGTGACATGGGGCCGGATTAAATCAAAACTTTGACCCACCCGCTAATAGCAAACTACAAACCTGTACACCATAGCGGTTACATTTCTGATTAGAAGAAAGTGTCTTATTGAAAATGAAGCCGCAACTGAGTACAGTTCTGTAGTTTTCTATTAGCGGGTGGGTCAAAGTTTTAAAGGAGGATTAAAGATTCTCATTGTCAAAAATAAAAAGGCACATATTCCAAAAATGATCGAGCTAGTGAAGTGCTAATACTATTGCTTTTTTATATTTGTAATTGACAATAATCTGTGAGCAAAAATGGAACCTGCATATTTATAATCTTTTTTGGGAAGAATATGTGCCTCACTTCATTCAGCTTCATATTCTGCAGTATAAGTCCCATTAGCAGACTGAAGCTGCACTTGCTCTCCAGACTACAGAGGGATATGGGGGGAGGTTCAAGGTGGTGGTGGTGGGGGGGATGGGTTGGCAGTGGATGCAGGTGGCGGGTGGTTGGGATGGTTCTATCTGTCCATAGTTTTCAGATGTTTCTGTATTGTGGTTTGTTTTGTTGACATGTTTGCTTAATAACTTAATAACAAAATAATACATATAAATATTGGTTAAAAAAACTTTGTATAAACTTTTATATCCCAAATGTATCATTGGCACCCTTTGGCACTTAGCAAAGTATACAAACCAGACCAGGCACTCCAGACAAAAAAGGTTCGGCATCCCTGGCCTATATGTTTAACATGCTGCCATTTAAGCAATCTGTTTGAATGCTCCACTTGATTGATTTGCTGGTGTTTTTGCTATAGGCCTCTGTGGGAGGCAGATCATTTGAAATACCATCAGTTTTGCTGCCGTGCATAACTTCAGCAAATATGTACTGGGTCATTAGCTGTGTTTCAGTGTTTCTGTCAAGAGATTGATCTATACATGTAAGTTTTTTAATATAGGCTATTGCCTATTATTTGCAGATAAAATATGGTGTGTTTTGACTGCTTTGTGCTTTCCGTGGCGCTAATTGACTATACGGGTTAATTTCTGACCACCGTCCATGGTGGTAAATGTATTGGCTATATTGTGGCTTCTCTGGTAACAGCTTCAAATGTGCCCTTACATTAGGTTCTGCTCTGCTGTTACAATGGTTAGTAATATTAACACACAGCCTTACCTATAAAATTATTTTAATTTAAGGGAAATATGGGTGGTGATAGGGGCCCGTCATTTTTTTTGGCACCTGGGCCTGTCATGATTAAGGCAGTGCTTCCGACTTGAAAGATAACAATGTGCTGCGAATGCAACCCCGGTTATCTGAAAAAGGAAGGACTGCCCAAGGGTTGCAAAGTCGCATGGGAGTCCTAGCTCCTGGTAAAAGAGGACAAACTTGCGCAGATGTCATGTTTTATAGAACAGGAAGTGGGAAGGGACCTGTTCTGAGTGACGTGCACAGGGACCAATGGCAGCTTTGATAAGAGTGACATTTTTCGATCGGGTTCCTATGGAAGGGCGCAGACACCTCTTCCCCTTGGGCAGTGCTTCCTTTTTCAGATGACAGGGGTTGCATTCACAACCTATCATTTTTCACTTCTGACAAATTAATTACAATTTTAAATACATTTGCTACATAATTAACACATGTGCTATTTGTGGTCATTTAAATTAATCTATAGGCTTTTTATCAATATCATTGATATTTTAAAAATGTTATTTTGAAAACAACCAGTTAATGTATCATACATATAACCTGATACTTCATACAATTAAATACCTTTCATAAAAATTCAACTAAAGTACATTTAAATATTTTAATAAATTGTGAAAATTAACTTACTTTCCAGTGGGTCTGAGGTGATCTAAGGAGATGCCTTTTCTCAATATGTACTTGAGGAAGAGCACTCGTGTGTTTTCAAATAATGAAGCTGGGACACTTTTTGACAATGTCAGATGTATTTATTTTTATGTATTATGCACACGTATGATATTTGTTGTATGGGTCAATTTATTTAAACACAGTTGCACAGATAATGCATCTGTCGGCATTGACTTTGTCACAGTTCTAAACACATCCCCAGTTCTCCACTAGATGTCGCCATCACCCTTCTTTCCCAGTCACCTCTCCCAGCTCCCTTCATTCAATCATTCAATCACATTCCTGAAAACCATGTGCACTTCTGCAATCACCTTCTGCTCCCATTCGCCCTGCACCTCCCAACATGGTTTTCTGTTCCACTTGTAAACCCCTCACTAACTCCCAGCTATTGCAAAGTTTTGTCAGTTTACAACTACATCTCCAAGCATTACTCCCCGTACCTCGACCATTGCCCCTCGATTCCTTGCCTGACCTCCCGACCACAACTTTGGACCTTCCTCTTTACTTTGTTTGCCTGATCGCCCGACCCTTGCCCTTGATTGCCCTGTCCTGCTGGTATCTGACCCACGCCTGTCTGACCACCTCTACCCCGCACTGCAACTGGGTCCCCTGTTCCCATGCCCCGCTGTATGTTACAGAAAACTTTGCCTCCAAATGGACTCAGTGATGCTGACCACCCTCGCCACCCAGAGGGCCATGCTCAGGGAACATGAGCGGACGCTCCAGGGGATTGTGACCACCCTGGACCAGCTGCTTGAGCAACTACCCAAACAGCAGCCTGCTCCCTCGGTGATGGCTGATCCGGCTCCTGCTGACGCCCCTGCAGCTCCTGTCCTGCCGGTCCAGCTGGCTGTTCCGGGGAAATATGATGGCTCCCCCGACCACTGCAAGGGCTTTGTACTGCAGTGCAAGCTGTACTTAGCCACCTGCCCACGTCCTTCCCCACCAAAGAGGCTAAGATTGTCACCCTTCTGACTGGGAAAGCGCTCGGATGGGCTGCTGCCGTCTGGGAGCAACAGGGTGAAGTGGCACGGTCCCTGACTGCCTTCCTCACACACTTCCTGGACATCTTCCATCACCCAGCTGAAGGGAGAGACACCGGGGAACTGCTCGTAGCGCTGTACCAGGGCTCCTCATCCGCTGTGGATTACGCCCTGAGGCTCCAGACCCTGGCAGCAGGCAGCGGATGGTGTGACGGGTCTCTGCGCACCGTGTTCCACTGGGGACTGGACCAGGACCTGCAGCTGAGCTCACCTGCTGAGACGAGGACGTTGGAGCAACTCATCCAGCTGGCGGTCAGACTGGACAGTCTGATGAAGATGAGGGAAACCCGGTCCACTCCTGCTGTGTCTCGTCAGCCTGCTAGCCTCAGCCCTGCACCCAGCCCTGTGTGTGAAACGCAGTCCATGCTGTTGCGCAGAACATGCCTGTCCCCGATGAGAGACAGAGGAGAGTCCAGCAGCACCTCTGCCTCTACTGCAGTCAGTCGGGGCACTTCCGGGTTGCTTGTCCGACTCGTCTTGGCTCCTCCGTCACTTCCCCTGACGACCCCGTCGTCACTCAGGCTCAGTGCCATGTTTGGGCTCAGCTCCAGCTCGAGGTCAACTTGGAATTTCATCAACCGAGTGACAGTCACTAAACACCACCTCCCTCTCTCGCTGTGTGTGCCTCCTCTCCAATTCCGGGCTGTCAAGAAACAGCCCATTGGTTCCGGCCCGGTGTCCCAGAAGATGAGCCCCCTCACCATGTCCATCGGTCTACTTCATTCGGAAACCCTGCCTTTTCTCGTCATTGACTTCCACGGAGCAGACATCATCCTCGGACTGCCGTGGCTTGCTCACCACAACCCAGTCATTTTATGGACTGATGGGGACATAATCTCCTGGGGGCAGGACTGTTTCTCCCAGTGCCTGTCTCACCCCTGCAGGGCGACACACATAGATAGTCCTCTTCTCTCCACACCAACACAGATCCCCCCTGAATACACAGACCTGGCAGTTGTGTTCAGTAAGACCCAGGCTTGCCACTGCACCGGCCCAGGGACTGTGCCATAGACCTAATGCCCCGTGGTATGTTACAGACTTAGTCAGAAATTGGGCGTGGTTGGTGGGCATGTTTGGACAACAGTCGGGGGGGGGGTGACGCATGGCCGAAGTCGGAAAATGGTTGGCTAGGTCGCGGTAGGTCGGGGAGGTGGAGGATACCTGTTGGAATGTAAGTTTGCCTTCACAAAACTATATATTTTTTTAAATTATTTATTTACTGTTTAAATGTATCGACAAGTAGAATATTTACTTGTCTGAAGTGCAATGTCGTATTATTATTTTATTATTTAAACTTCTTGGCAGACGCCCTTATCCAGGGCGACTTACAACATAAGTGCAAAACAAAGTGCAAAAATACAGTGAAGTAAAGGCATCAAACATTACAAATTCAATTTACATAAAACATAGTGAAGACACTGTATATGTTTTATATTGATGTTAGCATTAGAAATTGTTTGTATACAGACTCAGCAAATTAGCTTTATCTAGCCTAGCAAAACCAACGAGGTGGTGGTTAAAGATACATCCTATTGAAATTATTCTCTCTGCTTCCACTTCTGTTAAATCCATAAGGGAAATGGTCCGAATGTATCGCCCATGGGTTTGTCTGTGTGTGGATTTCCTGTTTCTCCTCTCAAAGCCAAAGATGTTACCTCGTTGTTAAGAAAACCACAAGATCGTACCGTTTGTATGCTGTAACAGGACCAGACATCTGCTTCTATGATGACCTCCTCCCTTGGGAAGGGCAGCCTACAAACTTTCCAGGGCTTGCATCTTTTGGAGCTTCTGATTGGATGAACGGCCACAAGATTCTATGTCATTTTTCCTATAAAGCTTCACTCATGTTTGTAAACATTAAGTCCTCACTGATGGAATTTCCTGACGTGGGGCTTCTGACCCGGCTTGATTAAAGTTCTCAACAACTTCTCCACTTATTTCCGAGACGGTTCTACACATAGCAATTCAAAATATAATACATTTTACAACTTCCATATGTATGACACATTAACTGTGGTTGTTTTCAAAATAACATTTTTTAAATATCTATGATAGGCATTTTATTTTATGTATCGCAGAATGGTTTTAAGTGAATTTAAATGACAATATATAGCCAGTTGGTTAATTAATTATGTAGCGAATGTATTTCAATTTGTAACTAATTTGTCAGAAGTGAAAAATGTTCACATTTTCTTCGCATTGCATTTTTCTTCAATGAGCCGGGTTCATTCTTAAGTATAGGCGTAGTGTGTGAAGATGCTACAGAAACAAGCTTTTTGTTTGTATTTGTAAGAGGACACTGAATTAGCCACGAAGGTAACTTGATGGCACCAGGACAGAAGGGAACATTCTAATAACTATTTAAAAAGTGGTAAATACTGACAATTAAGATACAGTTATAAGAATGAACACGGCTTGTACGTATTGAATACCTTGTAATTTACAGTTACTTTTTGTTTTTCTGTTTAGGATTGAACCAAGTCCAGAGGATTCCGTGCCATTCAGATCAGTTTGTCATTTATTCTTTTAAATGTTTCATCTACTATTTATGAATAAAATTGGTGCTTGTTATTCCTTAATAATGCCTCAGTTGAGTGATTTAAATATATAATCTTACATGTCTTACTTGTGTGGCAAACATAATATTTACTGTTGTTTTTTGATTTGGGGATACATAATTCTCCAAGTGGCTACCGCAGAGTTACTTGTTTAATTTTAAATGCATTACTTAAATAGGCTTGGTTCTGTTGAGCATGTATAAGACATTACCTTTTTAAATAACTGAGTGTATTTGATAATACTAATTTTAAAAATACTCTCTCAAGCTTCCCACATTGAAAAAGTGTGATTGTAGTTGCACACATCTGCAATAGAGCAAACATCTGTGATGTCACCATGTTAGAGGACAAGCAAAGTGATTCACAGGTCAATGGTCTTAGTATGCTGTTCACTTACGAATATGTGTGATTCCATTGTGCCTTTCAACTAACTCAACAATGTAATCAATGTATGTCCTAGACATTTCTATGTGTAAATATGGAAGTAAAAGTGTTCAAACTCATATTTATTTCTGTGAAAAAGCTTGTGGCAATTTACCATGTCAAATATTGCAATCAACTGCTCATATCTAGAAATTAAAGTTTCTTTGATAAAAAAAGTCTTTCATCACTATTTATAAAGCAATCCATCAATATGTTTAAACTATTCATTATGTTTTTCTGTCATGTTCCAATCTCAATTAGTATTTGTTAAACTAATTTGTAACTCACCCTGGATGCAAAACTAGCTACACGTCATAATCATCCAAATTCAAGGCAAGCTGCAGACAAGCTAAAATAAAAACAAAATGAGTCAACACTTATTTACAGAATAAAAATGAAAGCAACAGTAACAATATAACGTGATAGGGATTTTCGTTTTCACAGCTGGTTTTAAGCAATCTTTAATTAAAATCATATTTTAATTGTATTCTAAATAAACGGCGAACTGTAATAACATTGATTGTTTAATATAATGATTCAGTTCGATAAAAAAAAATCACTATTACTTTAATTTCATGGTAGTTAAATTACTTTGTCCGATTATCACTTATCGAACCGATACAGTGAACTACTCTATATAATTTTACAAGATCAAGAATGGGCTCTGAAAAGACTTAGGGTTACATGGCGAGGACACCGAAGCAACCAGCAACACTGGACACAGGATAAGAGCAATTGATACTTTTTGGGAATTAACATTTGAAGGCCAAGACACGGTGCAAGCGTAGAAACTCCTACATTAGCGGTGGAAACAGCTTAGAGGCCTGCATTTCAGCCCGAGCCCGACGGGCCCCGACTTATTTACACCCCTCGAGCCGGGCTTCGGGCCAATTTTCACGTCATAATTCACACCCGGGCCGGGCATCGGGCCTGTTTTAGGCTCCTCCTCCTTTATATTTTATACATTAATTCATTAAAAGAAACTATGAGAAGTTGATGGTAAATCAAACACAGAAAGACGTTTTATAACCTATCACACTGACACGCATGACACAGTCTCGGCTCCACAGTCGCGCCATGCCGTCCTCAGACGCGTCCCAGAGCTTTTTCTGCAAAACCAGGCCGCTGTGAAGTCTGTCCCTCTGATGGAGGAGCAGCGACTGTGGGTTTGGTTTGTGTTTCGTGTTAAAAACAGAGACAGGAAACACTACGAGCGACACAGCCTGACGAGGAGAGGACTTTTTTGTTTTATTCTTCGTGCTTTACATGATTGTAAACAGCGTAATAAATACACGTTTCTGTTCAGAGATATTAGGAAGAGCTAAACGTGTAGAGACAACATTATATTCAGACAAGCATGTTCACATAAGAATACGTTTCCATGCGCAACAATAATACTAAATATGTATTATTATTATCGTCATCATTTGTGCTAGTATGTATTTTAAACGGCACTCCCTTAATTTATTACTCTTACTACAGATTTGTAACTGCAAACAATACTTTTTGCTGTATTATTTGTAATTTACTTATCAGACGTCCTTAACCAGGGCAAGTTACAGTTGGAACAAAATACACACGTTTCAAGATTAATCATCCAGATACAATATAGCAGGTTATAATTGAACTAAAGTGTGCGCGGCTCAGTCATGGCGTTTATGGACACATTTATTAAACCAGTCCTTAATGTTTTAGAGGAAACCCAGATCTGCTGTATTTATTTATACATTAATTGAACTTGTAAATGGACACACGTTAACTGAATCGTGGTCACCTTCATACTGTTTGTCTGCGGATAGTCCTGCACACCATTCACATAACACAGCCTGAAACACCGGCCAGCTGATCATAAAATATTAATAATATCGGCTGCTACGATCCTTCAGTTTATTTTAACTAGTCACGGCACTGCACCGGTCCTGTGAAATCCAAATTTTTAATACACTTCGATATTAATTGTATCAGTCATTGTCTCTGTACGTGGATTTCACTCCATGCTGCTAATAAACTTGTAATTTCTTCGTGATCGCACACGGCACTTGAGATTATATTTTCCACACAATGTCTCTGATCTCCTCCATGTGTCCACACACCTCTCTTCTGAAAGTGAATCATGTCCTCAGTGGGACGGACGCTTACGGACACGTCCAGCACCAGCAAGTTAACCGGCCATAAAACACGGACGCGTCCGGACGCTTAGCCAGTGGAAACGGGGTGTTTAGTGTCCCCGCCAGCGGCAGCAGCGTGTCTGCAGCGCAGCTGGAAGAGGACAGAAGAAACAGGACTGGACTGAAACCTCCACTGTGGATGCTGGGCTTGTTCTCCACGCCATGTTCTGTGGTGATGCTTTGATTTTTGAGGTAAGATAACCTGTGTGTTTTTTTTTTTATGTGTTTAGATCGTACAGCCCGTTCGTTCGTTTTTTGCAAGCAGCAGACAGCCTGGTCAGCTTGTCAAAAATGCCTTTTTACTGTGGTGGTGATAATAAACATTTAAACTAACATTGTGTGATATGCTTTAAGTGTTTATGGGTTTTATTATAGGCAAGTCAAGTGCTGATTTGAGAGGCTAAATTGATCAAACGTGATCAACTCACTGTCGGGCGCGCTGGCCGCTTGGTCTTCACTTTAAAAAACAAAAACTGTTAAATGCTCAATTTTTCTGAATTAACTTAATAAAGAAACGAAAATAAATATAACTACGTTGTCATTAAAAACAAAACTGAAGTACTTTAATCGCTGCAACAGTAGTATAGGCTGTGTAATGGAGGAAAAAAAGAAGGAAAGAAAAAACACGGGCTCCAGTCGGACTCGGGCCGAGATTGTGATCAGCTGTCGGACAAGGGCCGGGCTGGGGCCTAGATTTGAGGCCCGTGTAGGGCTTTAAAACAGCTTATTCCAATGAAGACGCATATTTCTAGAAGCTGCATGAATTGAAAGTTGTACATCCTCACCCGTTTCAATTACACAGCTCCACCGAAACAGATCTTTCATTGACAATCACGTCTAGTTTTCCTGCATAATGTCGGTTGATTTGTGATTTGTCACTAGATGAGTCCCGTAGTGATGTGTGGTTGTCAAAATCTGCCTGATTTAATGTATTTCATGGAGATTGTGAGCTAAGTTTCTCGACTCCGAAATGACTCAGACTTGCACATTTCAGGTATTTCATTTTCAAAAATCTCAGGTGGAAGCCCCCAAACCCCCTTCATGAATTAATAATTTCTCTTCGACCTCATTTTGCCCCCTCCATCCCTACCACGAATTCCTGGCTACACCATTGAATACAACTAATCGGCTGTTGTGGCTGTAGGCTACTTAAGACAGGTTTCACGTTTAAAGTTTGGATCTCTGTTGGAATAGTGGTTAATGAACACCACTGCGAGCAAGGCATTCAATTCAAAAGTGGGGATCTTATTTGTCATGTATTGATGATATATAGGCATATTATAGGGAGTAATACGTACAATTAAATTAAAAATAAATAATACAGAAGGACTGTAAGCATTGTATTTTCAAAAGATAAAAATGAAATCACTTTCTGAGTTAGGCACTGTTTTAAATTAATGTTGCTTATTGTTCATGGATGGCATGTCTTTACCTTCTCTCCTTCACTGCTCGTTGTGAACTGTACTGTATCATATACGATTATTTCTGTATAATGTTGTTCATGTAGCCTGTATTATTTTAATGGAATAGTTTACTTACGTCCCTGCTAACACACAACGTAATCTACGTTGGTACAACATTGTGGCAACGTTGTGTGTTAGTGGCATAAATAAACAGGGATAGAGCAGTGAAGTTAAATTATTATTATTATTTCTAATAGTAATATCTCAAAATGGAGATAAAGTTGGTTTTATATTCAGACATTCAACAGACATTCGCCAAAAGCAATTTAAAGCCGTAAAAAAATCATCAATAACTAATACAGTGATTGTCAAAGACAATCACAGAACCTCAGACTAGGTACAATTTATTCTACAATTGTCTGGCATACTTTTACAACCTTTCTTTTGAATCAAAACTCTTATTTTATTTAATAGTAATACATAAAGTCAATAATATTGCATTTAAGGTGGTACAAAATCAATAACTAATTCAAGGATTGTCACAGAAACCTCAAACTAGATTTGATTTATTCTAAAACCTTTGTTTTGAATCAAAACTCTTCTTTGAGTTTATAAAAATAAATAATGTTAATAATATTTCATTTAACATAGTGAAATATCAATAACTAATTAATGGATTGTCACAGAAAAAATACTTTATTGTACATAGTTACATAGTTTATTCAGCATATCATGTCATCTCACCTGATCCTCACAGAGAATACAATAAAAAAAAAATCTTGTGGGGAAAAAAACTAAGCAAACTTTCTGAACGTTACAACGCTATTCTTCCTCCTTTCTCGGTTTTCCGTAAAGCATAACTATACTGGTAATTGTAAACATTATCACATACTACAAAAGATAAAATAAAATTCGTCTTGTTGGTCAGAAGGTGAATTATTGTCATATGTCAAACATTTACATGCACTGCAAAATAACATTGTTTACTGATTGTGATTCTTATGGCAAAGAGGCCCCTTTTACTGATCATCTTCTCTTGCTGTGGTGAAGCCTCTCTTGCTCATTCCCAGACACGAGGTGTGCTGCCAGACAATTTTAGAATATAGCAAATCTAGTTTGAGGTTTCTGTGACAATCCTTGAATTAGTTATTGATTTTGTACCACCCTAAATGCAATATTATTGATTTTATTTATTACTATTAAATAAAAGAAGAGTTTTGAGTCACAACAAAGCTTGTAAAAGTATGCCAGACCATTTTAAAATTAATTACACCTAGTTTGAGGTTTCTGTGACAATCCTTGAATTAGTTAATGATTTTATAACGGACGTAAATGCAATATTATTGACATTTTGTTTTTCTAAATCAAAGAAGAGTTTTGATTCAAAACAAAGATTGTTAAAGTATGCCATTTTAGAATACATCAAATATAGTTTGATTGATTGTGACAGTCACTGAATTAGTTATTGATTTTTGTAATGCTTTAAGGATGTCTGTTGAATGTCTGTTGAATGTCTGAATATAAAACCAAATTTACCTCACCTGCTACATGAGAGAAGGATATGTATAAGCCTTATTATTGGTTCATTCTACTCTGATAGCATTTAACGCCAGGAAGTTGTATATATATATATATAAATATATATATACACTCACCTAAAGGATTATTAGGAACACCTGTTCAATTTCTCATTAATGCAATTATCTAACCAACCAATCACATGGCAGTTGCTTCAATGCATTTAGGGGTGTGGTCCTGGTCAAGACAATCTCCTGAACTCCAAACTGAATGTCTGAATGGGAAAGAAAGGTGATTTAAGCAATTGTGAGCGTGGCATGGTTGTTGGTGCCAGACGGGCCGGTCTGAGTATTTCACAATCTGCTCAGTTACTGGGATTTTCACGCACAACCATTTCTAGGGTTTACAAAGAATGGTGTGAAAAGGGAAAAACATCCAGTATGCGGCAGTCCTGTGGGCGAAAATGCCTTGTTGATGCTAGAGGTCAGAGGAGAATGGGCCGACTGATTCAAGCTGATAGAAGAGCAACTTTGACTGAAATAACCACTCGTTACAACCGAGGTATGCAGCAAAGCATTTGTGAAGCCACAACACGTACAACCTTGAGGCGGATGGGCTACAACAGCAGAAGACCCCACCGGGTACCACTCATCTCCACTACAAATAGGAAAAAGAGGCTACAATTTGCACAAGCTCACCAAAATTGGACAGTTGAAGACTGGAAAAATGTTGCCTGGTCTGATGAGTCTCGATTTCTGTTGAGACATTCAGATGGTAGAGTCAGAATTTGGCGTAAACAGAATGAGAACATGGATCCATCATGCCTTGTTACCACTGTGCAGGCTGGTGGTGGTGGTGTAATGGTGTGGGGGATGTTTTCTTGGCACACTTTAGGCCCCTTAGTGCCAATTGGGCATCGTTTAAATGCCACGGCCTACCTGAGCATTGTTTCTGACCATGTCCATCCCTTTATGACCACCATGTACCCATCCTCTGATGGCTACTTCCAGCAGGATAATGCACCATGTCACAAAGGTCGAATCATTTCAAATTGGTTTCTTGAACATGACAATGAGTTCACTGTACTAAACTGGCCCCCACAGTCACCAGATCTCAACCCAATAGAGCATCTTTGGGATGTGGTGGAACGGGAGCTTCGTGCCCTGGATGTGCATCCCACAAATCTCCATCAACTGCAAGATGCTATCCTATCAATATGGGCCAACATTTCTAAAGAATGCTTTCAGCACCTTGTTGAATCAATGCCACGTAGAATTAAGGCAGTTCTGAAGGCGAAAGGGGGTCAAACACAGTATTAGTATGGTGTTCCTAATAATCCTTTAGGTGAGTGTATGTGTGTGTGTGTGTGTGTGTATTGCTGTGTGTATGTGTGTGCTGGTGCTGGATGTGTATATATATATATATATATATATATATATATATATATATATATATATATATATATATATATATTAAGAAATAACTTCCCACTTTTAGAACCAAACTCACAACGCCTCTCTTGCAGCAGCGTTTCTTTACCACTATGCCTTCAGAGACACAAACTTTAAACGTGAAACCTGTTTTAAGTAGCCTATAGTCGCTGCAGCCAACTGTCCAAAGTTTTATATGACTGAATTATTGGAGTTAGTCTCAAATATATTATTAAAATAAGTAAATAATAAAAAAAAAAAAATGTGTGTATATTTGTATGTGTATGGTATATGGCTCTACAATGTTGTAGCATTAATTTACATGCTCCCTTATAAATCAGTTTTAGAATTTACAAATTTCGAAGTTCCTTAAATGTTATTATAACTGATCCTTACCTTTTAGCTGAAAAACTTCTCTGACAACTGCAATATTGTAGAGTAAATGTAAAGGTCAAATGTAAGGGTTAAATCAATGTAATACAGATTACTGGTTCAGTAAGGTTAACCGTGGTGTATAAAATGTCTACTGCAAATGTGGTGTTCTAAAGCCAATAATTTACAAATGGCACAGAGGTAAAGCACATAGGAAAACGGTACACGTAATAAAACAAAGTGGTGTCCAGAGTGTGGATAAGTCCAGCTAAGTGTAAAACTTGTATCCAAAACACCAAAACACTAGCAGAACAAGAACACACAGTTGAACATTCTTCACTAAATTCAATTAGCATGGTATTTATAATCTCATCCACATTAGAGAGGGGGACAAGTGGAAGACATCTTTTATCACCAGTAGTGGCCATTATGAATATTTAGTTATGCCTTTTGGTTTGGTGAATGCCACCTCAGTGTTCCAGGCATTTGTTAATGAAGGATATGTTTTGACAAAATGAAAACATAAATGAATAGACTAATACATAATGAAATAAAATTAATAAATAAACATAAAAATCAATAAGTTAACAAATACATCTAAATTATTATTTTATTTTATTTTATGTATACACTCTTTGTCCCGCTCATTGACAATGATTGATGATAAGAAATACCAGGGTGAGAAGATTGTGCCAAAATAAAATACATGAATGAAAAAATCTATATAGTTATTTATATATGATGTATGTATTTATTTCAAATTATATTTAGGCTTATTTATATACTTTTTAAAAATTTTGGCTCAAGTTATCCTCCAAAGTTGTTCTCATAAAAAACAATCTGTGTGTCACAACAGCATTGTAGGGTGCGGAATAGGGTCTCAAAAATGTATTTACAGTATAGGCGTATGATTAGTTTGGGGCGGGGGGACAATGTTTTTGAGAATGTTTAAAAGTTTACATAATTACCATTTGTATTGTTTCTGCTTCGTTTGTTTTCAGGATTATCATTTACATTCCACGTTTTCCTTTGTTGTTATAATGCAGAAATTGAGTGTAACATATACATCTTTTTTTAACATAAACATATTAATTAGTATATAGATCATTTTTTGTTGTGTGCTTTTTCTTCTGCAAGCAATAATTATGATCATTGTGGTGATACTGAAAATGTGGCAAAGTTAGCTCAGGATGGACTGTTGGAACAGCACTTATTTTAAATGACCTTTGTTATTACAAATGACAAAAGAGTCATGGACATAACTGATACAAATTGTATGCTACGTACAAGGTACATTAATAATGTAGGTTAGCCTACTGTTTTAATTTCACTGCAAAGCATTGCTTTTACAATTTTGACTTTGTTTGCCTCGGTTCTAGATTTTTGATGTAGATTACCTAATGTCATCACAATATAGCATTTATAATAATAATAATAATAATAATGTATTATTATTATTTATTAATATTATTGTTGTACCTTTGATAAGACACTTGACAGAAACATATTATTTTAAACTGTTCATGTGGCCTACAGATGTGTTAACTCCTAAAACATCAACAAATAATAACAACAATGCCATGATTGTGCAGATGTAGGAATAATCTACTCATGCATGTGTCTCTTTTGCCTTTGTAAATGGCCCCTGATACATATATAACTGATTTTATTTAATTATCAAAGTCTACATTTAATTTAACCAATTAATAGTACGACATAAATAAATGTTTCATACAATCCGACCAAGCCTCCATCAAGTTAAAAAGGCATTTTGATAATTTGAGTAATCAGAAACTGGGTCTGGATAGAACACAACTACATTCCTTATAATACACTGGCAGAAACTATCCATCATTAGTAATATTTGCAATACAATATTTCCTTGAAAAAAAAATGTTATGTGGTTTGGTAGGTGAATTATTATTATTGGCTATTTTGAGCTCTTTTGAAGATAATTAGTTTAAAAATGTAATACCGTTATTTTATTTGCAGCATAGTTACAATGCAAGTAATGTGCAATTAGGCATACCGTTGTGTAATTATACATACAGATAATTAATTATATAATAATTTTTAGTTACACATTACCTGCTTTCTAATTATCCAAATACACTTTAAATCTCTGTAATTACTCAAATTGCCCACTTATTTTAAAGTTTTAGCAAAAATATGTTGTACGTTATGGAGCGAGGGTTTTGATATATTTTTGCTGTTTAGATTTTCTTGAATACATATTTTCATTTGCATCTACCAATGACTTCAGACCTACTATTTCATTATTATAAAGTACAACAAACATATTTACTCCATATTTTTTACAGCATTTTTCTTGCTCTAAAATCAAGACTCCTTATCCTGTTTATAGACTTCCACTCTTTTAATAAATTACTCTCTTCATTTAGAGAAAGCTGGTGAGGAGAAATATTGTAGCACTTACTGGCTGTTGTGTGGAGAACCAGAATAATGAGAGAATAGATGGACAGACAGCTCTCCATTCTTGCCAGGACAAATGAAGCTTTCTGTTCTTCCCCTGTGGCTACTGCAACTGAGCTGTTGATCCACATGCTGAACCCCAAGTAAATATACATATACAAACCCTGTCCCACCAATCACACACAACATTGCCTTTTCTGACTTACAGCAGGAAACTATCAAACAGGTATAATGTCAAATCAAATACATTTCCATTTCATATCAGGACTCCTGAGATACCACTCAGCAGTGATGAAATATGTGATAACCAAAAAAGGCAAGAAAATCTTTTTTCACTGAAGAATTATAGAAAGTCAGCTGCAGAGATACATGTTGCAGAGTGCAGAATTATACAAAAAGCTAAGGTATCCAAAAATCAAGAGTACATTTGATGATATCAGTAACTGGAGGTTAAAATTAAATGTAAGAAACATTTGGTATCATGGTGTATATTCTCAGTACATTTTATGATATCAATTAAAAAAGTATTTAGGGCACTAAACACGATCAAAGTCTTATCATGAATCTGCTCTTCTTCAGGATGTTCACAGAATCCATTCTTCTTTAAGAGGAACTTCTTCAAATCCAAAGCTGATCACTTTTAAATAATGTACTTGAACCGTAACCTCTAGTGTCCATGGCATGGCTGCTTCAAAGGCACAACTCCTATTTTTTCCCCCAGGTTATAAGAATTATATTCAATTAATATTTCATCACAAATACAGTACAGTAATACATAAGTAGCAAAGACATTTACAATGTGTTTAATGATTTTTGTGTGAGATATCCCGCTAGCCACACCAAACATGATGTGGAAGCATCTTCGTGGTTGGAGCACTTTTCAAGTGTCTGAAGTGGGCTGGAATCTTTAAGTGCCAGAATGGACCAGGTGTATGAAATCCTGTGTCTCCAGGCCACAGCCCAGGCAACCCCCCATCCACCTGTCCAGCCATAGGTGCCTCCTGCCCCCATGGCACCAGACACTAACTCATCCACCCTACCCACTCCAGGTAGGGTGATTAATGGAGTGTGTGGGGTCCATCGATCCTCACTGTGATAGTGATTTCAAGGACCTAGAGGTGGTCATAGGCCAGATACAGGCCAGCTTCACATCCATCCACCTCTATGGAGGATGACCCTCCTTCGACACCAGTCTATAGACTGCCTGCACATCATATCAGCATTTTGTAATTCCATGTTTTACCTACATGCAGTGTGTAGCCCCATGTGTGGTGCCACACCACGAGGCCTTACTTCCCAGCTTTCCACTGGTGTGAAGCTTCCCATTAAGCTCTCTCCAGTGACGTGTGGTGCAATGTTCTGCTACATAACTGCACCCTTAGCGTGGCAGTCAGGTATGGCTGTGCCCCCATGCTTTTCTAGGGTGAGTATATTTGGAGACAGTGTATCTCTCCCCGACATGCTGGACAACACTGTTAGGTCTTGATCTACAGTTCCACTGGTGTGAAGTCTGAACTGTCCTCTAGTACCTCCCTGTGCCCCCATAGTATGACACGTAGGTACTGCGGTATGTACAAAAATAGCTGACACTCTTATCCAGGGCAACTTACATTTGTATCTGTTTATACAGCTGGGCATTTTATACACTGGAGCAATCTATGTGAAGTACCAAGTGTACAACAGCACTGCCCCCACCTGGGATTTGAACCCACAACCTTCCAGTCATGAGTCCAGAGCCCTAATCACAACTCCACAGTACTGCCTTGGTGTAAAACCTACCTGTCTGCCCTCCCATGTCAGAGCATCCTGGTAGGTGTGGCCTTGTATGTTGCTTTTATGATACTTGCTCCTGTAGTGGTATTGAACCAACACAGTCAAGCTTGTTGTGGTGCCACTTCTGGTTGAGAAACAATAGAGCAGGCTTATGGCTGCCCCTTTTGCTAAGCGGATGTTGCATAGGTGTCATTGCCCTGCCATTGGGATGTTGTTTATTATTATTTGCGTTATGTATTCTACTACCAGAAGGTTCAAAGTGTCCTGTTGTGGTAGTGTGTGACTGTAGTGTGCAGGAGCTGTGCTCTGCCCTGGTCAGTATTATTTACAGTGAGGGAAAAAGGTATTTGATCCCCTGCTGATTTTGTACGTTTGCCCACTGACAAAGAAATGATCAGTCTATAATTTTAATGGTAGGTGTATTTTAACAGTGAGAGACAGAATAACAACAAAAACATCCAGAAAAACACATTTCAAAAAAGTTATAAATTGATTTGCATGTTAATGAGGGAAATAAGTATTTGATCCCCTATCAATCAGCAAGATTTCTGGCTCCCAGGTGTCTTTTATACAGGTAACGAGCTGAGATTAGGAGCACTCTCTTAAAGGGAGTGCTCCTAATCTCAGCTCGTTACCTGTATAAAAGACACCTGTCCACAGAAGCAATCAATCAATCAGATTCATAGTCACCAAGAAAAAAATTGGTAACACACTATGCCGTGAAGGACTGAAATCGGTCCCCCTGCTCAAGAAAGCAAATGTACAGGCCTGTCTGAAGTTTGCCAATGAACATCTGAATGATTCAGAGGAGAACTGGTTGAAAGTGTTGTGGTCAGATGGGACAAAAATCGAGCTCTTTGGCATCAACTCAACTCGCCGTGTTTGGAGGAGGAGGAATGACCCCAAGAACACCATCCCCACCGTCAAACATGGAGGTGGAAACATTATGCTTTGGGGGTGTTTTTCTGCTAAGGGGACAGGATAACTGCACCGCATCAAAGGGATGATGGACGGGACCATGTACCGTCAAATCTTGGGTGAGAACCTCCTTCCCTCAGCCAGGGCATTGAAAATGGGTCGTGGATGGGTATTCCAGCATGACAATGACTCAAAACACACAGCCAAGGCAACAAAGGAGTGGCTCAAGAAGAAGCACATTAAGGTCCTGGAGTGGCCTAGCCAGTCTCCAGACCTTAATCCCATAGAAAATCTGTGGAGGGAGCTGAAGGTTTGAGTTGCCAAACGTCAGCCTCGAAACCTTAATGACTTGGAGAGGATCTGCAAAGAGGAGTGGGACAAAATCCCTCCTGAGATGTGTGCAAAACTGGTGGCCAACTACAAGAAACGTCTGATCTCTGTGATTGCCAACAAGGGTTTTGCCACCAAGTACTAAGTTGAAGGGGTCAAATAATTATTTCCCTAATTAACATGCAAATCAATTCATAACTTTTTTGAAATGCATTTTTCTGGATTTTTTTGTTTGTTTCTGTCTTTCACTGTTAAAATACACCTACCATTAAAATTATAGACTGATCATTTCTTTGTCAGTGGGCAAACGTACAAAATCAGCAGGGGATCAAGTACTTTTTTCCCTCACTGTATTGTATCCCAGTAGAGTGTGACTGCTGTCCTTGCTCCTAGGGCAGTTCCAGGTGTGGCCCTAGAGGGGACTTACCCTGATGTATTCTGTGTCCAAATGTTACTGGCTGAGTTGAGGCCTCCCCTTAGCAAGCATCAGCCTCGGGGTAGCCTTCCTTACCAGTCTGCTGCCCTCCTCCCTTGTGATGGTTTGGTTATACATTAACCCCTTCCCCTTTAGATAGTATTCTCAACTTGAAAGATAATGAATGCAACCTCGGGTATCTGAAAAAGAGAATACTACCCAAAGGTTCCAAGGTCGCTTTGGAGTTCAGACTCCCGGCAAAGAGGAATCAGTCCACGCAGGGTGATATATACAAACAGTAAACTAATCAGGAAGGACTGTTTGTATGAAATGCAAACTGGCCTATAAACAGCTTTGGTAGTCAAATGTTTCATATAAGGTACCATGGCAACTGGCTTAACCCCTCCCCCAAATTGGTAGAATTCTCTTTTTCAGATAAGCAATTTGCAACCTATCGTTTCACAACCATAAGTGAGCACTAGAAGTATGCATTAATCACATACTTTTTCTCTTCAGGCAAATGGCTAGATTTCCATTCTACAGCATACTGTTTCTTCCAAATGTATTCTTCTCTGTATCTCTGTTTTTCCACTTATTTCATGTCCAAGCAAGACATAACTTTTTATTTATTTTACTTTTTTCTATGTAAAGGCTTACGATGAGGAAGGGATATTCAAATTGTGACGGGAATCTTCATGTGTGAATAAGAGTGAAATTAAACTTGGGTTCTCTCTCCCTTAAAGTTTTATTCACTCCACTAATAACTTACCAGCTATATTTATGATAGTTCTAGCATAGATGTAGGGGTTTTAAATTTGTGTTTTAATTTGCTCAGACTTTGTGCTCTGGCCGGTTTGTACTAACACTTCCTTTGCTGAAAAATTTTAATACACATTATTTTCACTTTCTGTTCTCTCTCATTGAATGCCCTGAAAATTACTCACTTCTGAGTGTGTGAGGAAAACCCCAGAGTTAGTAAGTCATCAACCTTTATTTGAAGTGTCATAGTCTAACTATTAATTTTCAACTTAGCAAGTGTCACTTTATTTGAAACATACATAAAAAACAGTATATCTCAAATATTTGTCTTGTTGTATTTGAATATGTATTCTGCTGCATCTCTTTTTGTAGTATTTGTTTTATATACTTGTTTCTGGAATATTACTAGATATTACTGTGTCATAGGTGCGTTGGCATGGGAATCACCTGACTAAATTTTAAAACCCATTTAATTTAACCGCTACACCACCCTGATATGATAGCAAGTCAGGGAACTCAACCACACCCTCTCCACACAGGATGTTCTGGATCTTGGCACACCAACAGGATCAGAATAACTTTTACCCTCAGAATCAATCACCAGCACAAATGTGTCATACAGGGCAAGAGGTCTTTACTCTATTCTCAGGGGGGAAGAACAATTGATAAAACCTAATTAAAATGCCTTTAATAGCCCAGGCAATTATTTACTATAAAAATCCCTACCCAACCTAAAAACTGTAAAAAAGGATTTCAGACTTTCCCCTGTTAATTTGCAGCACCATAAAATGCAAAGCATGCAACACAGACCCTTAGGTTGTCCCCACAGACGGCAACAGACTCTGTGGGATTTATTCTTCGCAGGCCTATTACCTTTAACCCCACTATTTGTCTCTTTCAGGTGCTCACAAACCGCACGGCGCTCCTCAGCACCACAGATAAGTGCCTCCGTCTGATGCCGCGATCTAAATACTGTACTGCATCCTGTTGCCTCACAACCTGGAGGAAAGCAGAAGACTACAGCACCGGCAATGAAGCAACTCCTGCTGGTGACAAAGGTAAGTCCGATAGTCTGCAATTTATCCAGGCATATCAGGCAATAGTTAGTCCAGTAACTCAATAAGTAAAGGTCAGTAAAATGTTTAAAGTTACAATTAATCAATGTTTGTCTCACAGATGTATATGAAGAGCATTCTGTGGAAGCCAGCAGAAAGGAAAAAGAGAAGATGGGTGTTGTAAGGTGTTGGGAAAGCATTTTTTATTAAATATAGCCACCGCTGTCAGCCCCTCCCGGTGATTACTTATGCATTCAATTATTTTCTGTTTTGTATTTGTAATTAATTTAGAACAATTTACAATTTGATCAGTCATAAAAACTCCTGATTAATTCCATTCTGATTTAATGTTGTAACACAATGAAATGTGGAAAAGTCCAAGCAGGGTGAATATTTTTGAGAGCCACTGTATTAGGAGAAATAAAAAATAAATGTAAGTGATTATAACCAAGTCACAACACTGTCTGTGACAAATGTTACTGAACAAAATATTATTAATATTCATACCATTATGACTCATATTTTATTAATTATTTTATTGTAATTATCAATTATGTATTTGACAATCATTTTATAATGATCATAATTAGTTGGCTATAAACATTTATTATACCAATGTAATGTGATTGTTTGCTATAAAATTTATCCACCGGCTTGCTTTTCTTTATTTTTTAATTAATGGATTTATAGAAACGAACAATATTTATTAAAATCTGTTAAATTATTGTATGTTTTAAACTACCTATAGCCCCCCCCACCCCCCTCCTAAGAGAGAGACCCTTTCCTCAGTGCTTTACTGATAAGGCATTGCACCAGTTCTGTGGTTTGGACTGTAACTGAGGTCTGATGTTAAAGGATGACAAGCTCTAAAGGATGTGGCTGGTAATGTGCAAAAAACTGCAGAGAGTTTTGCTGTACATGGGGAGAGGATGACTGATTTTGTTGCAATTGATGGAGAGCTAAGAAGATTACTGAACTGTTCATTAAGGTACAGATGTTCATATTGTGATAGAGATGTAGTTTTCCTAATTAAAATATTAGACTACTTGATTAATACACTAAATTGTTTTTATTAATGAAAGTGCTATTTGGTACAGACAAGTTATGAGTATGACTATTGTAGTACTTTTTATAATAGAAGTTTGATTAATTTAATTAATTAATTTTCAACAGTGAACAGTGTTCATGGTAAATGGAAAATACTCGAATCTAGTAAGACACAAAATATTTAGAAAGTTTCTATTTTATCTTTATGTATATTCATATATGCCTACATTAATCTTTTACAAATTAAAACAATTAAAAGTTGTCTGAAAGCATTTAAATACTAATATTTAACATTTATTTGACATTTTATCTATGTACTTTGTCAAATATTACTTATCTGCAGCACTGTGTGTGTGTTGGAAGTTTGATTTGTTTTTCTCTGGAATCTGGACCTTGACTATACCTTGACCAAGAAATTTTGACCCTGACACAAAATAATTGACTACACTTGGATTACATTTAATTTAAATAAGAGAAGAGGAAGCTGAAATATATTTCTTTAGTGTTTTGTTAAACATTAAACAACAAAATTGTGATTTTAATTTTTACTTATTTTATTTATTGAATGTGTTCTAGCATTGCGTATAATCGAGAACATTCACGTTACTAAATTTGTCTATGGAATCAATTACTTTTGTTTTTAAAGTGAACAATTTCAAAGTATTTCATCTCAATTATGTTTCTGTGTTTCACTGATGATTACAGCTTTGTGATTTCCAAGATTAATTAAAATATGTTTAGGAAATATTAAAATAGCAACTAGTAATTAAGGGACAGGGACTCATGATTAATCATGAAAGATTCATATTTTATTTAATGCATTTGTAGAAATTGTAGTCTTAATTACATGTTTATTTATAGGGACTTTTCTGTATTTAATAACATGTTTTATGAATATCTAGTTGATGTAAGCACTTACAGCTTCTATCCTGTGCTACTCTCAGCCACCCAAGGAGGAGAAATGTTGAAAAGTATGAGGCCAACTGAGTTTCAGTTGAATTTTTCACAGGGATTGCTTGAAGGGTATACTTCTAAATATAAATAGGCATGTTCATTTATAGTGACTGAAGAAACCCTCTTAAATTGACGAAAACAGCAGCGCAGGAGTTGTGTTGCAAATGGAAAAGAAGTCTTTTAATCAGGCCGGCCCGGAAGAAAACCAAAGCGAACTCATGTTCAAACAACTTTCTTACAGTTCTTATCCAGGTTTTACATTTTATACAGTAGTAAACAAAAGGTGAATAATGTCCAATCAGCAGAGGGCAGTGTACCAGATGTGCACATGGATTGGCTCAGCCCTCGCTTCTCTACTTCCTCTTCCTCCTTTGGAGTGTAGGGTTACCAAACACCGGGGGTGACTTCACCGTTTCCTCCGCAAAGTATTCTGGGATGCGCAAAGGACTGTGGGGGAGAGAGTGGTTCGACGTGTTTTGCACGTGGAACCAGACAAAGATAAAAGTGGCTGTGCAGGGGGAGGGAAGAGTTGTGCCACGTGGAACCAGAACACTGGGTGTGCAAGGAAGAGACAGACAGACAGAACTATACAACATTTTACATATTCCATTCAAATAAATATATATACATATTCATATACATTTGAATGTTTATGCAGAGCTGATATGTCAAATTTAAATACAATAAATGACAAGACCTCAGGGCTTTCAGGGACTAATTGGTAATTGATAGTTTGTGCCTCAAATATACCTTATATATAGATTTTTGTTCAGAAAACAATCTGAAACTATAAAAGAAGAAAAAAGACGCACATTTATAACAAATCCAAAACACAGTGGTCAGAAACCTGCAATGAGACTTCAGCGATCAAGTGAGGGCATCTCTGCAGGGGTGTACAGAGAAGGAGGGGAGAAGCATTGTGTTCTAACAGGTGTCTGTACAAACTTCCTGCTCCAGGAACTGCACTGCCATGTCCTGCTCCTTCCAACACCTAACAGCTCTCCACAGGACAAAGACTTTCCACCTGAAATTAATTCAGTCACAGGAATGCAAAACTGTAGTAAACTTAACACCTCCTTAATTAATTATTTCTAGATATATTATTAGAGCCATTACAAAAATGATTAATGTGATTAATATGGTGAATAATGTAAAAAGTATATCCGTTAAGATTCCCTTTCTGCAGTTTAACCTTCACTTCCAAAAGATCACTACAGAAACCCCAACAATTGCTTGCATCTGAAGTAATAAAACCATTAGGCACTGCTCCACTGCCCTGTCTCTCTCTCACACAGCACTTTCTCCTGCTGGGTTTCCTGGCTGCTCTTCTGCAGGTGGTGCTCGATATTGTTTCAACCCGTCTGACTCCACCTCCTCTCTCATGTTCCTCAGTATGAATCTGATAAGAGTGCAAAAGGCTGCAGGAAATTCTACTACATTACATTGTATTTCTTATTTTTTGGGGGCAGATCTGCAGTTCTTAAGACATCCACAAGCATTAATTATATATCCAAGCTCTGTGGCTCTGTGGTAATTTTGGCGGGAAGTTTTACTCCTTTTTTATCAGCACACTATACAGGTTCAAACAAATAAATCAAACAACTTCTTTAGGTAAAAATAAAAATAAAAACGTTAGATTTGGATTTCTCCCAGAGAAGTTTGATTTTCATTGTGAGGACCAAAACATCAAATCAAATAGAGAATAAACTTCACAAATCAACACGCATTGGTCTTCAAGACAGCAAAGGAAATTACAGAAGCTGCCCCCTTCAAATAATGCTGAGATAATGTGCTAGAGCAGTGATTCCCAACCTGTGGGCCGTAGAAGTACTACAGTGGGCCATGAAAATATTTTTAAAACAATGCTTTTAAAATAGGACAATTTTTTTTGTTAATAAAAATAAAAATAATTAGGTCTGTCTTCGAAGGTTTGTTCGGTGTCCAGACCTTCAGAGGTTTTTACAAATCTCAGAATGGTTGTCACATGACAATCACATCGATTTCTTTCTCCTGTTTTTCTCCTGAAATTTACTGAAGTGATGGTGTGTAGTACGTGTAGTATGGATCGTATACGATTTTGAATACAGACATTGATTCAGATGTCACTTGTAGCCTATCTAAATTAAAACATTTGATTTATATAATGCCCATTACAGTTGTGTATTTAAGGGGGGTGCCTCCGGGTCATGGAAATAATAAGTAATTATTTTGTAGGTCAGAGCTCCCTGCTCGGGAATCGAACCGTGCACCTGTAAATAAATAAAGACCTCAAGCTAAAGTTAAATCAATAGCAAGTTAAATCAATAGCCTATCTACATATAAACCACATGTTAAAACGATTATGATTACGATTACACGATTACTGTTCAAGATATCTTATTTTAAACCACAAGGGGATGTTTTATTTTGTTTATATAGATTAGCTGTAAAAAGCTTTTCATTCAATTCTATACACTTAATAGTTAATGTGACATCGACAAATTATGCAAATGTATATCATGTATATGTGTACGTATTTAAAAATGTGCTTTGGAATGGATTGTGCAGTGGGACTCAAAGACTTATGATGCTGATCAAGTGAGTAAGTAAGAACATAAGACATTTTAAAAATGAGAGGAGGCCATTCGACCCATCGTGCTCCTTTGGTGTTCATCAATAACTAAGTGATCCAAGGATCCTATCCAGTATATTTTTAAATGTTCCCACATTTTCAGGTTCAACCACATCGCTGGGGAGTTTTTTCAGATTGTGACAACACTCTGTGTGAAGAAGTGTCTCCTGTTTTCCATCTTGAATGCCTTTAAGCCCAATTTCCATTTGTGTCCTCGGGTGCATGCGTCCCTGCTGATCTGGAAAAGCTTCTCTGGTTTGACATGGCCAATGCCTTTCTTGATTTTGAACACTTTAATTAGTCCCCATCTAGTTTCCTCTGTTCCAGGTTGAAATGGTTCAGTTCCCTCAGTTTCTCAGAGGGACATTCCCTTCAGACCTGGAATAAGTCTGGTTGCTCTCCTCTGAACTGCCTCTAGAGCAGTGATATCTTTCTTGAAGTGTGGAGCCCAGAACTGTACACAGTATCCACATGAGCTCTAACTAGTCTGTAGTCATTCTACACCTTTGACTATATACCCTAGCATTTTGTTTACTTTTTTCATTGCATCCCCAGATTGTTTGAATGGGGGAAGTGAGTCCACAGAAACTTCTAGGTCTTTCTCATGTGTTACTTCTTCTAATTCTATTCCTCCCATTTTTGTTACCTCCTCGTAATACCTTGCACGTGTCCACATTGAATTTCATCTGGCAGGTGTCAGCCCACAACTGAATATTATCTAAGTCTTTGAATAATCTGTGCTGCCGAGATTGTATCTGCTGAGCCACATATTTTAGTATCATCTGCAAAGTTGACAAGTTTGCTGATCTTCTGCACTTCGTGCCTGTGCTCCTTCAGGCTTATGTCTAGGGTCTCCTGTGAAACCTGTGTTGCAGGGCACCCTCCCGTGTCTCCCACAAGCTGCGAACCTCATCCTTGTGCTGGCTGAAGTAGTATTTTTTTTGTTTAACAATTTACAATTCTAATTTTAGGTTACAAATCTGTCCAGCCATAGGTGTGACATCAGTGTTCCACTGATTATGGATAGGAAATAAGTATTGTTTTGAAGTACTCTTTGGTAAGAAAAAAAACATGACTATTTTCATGGTTATATTTTTTGTATTTTTTTTAAATGGTTAATGGCAAAAAGATATAAGAAGGCCTTTGAGGGGAGCATACTATGTAAAATTGTGATTAGGAAATAAACATTAATTTGAATTATATTTTGCTTGATCTATTAACTTTGTTGGAATTAAACTTTGTTTGTTATAATGCATATAATGTGTGCATACGTTATGTACTCTATTTTTAAATACCTATAACATTGAACTCTCCAGAGCAACTCTTATTTTCCATTATATGTTTATGTTGCCACTCAAGCTGCAGAGGGTGCCTAAACTCTGGAAGCATGCTACTGTTGTTCCAGTAGCCAAAAACAATTCTCCTAAGGTGCTTAATGACTGTAGGCCAGTGGCATTGGCATCCCTGATAATGAAGTAATTTGAGATTCTAATTAATAAGGAGGTATTGCAGCAGGTGGTGAACTCCCTGGACCCTTTGCCGTTTGCTTATAGGACCAAGAGGGGGGTGGAGGATGCCACTCTAACGCTACTTAACCTCTTCTATAAGCACCTGGAGGGCTCAAAAACTAAGGCGATGCTTCTGCTCATTGAGTTCTCATCAGCCGTCAATAGTATCTAGCCTCACATATTAGCAGATAATCTTCTCTTCCACTTTAAGCTGAGTTTGAGTATTGAGGACTGGGTTGTGGACTTCACTACCAACTGGTCCCAACAAGTGAGAGTAAATGGTGTCATGTCAAAGCAGCTTTGTTCTTCCACCACATCCTCACAAGGCTGTGTGTTCTCTCCTCTCCTGTACATATCATATACTAGCGACTATGAATATGAAAATAGGCATATTATTAAGTTAATCAATGACTCCAGAGTCTACGTCAGGATGGAGAGTTTGAGCATGGGCCTGTGGTAGATGACTTTGTGTCATGGTGTGATAACTGCATCCTTCAACTGAATGTTTCTAAAACTAAAGACATGATCCATACCCACTGTAGTTAGAGGAAATGTAATTGAGCTGGTCAGTACCTATAAGTACCTGGCAAATAGTGCTGTACAACAAATTTGAGGAGAACACAGATGAAATTTGATCAGAAGCAACTTTTCCTTCTGAGAAAGATTAAGTCTTTTAATGTCAGTAAGACAATGCTTGTTTTATAGGAGTTTCATTGAATCGGTGTTGATGTTTGCAATGGTGGCCTGGTTTGGCATTCTAAATACAGAATCTAAAGTTTCCTCAAGTGCAATATCCATGTATATCATGAAACATATGTAGTATAGCTATTCCAGTAGATACTGCACTGTAGAAGATTTACTGCAGACTTACACCTCAGCCAGACTGCAAGGCAGCACAAGAGCCCCAGCATCTTCATCACTTCTAACAGAATCTGTCTTCACAGCAGCTACTGAGGAGAGAGAGTGACAGACACACACACTGACTGCAGCACTTATAGGAAATGCATCATGAATATGAAAAGGCAAGGAAATCACAGCACCGCAGCCAATCACACTGGAGAGAGAGGGGTATTTAAGACTCAGTCCAAAAGGAGGATGAAAGAATCTTATTGAACTGTGGGAGAATTTTAGGAAACACTAAAGAATCCCTTTAATAAGTGTTGGACATTATTACAGAATTAGACATGATATTCCAATCTCACATAGTAAGTGGTATATGAGGGTTATCTAATGGTAGTGATTTGAAGCTTTAGTACTTTGTACTGCTGGTATTAATTAATTATATTCAACAGATTAATATTTTTGGCAGCTCAGAAATGATCCTATCAGTAATACATTTTTTCTGAATAGCTGTAGCTGTAAATGCAGGTGTAGTGTATTTACATTTCTTGTTAAAATCTGTCAGGGTGCAGTATTTCTATAAAACTAATCCAACCAATGAATGTAAATAAAGTTAAAGGACCTAGTGTGTTATACACTTGGAAGAAAGCATTCAAAAATGAAACCATCATCTACCAATTCACAAATCAAAACAAAAGGTGGACAATCTTCCAAATCAGCTGAAAGCAGATCATTCACCTGAGCAATGGTGACATCTAGTGGTCAACTGTTTTATTTTTGCTTTTTATGGAGCAATAAAACTACTACATTGCAGATAATTTTCCCCTGAGAAGTTTATGTGCTTTATAAATATTTTTAGCACTACTTCAGTATAGAGTACCCAATGTATCAGAATATAAACAAAGTAAACCAATCATATTCATTAAACCAAGCCAATTCCAGAAACTGGCTCATCAATGTATTTGGAATGGGGGATGGGAAATGTATTCAGCTCCTAGGTTAAATGTAAACCTTCTTTATGTCCGTTTCATATCTCATTATTTCTCATTAAGGGCCTGGCCTTTTTATATCAACCTATGTTTTAATAGCAATCAGTGTTTAGATTTATTCTATAGTTTATGGACAATTAAGAATACTTTATCTCATTATTACTTTACCTTTTCATATTATGAGATCGTTGCCCCAGTACAAGGGGAGTTTGTTTGTCACCGTTAATGATAGTTACTTACAGACCTCTAAATACTACCCTGGAATGCTTGCTGCCAACCTGTCACGAACATAATACTGTGGTGACGAGCAGAAATCTACTGTTTTAAAACAGTAACTTGTTCTGCATAAATTAAAGTTTGGATTTTACTGCCAAAAAAACTAAACAAAGTAGAGTCATAAAGGTGGGAAAAATGGTTTCAGAGTTTAATGCCTGGAATAGAGTTACATTATACACTGAACTTATTTACAACGTATACACAGTATGTAACAGCACAGGTCACACTTCGTAATAAATTCTTTGAAAAATCTGTTTAGACATTCTTTAAGCTGTACAAGTTGGCAGTTCTGAATCTTTGTGATGGAAAAGAAAAAAGAAAAAAATAGAGATGGGTATAGATAACAAGCCATCATCCAGGTACTTATTCAGACATTTCCCATTTGTCAACTTGTCCAATAAGTACAGCATTCACTCTATTGGGACGTACAATCAACTTGTTACTAGCATGGAAATCAACCTAAAGGAGCCAAACTCACGAGTCACCTTGTGTTCTGTAATAAAATTTAAAAAGGTATTGCTAGTTGCTTTTATATATATATATATAATTTTGTGGGGTAAAGTGTTTTGTTCCCCCCTCCCACACCCACTCCCCTCCCATTTAAAAAAGGGCTTTTCCTCTCCCAATACTTAATTTCAGGGAAGTGCAAGCAGCAGTTCCTCAGGCCTCAGCTGCAGAAGGTATCCTTGTTTCATACATTGTGTTACAAATGACCAAGCTAAGAGAAATGCTCTGTGGCATCCATGTTGAAAAAATCAAGTCTCTGAGAATGGCAGTACTGAAGAAAAAAATATATATATATTTGGGATAAACCTCACACTACAAAAGTCAACATGCACACTCATCTGTAGAATTGCATCCACCATCATGCGCTCAGCCTAAATGCATTCTGGGTAACCAAAGCTACACAATCAGTTTTGCTTAGTTCAAGCAAGCAAACTGACAGCTTGCACATTGCAGCCCTGCCCATTGCACTTCATCACGAGGTTTGCGATCAGTATAAACTGCAGAATTTAAAAAACAAAAAAACACCTAATGATAGAAGTACAAAACAAGAAAAAATCTTGAAGAGAAGCAGCACAACCAATCTTCCAAGCTGAAGCATTTATAGTAGGAATAAAAATAAGCATTAGAGTCCGTATTGTAAAGATTTGCAGGGTTTAAAGTTTTCACCGTCCCAGTTTTCTAATCCCAAAAGAAACAATACAGCTGGGCAAAGGTAACTCTCATGATCTGCTCACTGCAATGCATAGTTAAACATATTATCCTTCTGTCCGTGTTTTAAATTATATTATTAAAAAAAAAAAATCAAGTGCTCTTCACAATAACTTAATTCTCTAAAGAAAAGCTGCTTTACTTAAAAAAAAATACAGAAGAAAACAAAGCTGAAATAGTTTTTAAAATGGTTTTAAAATGCAAGTCTAAAGGCATCAGTCTGCAAAACATGCACTTTGATTTTAAGAATAGCCAGAAATATATTGTAAGACCTTTTGTTTTAATTTCTTGATTTCAAGGAATACAATCTTAAGATGTTTTGTTCTTTTAAAAAACAAATCTATATTTCTCTGCCATTTTTTTTATCCTTTACATATTTTACAACTTAAAACTTAATCTGGCAAATAAATTAGTTTTCAGATTGTTAGAAGTAAAAAAAAAAAAAAAGAAAATAAATGGCCCTTTCATACCCCATGTTTAAATGGCATTGGTTTATGCTTCATTAAGGCTGATTTACACCAAATGTGACCACAGAAGTTTTTTTTAGTTTTTACACATTTAGAAAAGAAAGTACATAGAAAAGAAGTCCGAACTAAACTGTACATTGATAACAAAAATTAAAAACCAACATTCATAAAGACATACATCCTCTGATCCTCATTTGGCAGTCCTGAAACAAAGTCTTTTGTAAACAAACATAATGGGCAGAAAACAATGCTCCTTGTATTTTTTCCCCAGGTCCCTCCTCTTCTTTTCTCCAGTAAAATAAATTGACAGATTCACACAATGAGTCTCATGCAAGCTGTGATGTCTGCTTAGGATGAAGTCAGTGTACTCCCATTGCAGTCTTTTGCCACTTTCCTGTTTTATCGTATCCTGGTGAAAAGGTTTAAAACAGACACAGATTCCTAGAAAGATACAAAATAAAGACAAAAAAAGGAATTAAAATGGGATATGCACTTTAAAAAGCTCCAGATTTGACAGAAGGTTATAGAAGGTTTGCTACAGCTGTATGACCTGACCGGAGACCACTAAACTAAACTAAAGAACAGTGAATCTCAGTACAGGTCTGGCAGCTATTTCTTGAAATTAATTCCAGAACAAGATTAACATTGAAGACCAAAGTTTCAATTCGGTGTGGGGGATCATGGAAGAGAGATCATGCATTAACTTGAGAGGTCAATTCCACTCCCTTCACTTTTGGTGATCAGCATCCAATTCGGTGTGTATTAAGTTCTAGAACTGGCTCAGATCTTGAAGGTTTTAACCCCTGTGCATTCTGAATACCTTTTACTACCATTATGATGTAAAGTAAGACATGCTCCCAAATGTAGCTCCACTGCAGGTCTGGATAAGCAGGTCCACCCCACTCCCCATTCTTTTAAAAGGTTTTATTCCAACACAGGCCCTTTTCAGCCCAAAGGTGAACAACACTCAGACACTCAACCAGTTATATTGAGACTCAATATAATCAATACATCAAGGACCATTTGTATATAGACCTATAAGACAGATAAGCCCTCGGAGCAATCCATGCACTAAGAATTATAATTCTGAAAGTACCTTGGTAGACCGGGTTTTACTAAATACATTCCAGAATCTTAGCGTTTCATCCCCTGCTCCAGTCACAATCGCTTCACCATCTGGAGACATTGCCTGCAATGAATAAACCAGTGAGAGAATGGACAATAACTGCAGGATTTCCCTTTAATATAGTGTTGAATACATGGTAATCTGTGGAAGGTTCAAAAAGCTTTCTTAGGGGCAAAGAAAACCTTCAGAGGTTCCTTAAATTTTTTTCACAATAGATTTGTTTCTTGACCTGTGTGTATTTTAACCCATTTTGACCCCCCAAATAACCCCCATCCATATCTAGACTGCTAACACTTTTGCTGAGGAGGCACTTACTTTAAATGCTTTCATCACATTCATATACTTTTCAAGGTAAAGCAAACTGAAATCAGAAACTTACCAGGTACAAGACTCTGTAGGAGTGGCCTGTTAACTTGGCTACTTGAGTCAGGGACGGGTATTTCCACACTAAGATCTGGTTCTGAGAATAGCCATGTGTGCTCACCTACAAGAGAGAACAAACATTAACCCACAGGCAAGGGACAGAAGCCACATTTACCAGGACAGATTCCAGTGTAATGAAAACTACATTTCAACAAAAGAATCAAAGGATGAGAGTACATAAAATCAAAAAATCGACCCATATAATGAATCTCATGAAAAGCCAAGTTTTGGGGGTGGGTTCCCATCTTATGTTAGTTTTTTCACCGACTACATTAAAATACATGCCAGACTCAGTTTAGGGGACTCACCAGCTCGTTGGCGTGTTTGGACCAGGCCAGGTTGCAGACCTGCGAGCCAGTGTCTATGCACTGTAGGGGCTGTCCCGTCAGGGTGTTCCAGAAGCGGATACATCGGTCAGCAGTGCCCCCTCCAGAGGCCAGCAGCCCGTGCTGGTGGGGGGACCAGGCGATGGCCTTCACTGCCGCCAGGTGCTCGGTGTACTGCTGCACCGGGATCACACTTGAGTGGTTCCACACCAGCAGCTGCACAACACACATTAATAACAGAAAAAGTAAATGAGTGTCTAAATGCATCAATTCACAATGTGTAAGACCAAACAGGGAAAAAAAAAATATTTTGGTAGGCTTGATGAGCTTTAATTTCTCAGGTCTACTGTGGAAGTCATTAGCACTTACAGAAATATACAACTTATAAGCTACTAAAAAACATCTCACCAAAATTGATTGACTTTAATAGGTAAGGGCACAAGGTTTTCCAGGTTACTATAGAGAGCCCAGAACTTCAACAAACCAAATATTGAAAATTTCAAAGCTCCAAATTAAAAGAACAAAATTACATGTACATTGAGGCACCTGAATGTGACATATATCACACTGTTCCAGTTTAAACCTAGTGGTATAAATGGGTAATTGTATGTAAAAACAATCTAGGTTCAGTACCTTGCTAAAGGGTACAGCAGCAGTACCCCCTACCTGGGACTGAACCCAAGACCCTCCACTCAGGAGTCCAGAGCACTAACCCCTACTCCACAGGTCTGCTTTTTTATCACACCTATTGGAAGTCATTACCCAAAAATCAGCAGCCAGGGTCTGTGCTTACCTTGTTATCATTGCCTCCAGACGCCAGCAGCTGGTGGTCAGTGCTCCACTTCAGCCCACACACCTCCTGCCGATGGCCTTGAAGCCGCCTCTCTGACTGCAAAGGGGGCGTTCGGATGTCCCGTTGGAGAATCATCCTATCCCGGCTGCCCGAGGACAGCTGATCGGCATTCCAGGCCAGCGCACCTGCGGTCAAGGAGAGAGCAAGGATGGTGAGAAGGGCGGGCCATAACATGCCATAGCACCATCTGTACCAAGTCAAAGCCTGTCATAGCAGGGGCAGGTTTGACAAGAAACCCATACCTGGGCACCAGCTACTGACTTTTTGTCTCTTTTTAGTCAAAAACACAGGGAAACTCACCCACTCGAGCCGTGTGTCCTTCCAATGTGGACAGCTTCTTCCCTGCAGCCGCATCCCAGATCTGTACAAACCCCTTATGTGTTCCGACTGCTACCAGATTTCCCTGCAGCAAAACCAAGACCCTCCCCATTAACATCTGTATCTTCTGTAAAGGCTGTACGTTAAAAGCTTAAACCTATAATAAAGCTTTGCTCTTCAATGTAATAGTCATATTGTAGTGTAACTGGTTTAATTTCACATTTTGTTAATTATGAACAACTTCAAGTCATCTTTTATCCAATACACTAGCTGATTTCTCATTAATACTTTATATTGGAGATCATAATACATGTAATGGTACTTTCATAAAAAAGCCCGTTGCAGAGGGAAAACATACTCTTTCTGACCAGCCGACAGATGTGACGGAATCGCCCTCCACAGAGAGATCGCACAGACGGGTCACCTGAAAACAAACACCCTCTTAATATATTCACTTTGGTCATTCTCATTCCCTTTTGTAAAACCAGATTCACTCTTTAAAGCTCTGTCTGCATTAGAGTAAGACTACAAATCCATCAATACCCCCCATCATTAATGATCACCTCTTTTACACAGCATACCCTATCCATAAGAAAAGCTACTTTAGTATGGAGATTCTCATACTACCACTTGAGATATTTAGTACTCTACCCCTCTAAACCCCCAGTAGGAGCCATGTAAACCTTTTGAGCCAAACCTAGTACCACTTCAACTAGGGTTGACAAGAATACATGGCACCTAGAAGTAATTACTGAATTTCACAAAGACTAAAAACCAAGTTTTAAAAACACATTTTTTAGGAAGACTAAAAACCAAGACTTCTAATTTCATGATTTATTACATTTAAATATCCAAACAGTAATTCAAACATAACGTATGAACACTGGTAGAACCAGAGAAACAGAATAATTATATCTTATTCAGTATACAAGTTTGTATTCCCCAGTGGCACTTACCTGACTGGTGCAGGCGCTCCACAGATACACGCAGGTTCCCAGGCCCACACTGAGCACATTGAGAGATGACCAGTCCACCAGGTTCAGATAGAAATCATCTTGAAGTTCAGGGGCGTCCAGAACTTTAAATGGGATCTTTGAAATTTTCCGCGTGGGTTTCCGAGGGGATCTTAAGAGCTTTTGGCTGTGGTTTCAGGATTGAAATTGAAATTGCTTTATTCATCTGTACCTAATAATCTTGAACATTCTAACCATAAGGATTAATGGTTAGCCACTGCAGCATAAATGCAATTTCTTCTAATCAGATGCATTTACTCTTGGATTAAAGAAACAAAATAACAGATACTTATATCGGCTGACTGTTAAACTGAGACAGCCAGCAATTAAATTAGAGTACTGATTCATTGACTGTTCTAGTTGACAACTCCTCAAAGTGAATTTTCAAATAATCATGGGGATTGATTCCATGGCTTCCTTTGATAAGCAAGAAGAATGTAAAAAGCAGAAAAACTGTTTACTCCCACTCTGACAAACATTAGCAATATAGGGGTGGGGGGGAAGGAGTCATAGTATTAATTAACAAACCAAGATTAAAACAAAAAAAATCCTTTGAGTGACTGGTTGTAATGGAGCAAAGGGACTTAATGAAGTTAGAGGGTACAGAAAAGAATCAAATTAGTAATCAATACAAATAAATGTAAAAATAAATGCATAAATTACCTTTTACTGCTAACTGGAGATAAGGAGTAGGGGGAGACACCGTTTCCATCATCCGGTGTGGAGCGTTTGGCACTGAGAGAGTACTAAACAAAAAATAAAAAAAATGATGAATTAATAACAGCACTGATTCCTGCTGGACACGGCAAGTAGAGCAAGTCTTACCAAAAATAACAGATCAGGTCACAGCACAGAAAAAGGAGAAACATCCCCATGAGTTACATTCAACAACACAAACCAAGTTGATATTGCCATACATATGACAGAACGTTATATTTGGAGATGTGAAGAGGGGGCAGAGAAAAAAAACAAAAAAACTAAAAAAACGGTGGTTATTCTGTGCCATTCTGCATCTTACATTGAAAAGGCTCCTCCTTTCTGGGGTGGAAGGCTGCAATCTGCGATCCTCGGTCTGGGGATCTTGCACCTTCTCAATGCCTGCCCCCAGCAACTCATTCTTCAGCAAGGCAGAATACGCTAGACCATCCGCTAAGGGGGAAAAATAAATATATTTACAGGTCAGCTTTTTATCCTTGACCTCAATGATGCTTGCTTTTTTTATAGTCTTGGACTCACCTCAGCCGAGCCTATGTTCAGGTAGCCCAAGATTGGCAGTTTTCGGATTCAAATTAATTCAATTGAATGTTACAGGCCAACATTATCCACTCAAGTCCAGTATACATTATGGAAGATTGGCCTGTACGATTATGTGAATGACAGCTGCGGGTTGTAGTTACCTTTGCTGGTGTCAGATGTGGCATCCTTTGTTTTCCTGTTCTGACTGGGTGACTTCTCGTTTTCCTGAAAGCAAAGCAAATGTTTCTTTTCCATTAGATACAAGCAATTCAAAACCAGCATCCCTGTAGAACAGCTTCATATAAACAGGTACGCATTCCCTCTGTATTAACTAGTAACCTGTCAGTATTTTACAAGAACAAATGCAAGGAAAGACTTAAATCTGGGGACCTTTATATACAACAGCAACACGGTAATGTTAATGAATAGCAGAAACCACCCTAATTGAATTCATTTGGCAATACGGCAGCAGAATGACATTTGTTTTGCTTGTTCAATCATATCAGCAACAAAAGCTGCTACACAAGTGTCATTCTCCTGAGGTCACGCAAACCTACATTGATCCTGTGGAAGTTGATGCTCCAGTTGGCCCCCGCCCTGGAGGGGATGAAACGGTCCCCGTGTTTGCTAGGGGAAGACATGGGGGAGTTGGTGGGAGTCAGGGTCCGCATGACCTCTGTGGCTTTCTGGAAACAGACCAAGCACAAACAATGACCTTTAGAGAGGAAAATCCCTTTTGACTTCAATATTAGTTAATTACTTTCCTACTATTCCTTTGAAAAAATAACATGCTCTTGTAAATAAACATGCTTTTTTTGTTCAGAACTAATTTAGCTTTCAAACCATTCTCTGCAAATGTACTCAACACAAGGTAAGCAATATGCTATGAAAAAATAAATCAGCTACTGACTTCTGTAAGTGTGTAGCAATAACCTTTGTAAACAGAAGTCTTACAAGGTAATCTTATCTGATCTTCTATTTTTATGAAAATGTCTCTGTTCCAATATTAAACACCACTAGCCTTTTTCCCTTTTGATTTGTAATGTATTTTGTGTGTAATTAACAATGAAAGGGTTGTCACTGTAGTCCAATAACTACCAGTATCCCAAAAGCCAGATTCAAATCTAACACGGAACTGACTGTAAGATTCCCATTCCAAATCATATTTCAGCAAGACCAAAAAGACCTAAAAAGGACTGCTGCCACAGAAAGAATGAATTGAAAAGAGGATGCGAAAAGGAATCGGGTCAAAAATGTGGCCATGGCAACTCGTGTCAGCTCATTATTCAGACTTTGCAGTGGACTGCTTTTCTAGCACATCCTCTTTCGGGTCAGGAGGCAATGCTCAGAATAAGAGGCAAAGGCTTCTTGGTTTGAATTAATTTCATGTATACAGGGAGACAGACAGAGAGAGAGAAAGGGGGATAGGAAGAGGGTAAGAGAGAACAAGGGCACAACATTGGAGCACAATGCCAAAACTCACGATAGGGCTGGTGTTCTCATTCTGAATGTTTATCTGCCGAAGCAACCGTCTCTCATAGTCCTGGTCCATCATGGGAGAGAATCTGAAGGAAGTGCCCAATCTCAAAATGCTCCCTAGATTAAGTCATACAAAACAAAGGCCAAATCTTATGATCAAGCTTTTACTCCAGTTGGCTCTCTCTATCCTTTCCTGAATCATAAGGAGACCGCTTTATATTAGTAATTTACTCCAGCAGAATGGACTGTCATTCTGTATCTAATCATTAAGCAATCATAAATGTTTCAATGTTAAGTCACTAAATATCATTGCTATACCTTCCTCTGCTTTAGTTAAAACCAATATTTGGGCATGTAATCACAATAATAATTAACTGATTTTAAGTGGAAAACCACTATTAAAATATCACCCTACAGCACTTTAAAATCTGCTATTCAGTAGTTCAAAGGTTAACATTCTTATTAAACATTGTCCACATTTGTTGTTGATTAGATCAAAATTATCTACCATCTGTGCAACCAGGTGACAGTTTAATTACTATTGCTTTGCCTATGTGGCATCTAGGTTGCAGTATTTGTGTGGAGATGCATTGTACAATGCATGTGTGGGCTTGAGAAGAAAGCAATAAGCATCAAAATCAAAGCTTTCTGGGTTGTTTTGCTTGTCTGGTTGCAAGCAGATTCTGTCATCTAGCTGGTTTCTGAAAGATCACAGAAAATTGTGTTTTTGTTGAAAGATAGATTCCATTTAGTTAAAATGCCATTTTATGAAATTAGCCCTTTTCTCATTTCACACACAAACATGGATCAATCAATATAATCATACATAAGTGCTGTGTTTCAATTAATTGTAATATTTAAATAAATTATGCCAGTTCCTCTGTGTCTAGCTAACTGGTAGATAACTCCCACACACCAGATGCTAGTTTTTCTGTTAGTACGTAAAAAATCATGTTTTGTGTTTGGATTTGTTTAAACGCCAGTGGAGTGCTGCAATATACGAGTATACTCCAGGAAACAAACCATAAAAATGTGTAGTCTTAACAGATGTCAGTTAGATGGTTGATCTTATTAAAATATCCTGCTAGAGACTTTCAGAAGAGTCAGCAGGAACACAGTGGCCCAGAGAGGAAGCAACCAGCTGTCAGTGCACATTATCTCCCAGGTGTTAAACAGCTGGGACCTGCAAATATTCTCACCCTGCTAATGTTTCAGCATTACCAGTCTGCTAGGGCACATTCTCCACCAGAAAGCTAAAGCATGCAATACAGTTTCTAGGCAAGACTCAGGCTTTACATGTAAAAGTTCAGCCTGCGCCCTAACCGTCCAGTTGTTATCCAGATCCGGTGTGTCAACGATGTCTATTCTTCTGGTTATTTACACAGCCAACGTGTCTTTCAGTCCTCAATCAGTACAGATCTGATCTGCGTAACTTTCACGTTTCTGCATTCTTACACTTCGAGGTAAAATTAAAGTTAAAGTAACCTTCTCCCTTAAGCCTGGGGTGACCAGCCCTTATTTGATCTATACCATGGTAAGGAGAACGAGTACAAAAACGAGCCTTGTGTGGTAGATGTATTGTGAGATACTGGAATCAATCGCAGTGTTTATCACAGAACATTATTTGAACTCCCAAAACCCTGCATTTTCAAAATCTGAACGTCCCCACATATGTGCCTCAAGCTACAGTCACATCTGATCACATTTTTAATCCAAATGATACAGCACCGCTCCTCACAGAAATGACACCGGCCATATAGCTGCATTTTCCTCGACTGCAAAACAGCACACGATGCATTTCAAAATACACGGCCGATGGGGTTTGAAAATCTGCGAGTTCAATGTTGAATCTGTATAACACGAAATTAAAATCAACGAACCCATTGAGACAGCCACAGTACTTCCAACAGTACAGCCAACGAGAGAGGACGTCTTCGCTACGCTACACTACACTACACCACACTACACAGGACGTTATTTCCAATTGATTTATTTGTAAAATAATAACGCACAGTCCGACTTTGTAACCTAATAAAATAAACTATTAGGCAAACGAAACATTTCCCCGCAGCACGTAAACGCTGATATTGTTTTCATCCCCGGCAGCTTACCTTTACAGCGGGGTAGTGTGGGTCGGGACGTCGGTTAGACGCAGATGGACGGTGCTCCCGTTACGCTACCGGGTCGTGGTCGTACTTGGATGCACTCAGGACATGGAAACCATTGTTCCATCGACGGCGAATCAAGGTTTACTATTTTAGTTCTAAGTTTAAACCCAGTTTTTTTTACCCCTTTCTCCCTCTCTCCCAATATGGCTGACAACGAGAGTATAATATTGTAGCTTTTGCCTCTCGCAGTGCATTCTGGGACGCGGCTTGTTGACGTCAAAATATTTGAATCAATACAAAAAGGTCTCGCCGCGTTACTAAGGAAACGTATTCGCATTTTTGGGCACTGTAGGGGGCGCTGTGTGCAACACACCTTCTCATATCACAATACAGCGATATATCGAGCTCAAATACTGTACAACCAACTTTAGTAGTATTGGCTGAAGGCCTCAAGGAATATGACCAGGCAACAACACATCTAGAAATAGAAAGAAATAGGAGGCTAACTAATACAGTGCATAGTATTGCCAAATATCCACTTATTCACATATTTACCATTATTTAAATAATCAGTGAATCCATTTAGAGTAGGTTATATACTAAAACATGATGGACTTAAAAATGCAGTTAAGGCATATCTTTGTTTATGTAGTACTAGATAAGCCCAAACACGTATGCTCAAACGCAGACAAATAATATTATGCAATGTTTTCCAACTCCAAATTATTAAAACAATGAGTAAGCCAAACAAGGAACACTAAAGCTAAAATCAACATTCCCAATAACAAGATAACATTTATTTATTCAACGTCGCAGTTTAGTCTGTATTGTCCACATATTGTTTTATATAGCCTAGTCTAATTTTGTTACACATGCTTGACAATTGTTAAGTTTGCCGATTCTGTAAGAATAAGAATATGTGGACACAATGCAACGTATGCAACATTATAATAAGAAGGTAAACATACTGACGAGCTTGCACTGTGTAATGTGTGTAACTGTGTAACCTTGCATTATTCCTTCTTGAATGGAAGTACTTTGCACAAAGACGTCGCCCAAATAAATACCTTGGTAAATAACTTGGTTGGTAAATTTAAAGTCAAACCAGGTGCTAATTCTGGCTTATTTTATTAATAACTGTATAGCCTTAGGCTACACAAAATGTGGAACACAACAAAGAATGCGCTTTTCATCACGTTACTGTAAAATGTACGGCAGGTAAGGTGCGTTTTCGTATACAAGCAAAAGGGGGCGCCATTGGTCGTATATATTTTCCCCCCCATGTCCCTTCGTTGACACAGGAAAAACAAGTGTGTCACTCATTTTCTACTTCCTATAAAAGCCGCTCTACCGTCCTCCCACGGTCTAATGTGGCCAAGGAGTCGAAAATGGCTGGAGAGGAAGCTTTGAAGCCCCTGATGTTTCTGCTACTGTACATGCTCATGAAACGGAGAACCGATATTAACAATGCCAATGTTCAAAGAAGGAACGAAATACAGAGGCGAATCAGGCACAGACAGTACTTCTTTCAGCGGCAGAGGAGGATGCTTATGGTAAATATTGTCCTGGGGATAAGTGCAGCACCAAAAACACGGACATTTAGTTGAGACATAATACGTTCTTGTAGCGCAGATCTGCGCCGCTCCGCCAATGGGATCGGTGGGATTCTGCAGATCTGCGGAAATGTGCGCTACAAGAACGCGAGCATTCTCAATGAAAATACACGTTGTTTTGGCAAGGACGCGATGCTGCTCTTGTATTGCATTTCCCCATTTCAACTTGTATAATATGTTCATACTGAATTAATGTGGGGTATTGTAACACACGATAATTGGTTTATTGTGGAGTACGGACATTGACCGTAAAAACAACAACACAAAATCGCATGCAAACACCTTTCTGTGGTGAGCGCCATCTCAAAGCGCTTTGCAAAGTATAGTTAATGCAATCATTTGCAAGAATACATGCGTGCATTCAATAAGGCATTTTTCCCGACCTATCAATTGTCCTGGTATGCTTTCTATGTTTAAAATATCCCCCCTTGCAGATTTAAAATCACATTTTGTTATTTAAGACAATTATCACGTGTCTAAATTAATAATAACCGTAAAATAAAATTGTTACCTCCTTTAGAATCAATTCTGTGTTTTTTAATGGTTGGTTCTGTCGCAAAACACCGTCGCATTTTCATCTTGCTTTGTCGTCCAAGTGTCCTGTGACTCCGTGTGGAAAGTTTGCAATTGTGTGCGTCGGTGTCTGCTTTAGGTTTAATTTAAGTTGCCTTGTGATCAATGAGTTGTGGAGAAAGTAGTCTTCGTGTGCTAAAAGAAACGTAATCATTACTGCAGGATCAATAGGGAGCAAGATAAAAACATGCCGATGTAAACCAATTATCTTGCTTCTAAAGTAAAGATTAAAAACCATTACACCGAACAGTGCCCTTTTGTAAAAACGATCCATCAAGACCCCTCTTAATACATCAAGACATAGAATACATCAAGTACAGATTAAATCATTAAGTTTAATATTATCAGCAGGCAAACTACTGCCTAAGATAGGAGAAATTGAAACCTCGATTTGCAATATAACAAACGGATGGATGGATGCATGCATCCGTGTTTATAACTGGTGCTTTATGCACGATAGGACGTGACACGTTATCAATGCAGCCAGACTGACAAAACCGATCCTTAAAATTGTGTTCAAGTTTATACCGACTTCCTTGCTATATGCTAATTTTTTTAGTTGTATACTACCTTTCACAACATCCAAAGTTGTATTATTTTTCCCCAAATTTAGGAGAGGTTATTGTGCTATACCATCCTATTGTACTACTGGTAATTTGTAAACTTACAACATTTTAATCTTTATAAATACATATTTCCCAAGGAAGGACCAGTTAAACTCTTGTCTAAGAACTGTAAGAGGTCAAAGGTGACTTGTATCCAATGTGATATCCATGGATTGTTCCATTGTGTAATCTGTTTTCAGAGGTAGCAGATTAATGGAAACGTACTCCTCTGTACCTTTACCATCCCCTATTATGATTAGATATTGTCTGCTATTAAAATGGTTTATGTGAAATAAATACAGATGAACCATAGCCCTTTAGCATAGAAATTGTGCATATGTTCATTATCTTCCTGAAGTCAAATCCATTAGAGTTCATATCTCCCTTGTACAATGTGCAGCGTATGGTGAAGTCCTTGATTTATCCAATGCATAAATGTTGTACTCACTCCAAACACTATAACCCCCCTCAGTTCCATTGAGAATTAGCAGCAGTGTTCCATAGTAGATTTTAAAATGCTTGTCTGGTCTCCACTCCACTGATGTATTCTATTTGTCATATACAGACGTGATCAAATGTGTTGGTACCCCTCCACAGAAAACAAAGAACCCACAATTTCCTCTGAAATAACTTGAAACTGACAAAAGTAATAGGCATCCACCATTGTTTATTCCATATTTAATAGAAATCAGACTTTGCCTTTGATTTTTTTCAACATTATATTGTAAATAAAACGAATTAAAATGGTATGGACAAAAATGATGGGACCCTCAACCTAATATTTTGTTGCACAACCTTTTAGAGGCAATCACTGCAATCAAACATTTTTTGTAGTTCTCAGTGAGACTTCTGCACCTGTTAACAGGTAGTTTGGCCCACTCTTCCTGAGCAAACTGCTCCAGCTGTCTCAGGTTTGATGGTTGCCTTCTCCAGACTGCAAGTTTCAGCTCTTTCCATAGATGTGCGATAGGATTCAGATCAGGACTCATAGAAGGCCACTTCAGAACAGTCCAATGTTTTCTTATCCATTCTTGGGTGCTTATAGCTGTGTGTTTTGGGTCATTATCCTGTTGGAGGACCCATGACCTGCGACTGAGACAGAGCTTTCTGACACTGGGCAGTATGTTTTGCTCCAGAATGCCTTGATAGTCTTGAGATTTCATTGTGCCCTGCACAGATTAAAAGCAAAGCAGCCCCAAAACAGAGCTTCCTCCATGTTTCACTGTAGGAATGGTCTTCATTTGTTCATTTGAACATAGGGCTGATGTGACTTGCCAACAAGCTCCAGGTTTGACTCATCTGTCTAGGACATTAACCCAGAAGCATTGTGGCTTGTCAATATGCATTTTAGCAAATTCCAGTCTGGCTTTTTTATGTTTTACGAGTCCTCCTGAGTCTTCTTCCAATAAGTCCACTTTTGCTCAAAAAGCGACGGATGGTGCGATCAGAAACTGATGTACCTTCACCTTGGAGTTCAGCTTGTATCTTTGGCAGTTATGCTTGGTTCTTTTTCTGCCATTCGCACTATCCTTCTATTCAATCTGGGGTCGATTTTTTTTTTTTTTTTTTTTTTTTTTTTTTCCTCTTGCAGCCATGCCCAGGGAGGTTGGCTACAGTTCCATGGACTTTGAACTTCTTAATAATATTTGCAACTGTTGTCACAGGAACATCAAGCTGCTTGGAGATGGTTTTGTAGCTTTACCTTTACCATGCTTGTCTATTATTTTCTTTCTGATCTCCTCAGACAACTCTCTCCTTTGCTTTCTCTGGTCCATGTTCAGTGTGGTGCACACAATGATACCAAATGGCAAAGGGACTACTTTCCTCCATTTAAATAGGCTGAATGACTACAAGTTTGGTGATGTGTGATAGTAATTAAAGAAACTAATTTGTTTGGAATATCACTATAATCCAATTATTTAGGGATAACAACAAATGTGTCCAGGCCATTTTAGAATATCTTGGTAGAATGAGCAATAATTCATTTATTTTCACAGCTTCATAGCTTTATTCTATGACATACCAAAGGCATGCAAGTATACATGATGCAATAGCTTTTAAGTTCATCACTTTTCAGGAGGAATGAAGCATTATTTCAATGAGCTGTAAGGGTACCAACAAATTTGAGCATGTCTGTACAGCAGTATTTTATAAAATGTAATGCCATCTGCACACACATATACATGTATATAAATAAGCAAATGTACAATAATGAAATTACTTTATAAACAAAATTAAGGTGTAATCAGAGGATCACATTTTTCATTTATCGATCACAGGGGGAGATTCTTTCTTTAATATGTGTCTGGTATTTTGACATTTAAGCATATCACTTCCATATAGTATTGTATTAGTCATTAACCAGAAAAGGACTTCTGCCAACAGCATTTTTATCCTGAAAGAATACAGGAATATATATGGTATATATTAACTTTTTAGCTCTGATACTTTGGATGTATGTGTACCTGGGTGAGTACAGTTTAAATTCCAAAGCATTTCTCTCTGTGATTCTGAGCAACTTCTTTTACTCTCCAGATGCTGATTGCCCGCAGTAGCCGATGTACCTGCAGCTCCCGCACCCGTGCCTGGACCAACATCCAGAGCACTGATTGGTGGGAGCGGGTAGTGATGAACGAGTTCCAGCCCCGTGATTGGCTGGAGAAGTTCCGCATGTCCAAGGACACCTTCTTCTTCATCTGCAACAAGTTGAAGCCCAAGCTGGCCCGGCAGGACACCCACTTCCGCCTGGCGCTGCCTCTGGAGAAGCGGGTGGCGGTGGCGCTGTGGCGGTTGGCCACCAACGTGGAGTACCGCACCATCAGCGTGCTGTTCGGCGTGGGCCGCTCCACCGTGTGCAAGTGCGTGCGGGATGTGTGCCATGCCATCGTCTCCCTGCTCAAGCCGCTGTACCTGCAGCTGCCCAGCGAGCATGAGTTCGAGGACATGGCGCGCCTGTTCAATACGCGCTGGGGCTTCCCACACTGCGTGGGAGCCATCGACAGCCTGCATATCTCCATCATCGCCCCCCCCAACTACACGGCTGACTACTGGAACAGCAAGTGCTGGCACTCAGTGGTGTTGCAGGGGGTGGTGAACGGCCTGGGCCAGTTCTGGGACGCCTGCGCGGGCTTCCCGGGCAGCACAGAGGACGTCACCATCTTGCAGAACTCCACCCTGTGGGCCATAGCCAACGAGGGTGGCCTCTTCCCCGAGCCGCCTAAGGAGTTCATGGGGCAACCCCTTAAGTACTTCCTGCTGGGTGATGCTGCCTACCCCCTGCAGAACTGGCTGCTCAAATGCTACCCCGAGTCCTCAGTGCTCTCCTCCCGCCAGCGCAAGTTCAACTACAGGCTGAGCCGTGCCCGCAGTGTCATCGAGAATGCCTTTCTGCGGCTCAAGGCTCGCTGGCAATGCTTGCACAAGCGTAATGATTGCAGCCTGGACCTGGTGCCTACCATGGTGCTAGCCTGCTGCATCCTGCATAACGTGTGTGAAGTGCACAGTGACACCTTCAACGAAGAGTGGCTGGAGGCCATCAGCCAGGCTGAGTGCCCCCAGCCCTCTGACACCGTACCCCCGGCCCTGGACGACCCCGCTGCCGAGGAGGTGCGCTCCCTGCTCTGTGACTACTTCCAGCAGCAGCAGGACTAGAGAACATCTGAACTCCCCAACCTCTGTCCTTCAGTGGCTCCAGTGAAACCAACCCACTCCTGGGGATCATGTCAAGTTAAAAAGAAAAAAAGAAAATAGACTCTAAAGTACAGGCTTCTGTAACTGCATCACTGGTGCTCTTCTGATGGAATTTAATGCACTCCCGTGTGTATCTGAGTGCTCTTGCATGTTAGGTTTTTTATAAAACCAGTTTCATTGATTTCCTTTCATTTAAGTTTTTGATTTTAAAGCTGTTTAAAGGTTTTAAAACCTAGGAGAAGTTTTTTGGTTTTGTTTAACCAGTGTAACTGATGGGTAACAAGCACTGCAAGGATAATGAATAGGAATGTGTGGTTTGAAAATGCAGGTTCTTCTAGAAGGTATTTCAACAAGCATCCTTGTGAGGGGTGAAACTAAGATTTGGCCTTCACACCTGGGTGAAGAGCTTGGTCTTACCATGTTTGGCCAGCAGAGGGGGTGAGAGGATTTCAATCAGAAAACACCAGGTCTTCAGAGTATAATTTCTTTCTTAGCATCTGCCTTACCAAGGGGACAAGTAACAGGGCTCACAAGAAACATTTTTAAATCTTTACAGAATATAGCACATACAATAAGATCAACATATGTCCTGTACTTATCTAAAATAAATACAAAATGTAGTGGAATTCCAATCCTGTTTGCTAAGGTGTTGAGCAGGCATAGAGTAGGGTGTGACCACTGCTTTTCTCAATAGTATAAAAGTAATTGTATATGCTGCAGCCAGGTTCTACATCAACGATAAGACTATGTCCGTCCCTTTTGACCCGTTTCTGTGGTCCTGTTACACCAATATGGTATGTTGATAACTTATCCCAAAGGACACATTTGTTCAGGGATTGATTAGTGGTTTAACCTTGAGCATTGGTGCAACTTCAGTATTGATAAAAATGTTCTACATAAGCTATTATGCAGTCCTTAGCTAAAGGTGTTATATTTATATGTCCATTTGTATTCTTTTAACTACCTCATCTTTAGGTTACAGTTAAGCTATAGCCAAGCAGCAGTCTAGCAGTTTAATAGTTTTAGTAGCAGAGTCACAGTGTTCACATCTGAAGGCACCTTTTCATTGGTTAATTTAATCTATTGTCATTTAGAGGTCTCATATTGGGCTTTTATATATATTTGTTTATTTTATGTATGTTTTTCTTTAACAAGAAATGAAAGATCATGTGGAAATGTAAACCTGTTACATTTTAGTTCCCATCAGTGAGGAGCAATTTCAGAACTTTGTATATTATTCAAAAAGTGAACTGTTTTAGTCCTCTCCTGAAATGTCATATGGCTGTATTTCTTTGCTCTGTTTGATTTAATGTCAGCTAAAAATAAGAGGGGAGGTGAACTTTGTTTTGTTTGTGGAGTTCTGTAAATAAAGTCCTCAGACTAAGCAGGTAGTGTCTCACCACTGCCATGGTTTGATACTGCAATCAGATGTATACCATCCTCCTTGGAGATGAGGTTACTTTAATCAGGGGCTTTACAGCACCACTACAGACAGATCAGTTTTTAAGCCTCATCCTTAGATGAATACAGGTCACCAGATTATCGAGGTGATGTCAGTTGCCTTGACAGCCAAAGTCCTCTATAACCATTGTTCCTCCTTCAGTACAATGAATGTTGTTGTTGACTTTGACAATAATGTGTCAGTGGTATCAACATGGCAGTTTACCAATGCAATTTTCTGCTTTCAGAGTAATAGGAATGAATGTGTCAATAACACATTTTATTAACAAAATAAGATTAACAAATATGAACTTTGTAAGCAACACTTGCATTCATGTTTTATTTATCACTTTGTTTTGGCAAAAAAAAAAAAACTGTACCATATGTATGTTTACACTGATAAAATAATTCAAAGACTGGATCCTGTTATCTGAATTGTACTGTATGTTTGTGTATGTAACATGCTGAGTGGATATAATATAGCTTTACATCTCTTATGTTGTGGTTTTATTTTTGTAAACCCCAAATAAACTAAGTTTATAAAAATAAAAAATAATTATTATCCTCGAATATCATAAATCTGTAAATTTACAGACTGAGGTTATGTGATTCTAACCTGATCAAATGCAACATAAGAACATAAGTTTGCAAACGTGACATTTTTTAAAACTTGTATCACAGCTGAAGAGAAATTTAAACACAAGGCTTAATACAAACCCAGTGATAATGCACTGACAGCCTTTTCTTTTTAATTGATCTAATCTTTTTTTAAAGTGATTAAACTTTTAGTTAAATCAATTAGTCCAGTTCCTGACATAACCCAAAACCTTTGTTCTGGTACGTTTGAAGTGTGTTAAAACTATCTCTCTGCATTGCTTCCTATTATGTGTGGGGGACCTTGTCAACATGAACGTGCTAGTTGAATCCCCAGCATTATTGGGTTACAATAAAATGGAAATACAACGTATATTCCCTCACACTTTTCTTACATTCGCCTTTGATACTCCAGTTTAATAGGATGGTAGAGTGACCACAACGTTTAAACCACAGCAAGGACGGAACCAACTTGCCATGAACGGGGTGGTAATTAGACCCTGAGTTATTTTTAGTAGAATATTCTTGTGCTTTCACTTGAATTTGAAACATCAACATAATGCCTGTGAATGTTTAGGAAACGCAGAATTATAAGTATAAGACTTTCGTACGTTCCCTTCTGTCTTCCGGAGTGGTACGGGCGAGCACATGACGTAAGATGGCGGCGCCCTGTGAGCTGGGTTTGTAACGATTCAAGTAAGCACATTTTGTATCTTTTTTTTAATGAGCTGGTGTTTGCCCTCGTCTGGTTACAAGTAACTTTTTAATTTAGTGCCTTCTGTGTATTTGTAGACCCACGTCCCGAGTTATGATTCATTACGTTGTGTATTGCTGGTTTATTTTGTAACAAAACCGATACAGTACATCTGTTGTAAATGAAGTACTGGACACGTTTCTTCCACTCAGGTAGGTAATATTATTGAAATATTCTCCAAATTTAAACTGATGTGAACTTTATTTGCAAGTAGCATAAGTTAGTTGGTTGGTTTAATGTATTACTCAGTCTACGTAATTTAAATTACGGAATGTATAGTAATCGTACATTGCTGAATGCTGACACTGTTCAGAACTTCATAAGCAGTTGGCAATAGGCGTAGGATTTGATAATGAATTTGACAACTGAGAAACTGGTCTTTATGGCATTTCAAAAAAGATAATCCTATGTTTATAACGACATACTAGCAACATCAGACACAGGCCAATGTTATATTAAAAATATATATGCAGAAGATTACGAAATTGAATGATCTAATTATAGAGTTAGTAGAGTGCACTTAATAGAATTCATCCACTTATGGCTTGAATCATCATATGTGTGTGTGTGTGTGTGTGTGTAAAATCAAATATATTTTATTCTTCTGCAAATCACAGAGTCAAAAAATTATTTCTGAAATTAAACTTTGAGAGGACCGAAGCGGAACTCAGACTAATAATGGCCAATGAAAAGGAGATTGAAGCAGTGGGCAAGATCCTGGTGGACTCCCAGCAGCCCCTCAAAGCTCGTTTCAGGGCTCTGTTCACCCTGAGGAACCTGGGAGGAAGCATGGCTATAGACTGGATAAGCAAGGCCTTCACAGACGATTCTGCTCTTCTCAAACATGAGCTGGCATACTGCCTGGGCCAGATGCAGGACGAATACGCCATCCCCTCACTGATATCGGTCCTAGAGAACACCAAGCAGGAGCCAATGGTTAGACACGAAGCAGGTGAGACACTAGAGACCCACTGCTAACACAGTGAACTCCCAAGATGTCAGCTTGTCCAAAATGAGCATTGTAGTGATTCCCTAACCTAGCCCCTTTAGATCACACTGCTTTGACTGTTGCAGACTCACCCCATTCACTCCATCATTAATTTTCACCGTTGAATTAATATAAGTGTGTTAGCCATTTGGAACGCACTAATTTTCACTCATTTTGAATCTTGATTGGAACAAAAAATGTAGGAACTGCAGCTTCCATTTTACAGTATAATGAATGTTTGAGGGTTTCTTGTTCACTGAGATCTTTGTACAGCTGGAAGTCTGACTTCTTTTGTGAGGAAGTGAGGTGAGCCTTTACAGTAGAAATGGCAGAAAAAGCTTTATCTGTAATGTTATTTTGCTCATAGTTATAGTTAGTAAAAATATTACAATACACACATAACTCTTTATCTGATTTATCTGGCTTTTTTGTTTTATTTCAGGAGAAGCACTTGGAGCAATCGGAAACCCCAAAGTCCTGAATGTGCTGAAGCGCTACTCTGAAGATCCTGTGATAGAGGTGAGGATGACACTACATATTTTGTATGTTGGAAGGGGTGACCGTTCCCCCTAAGAGATACCAATTGTAATACCGAAGAGGCCAGTAATCCCTAACTTATCTGACTATCTTACTTGCCATCCCATCCCTGCAGTACATGTAGTTTCAGATTCCCTTTACTGGCATACTTAGTGGAGATGGAGAGAGCTATGTAAACAGAATCTGTTTCACCTCAGGTGGCTGAGACCTGTCAGTTGGCTGTGAAGAGGATCGAGTGGCTGATCAGCAGTGAGGAGAAGGGCAGTGACGACAACCCCTACATGTCTGTGGACCCCGCCCCCCCTGCCATGGAGAGGAGCATCCCCAAGCTCAGAGCCAAGCTGCTGGACGAGTCCCTGCCGCTGTTCGAGCGCTACAGGGCCATGTTCGCCCTCAGGAACCTGGGCACCGAGGAGGCTGTTCTGGCACTGGCAGAAGGTAAGCATAGTGAAAAATCAGGGAACACTTTAGCTGACCATAACCATAAACTGTAACCAGCATCTATCCACTAACCAAAAATCAAAGTTCTTGTTTACACTGATGTACAGAACACCACTAACATACAAACAAAACTACTCTTGGTGGACAAATATGGAAGTTTCCTTTGTTAGATGGGGATGGAGTTCGATTTTGTCCCAAGCCAGCTGCACAAACCACCCTACGTATTTAATAAGTTTTAGTTTTTTTTGCTTGTTCCCCTTGCAGGACTGCAGTGTGGCAGTGCTCTGTTCCGCCACGAGATCGGGTATGTCCTGGGGCAGATGCAGCATGAGGCTAGTGTGCCCCAACTGAGTGCGGCGCTTGGCAGGCACGAGGAGAACGCCATGGTGCGGCACGAGTGTGCAGAAGCCCTCGGAGCCATCGGCAAGGAGCCCTGCCTACAGGCCCTGCGGGATTACCTGGGCGACAGTGAGCGTGTGGTCCACGAGAGCTGCGAGGTGGCGCTGGACATGTACGAGTATGAGAACAGTGGGCAGTTTCAGTATGCTGATGGACTGGCCAGGGTGCAAGAGGCGTAATTAACTTTTTTAGCTCCTCCCCCCACACGTCTGATTGGGAAGGACAGTGCTGGGAGCTCTCTCCCTCAGAGCATTCTCAACCTCTCTGGGACCGTAAGACTTCATTCCAAAATCAATCGCAGGCATCATTTGTAAAGCCGGCAAAAAAGTACACACGAGCCAGCTGTGTAGAATGGAAAGCAGGAGGAAGGGAAAAAATGTCTTTTTGCGAATGTTATAGTTTTACTGTTTTATGGAATGCTTAAAATAACTTAGTCTGGCCACAAAAGGTACCAATGGTATCTGGCAGTGACTTGTTAAAATAAAAGCTGCAAGCAAGATTTATTTCTACAGATGTCTGGTTTCTGAAAACTATTCCTTGTTTTCTGTTGGATCAATTGCTTGGAGCAGACATTTAAGAGTGTTTGAAAAGATCTCGAAAATCCTGCTGGAGAAAGGACTGCATTGGACTGCTATACAATGTGCTTTTTTGTTACAAATCCATGCAAATATGAAATATTCGTCCTGGATTTAAATTAAATGTCCCAATGTCTTGTAAATTATCTCAAAAATATTTAAATGGCACGGTTTTTAGCTTCCCTCATCTTAAAACTATTAAAAAGTTTTAAAGAGGCTAATTTTCAAGTGATCGATCGCATGAAGAATCGTATATTTTAATTACATTTGTAATCCCTCATTATCGCTATAACTATATGTTAATGGTAATCTAATTATAGATGCTTTACCGACTGCAGAAATACAAACCTTACAACCTTACAAAACTTAGCGATTAATACAACTGATCCATTCATTTTAAAGGAATCCCATTCACTATAAAAGCTGTTGCCACGATGTTATTGATGTGTGTGTCTTTTATTTTGCAACATTGATAAAGCTGGAGGTATACAGAGAAAATATGCTAACACTGAATTTGTGGAAAAACTGTTTGAGTAAGTTATGGATCGCAGGGTGTTGTAGCCATATTAATATACACATGTATTCGTTTTGCCTACGAAACTGGCTTTGACTGTAATACTGTATATTTCATGATATAGATATGTAGTGGCTACACAGGACAGATTTTAATCCAGCGCACTGTATTTAACAATGCAACGCAGTTAATTCTCCCATAGATAAATAATAAGGGAGAATATCTAGGATACTTAAATTAAGCTACAGTGAGGGAAACAAGTATTTGATCCCCTGCTGATTTTGTACGTTTGCCCACTGACAAAGAAATGATCAGTCTATAATTTTAATGGTAGGTGTATTTTAACAGTGAGAGACAGAATAACAACAAAAAAATCCAGAAAAATGCATTTCAAAAAAGTTATAAATTGATTTGCATGTTAATGAGGGAAATAAGTATTTGATCCCCTATCAATCAGCAAGATTTCTGGCTCCCAGGTGTCTTTTATACAGGTAACAAGCTGAGATTAGTAGCACTCTCTTAAAGGGAGTGCTCCTAATCTCAGCTAGTTACCTGTATAAAAGACACCTGTCCACAGAAGCAATGAATCAATCTTATTCCAAACTCTCCACCATGGCCAAGACCAAAGAGCTGTCCAAGGATGTCAGGGACAAGATTGTAGACCTACACAAGGCTGGAATGGGCTACAAGACCATCACCAAGCAGCTTGGTGAGAAGGTGACAACAGTTGGTGCGATTATTCGCAAATGGAAGAAACACAAAATAACTGTCAGTCTCCCTCGGTCTGGGGCTCCATGCAAGATCTCACCTCGTGGAGTTTCAATGATGATAAGAACGGTGAGGAATCAGCCCAGAACTACACGGGAGGATCTTGTTAATGATCTCAAGGCAGCTGGGACCATAGTCACCAAGAAAAAAATTGGTAACACACTACGCCGTGAAGGACTGAAATCCTGCAGCGCCCACAAGGTCCCCCTGCTCAAGAAAGCACATGTACAGGCCCGTCTGAAGTTTGCCAATGAACATCTGAATGATTCAGAGGAGAACTGGGTGAAAGTGTTGTGGTCAGATGAGACCAAAATCGAGCTCTTTGGCATCAACTGAACTCGCCGTGTTTGGAGGAGGAGGAATGCTGCCTATGACCCCAAGAACACCATCCCCACCGTCAAACATGAAGGTGGAAACATTATGCTTTGGGGGTGTTTTTGGGACAGGACAACAGCACCGCATAAATGGGACAATGGACGGGGCCATGTACCATCAAATCTTGGGTGAGAACCTCCTTCCCTCAGCCAGGGCATTGAAAATGGGTCGTGGATGGGTATTCCAGCATGACAATGACCCAAAACACACAGCCAAGGCAACAAAGGAGTGGCTCAAGAAGAAGCACATTAAGGTCCTGGAGTGGCCTAGCCAGTCTCCAGACCTTAATCCCATAGAAAATCTGTGGAGAGAGCTGAAGGTTCGAGTTGCCAAACGTCAGCCTCGAAACCTTAATGACTTGGAGAGGATCTGCAAAGAGGAGTGGGACAAAATCCCTCCTGAGATGTGTGCAAACCTGATGGCCAACTACAAGAAACATCTGACCTCTGTGATTGCCAACAAGGGTTTTGCCACCAAGTACTAAGTCGAAGGGGTCAAATACTTATTTCCCTCATTAACATGCAAATCAATTTATAACTTTTTTGAAATGCGTTTTTCTGGATTTTGTTGTTGTTATTCTGTCTCTTACTGTTAAAATACACCTACCATTAAAATTATAGACTGATCATTTCTTTGTCAGTGGGCAAACGTACAAAATCAGCAGGGGATCAAATACTTTTTTCCCTCACTGTATATTGTCAATGTTAATCGGATCATGATACAGGGAGCAGTAACATGGTTATTTACGATGTGCTGGTTAACAAAATAAACTAGATGAAATTTATAAAGTGATGCCATTTTTATATATTGTTTCAATGTGTCCCGGTTTGTACTTTTGAATATCTGGTATAACTTGTATTTTAAGACTGTATAAGATTATAAGATATCGTATAAACGTTTCAGCCCAAAGTTTATTGCACTTTAATGTTTAGACGTATTTCAGCCTTCAGTTTAAAACACTAAATCCCAGGCTAGAACCTGCCGGCACTAAAGTAGCAGGGAATCAGTGGTGTGAGAGATGCTGAAGATTGCCCAGCCACCCACCCTTGTGTCTTGGCCAGTTGTGCACAATCCCTCTGGGAACTATCATCTTCAACGATTTTCAAAACACCTTTTTTTTTGTAATTTGCCCTGAATAAGGGTGTCTGCCAAGAAATAAATATTAATAATAATAGCATAGCCAGGATTGCAGACCAATTTGATCCAGGCTATTGTACACATCTTGCACTTAGGGTTGATGTGTCATTAGGGAATGCCTAGCAATATAGTGTTGTAGTTCCCCAGTTATAGAAATAAGAGTGATGCCAGATGCCTGTAGGGAATGCTGTGATGTTTCAATGCGCTCTTCTGAATATAAGAGGTCCAATACTAATGGGCTCCACAACCCTTTAATTCACAGGGGGCATCTAAAGTATACTTAATTTTGGTAGGAGCCTGCAAATCTTGTAAGCCCTGTTTGAATGCTAGATTTAAAATACTGTAATAAAGTCATGTTTTTTTCCTCTATCCTCCTCCAAGTACAATTTGGTAAGCAATCTATTTCTCCATGCATGTCATACTATTCTCTCGTAGTTTTGTTCTGTGCCAGACTCTTAAAGACTAGGACTTCGTAAAGTGCTTTGACGGGTTGCTCACCAGGCACGCAAAAATAAATAAATAAATAAATGTATAAATAAAGATGTCTCTTTGAAATACAAATCGATTGACTGGCCTTTGAGGACACTGTTAGATCTTTGATGAGCAGATTGGTCCCAGATCAGGGGCTTGTATCCTGTGTGGGCAGCTAAGAATCCTGGCACACTTGAAAAGCCATCTGTCCACAGTACTTAAAACAAATCAGGGTAGGGAAGGCAGGATTTCAGTGGAATACTCATAATCCGGACAGGATAGACATCACTGACATAATTGATTATTCCTTTATTTTGCGGAGATCGCAGTGGTTTAGAGGCAGTAACTGAAAAGCAGTAAGCTGGAAAGACCAAGAGAGGAAAAGATGGCAATTGGATGTACCTTTGAAATGGGTTGCCAAAGACTGCTTTAGCACAGCTGACTTCAAGCTTTTGGGCCCCAGACATTCAAGAGGTAAGGATGGGCAATACTGAAATAACTGGTGGACATTATAGTATTATATTATGGAAACAGCCAAAAAAGGAAGTGATATGCTCCTGGGGAACAAAAACACCTTTAATTCACCATGGTATGTTGTTAGAAATACATTATGTTGAGTAATATCAATAATAACTTCAACTCAGTTCATATGCAACACCATAGTAAAATGTATACAACAGTGCAAACATTAGGTTCACAATTTAATTGGCTATCTAAATAAAGCTCTATCCATAGTTGCAAAATATGTCACCTTTCAATTGAGTCTTCATCGGTTTTAATTGAAGTTGTAATACAACAATTATTATTTTGCTAAAGTTTGTTTGTGCTTTCAGTTTCATGACACTAGATTCTAGATAGCAATAATTAGAAATAATAATATCAAAACCCAGAAATAAATTATCTTGTGACCACAACACAACATCTTACTATCTGAATCGTCTAATGATCACAACTCCACTCTGATCCTGTGCCATCATATAAAGTAAATTACACAATTCACACAGGTTAAATGAGTGCTTGTGTCAAAGTCTTATCAAAAGTCCATTGTATATACAATCTGAAACACTGACCTGGAGATTTACTGTCTGCAACAACAAAGGTGTTTTGCTTCTCCTTAAGCCAGATCCCTATCCCTCAGATTACTTATGTGCAGACAAACCAGACAATTACTGTGTCATCTGTTTTTATTAATGGCTATGGCAGCTGTGTGTTTTGTTTTCTGCAGAATTAAAGTCTAAATATTTTTTTTTGTTTTCGACACGTTCCACAACTAAGACAATTCAGTTAAATGCATTACCCAGATTTTGTCATGATAGTGTGTGGCGGGGCAGCTATAGGCATAAAATGGGTTGCCTAATCTTCAGTCAGGGCACTTTCAAAGACCCTTTTGTGACTGTCCATCGCCAATACAGAACAACTGATTTTTGCAGAGGTGGTAGAAATGTGTGATCCCTAATTGTGTATATTAAAATATATGGGATATCTATTAAATATATTGAAGTCTGTACTCCCTATAAAATCTTTTTATTTTAAAAGTTGAAAATATATTGTACAAATTAGCCAATATTTTCAACCTATAAACCTATAAAATAAATATATGTATTACAGTCAAAATATATATTTGAAGATAAGATATTGGAAAGTGATATCATTGTGTCCTAAAATCATGTGTGTGGTGGAAAGAAACAAACAAAAACTAAAACAAAACTCTACAAACCACTACTTGCCCTGAGACTGAAAACAGGTGTACATTTCTGTCAATTCTGTGCTTTAGTCTTCCAGACGATTTATCAGGTGTGTTTGCAAAACCCCAAATCCCCGGTGCACTGTAGACACTATGTTTGAGTTTGAGTAACTCACTGCGGGATTGAGAGCAATGAAGGATAAGGGGATTAGAACTGTAATGGTGAGGCAGACAAGGTGAAAGTTTTGGGACACCAGTGAAAAGAGTCACAGAGCAGAGCAGTCTCTCCAGCCAGCACTTCGACCACCAGACCCCAAGCCTGCCACTCCACCATAATGTTACATCCTATCATGATCGGCATCGTCACGTTCAATACATCCATGACAGTGTTCTACTGGATCTTCCTCCTCACCGAACTCTTTTCCAAAAAGGTCACTCCTCAGGACCAGCCTAAGGAGAATCCAGCTTAACTCATTACCCGGCGTATCCAAACCCATCTGGACACCAGCAACTAGAATAGCCTGGCTTGTAGTACTGATCAGTTTTCTCCCTGTTCTTCATCCAGCAGCTGCAGCACAACTGCTCACCCCACAGGTATTATGATTTTTTTGTCTTTTAAATCAGGTTTATGCTGAGTAGAAACACTGTTGAACTGTTTCAATGTCTTTCTGTAGTTGTGTAAGAAGGTAGGAAGATGTGGGTCTTTTCAAGTAACTGGCAATCATTCATTTTAGGTTGAACAAGACACCAAGTCTTGTACAAAGTATTCTGGCAGAGCACCAAAGGAAATTTTCAGTATTGTGTTGACTGCACTGACTATGTGAATCACACTGCTGGTCATTTTACATTCTTGGAGTCCAATATTAACTGTAGACGTGTCCATCTACTCTATATGGACACATAGGAGCCAACAGAGCACTACAGAAAGGCATACAAATCTGCTTTCTGAATCTTGTTTCTTTTCTCCTTGTAGGATAACCCAATTATTTTGGGTCACCGTGCAAGCAGTGATCTTTAGGTTTTTCTCTCTACCCTGCGTCTTGAAACTGCAAAACAATACTTTACGGAAACAAAAAGGTACAAACGTGGGACTCAGAAAGACAATGAGGTGAACTAAGGAACAATTATTGATTTGCAATGCCAACTGTCTTCTACCTCCACACCGTGTTCTTATGAAGACAGACAGTTGTCCCTAAGAAGGTAGGGTCTCTATCCACCAGGCCTCTGCACTTATTTTGTCTGAATTTTTGTGATATATGCACACCTAACTTGGGAGCCTGTGTGCAGCGTGTGGTCTCCATGTTGACATAATGTTTCAAAACCCAGATGCATTCTGACATCAAGTCACTGTTCTCGGCCCCTCGTTCTGTCGGGCAGTGTTGTGATTGTAAAATTTAATCTTCTGTTTTAAATATATGACACAGGTCCATTAATCTGCCACTGATGTATGGAATTCATGCAGAACTCTTTGAGCCTGCTGAATTGGCTTAATCTCCATAAGTTTTCAAGCTGTATATATATACAGCTCTGGGAAAAATTAAGAGACCACTCCAAGTTCAGAAATAAATGTTAAGTAGTCTCTTAATTTTTTCCAGAGCTGTATATATGTATATGCCTTAAATTATTATTATTATTATTATTATTATTATTTCTTGGTAGACGCCCTTATCCAGGGCGACTTACAACATAAGTGCAAAACAAAGTGCAAAAATACAGTTCGGTAAAGGCATCAATACAAATTCAAATTAAATAAAACATAGCAATTCAAAATATAATACATTTTACAACTTCCAATTTACAATTTACACAGGCAAGTACAGTAAGTGAGGTCCTACATCCTGGACAGTAAAATCTAAGTACTGTCAAGATGTAGGGTCATAGTCAAGGGCTACGGGAAAGGGAGCAAGGAGGAAAAAATCAAAAATGCAAGAAGCATAATAAAACTCTGTGAAGTGCTATCTAACAGGGATTTAAAGGACTAATATTGTAAGTTCTGTCTGTAAAGATGTGTCTTGAGTAAGCGCTGGAATGAGGTCAAGGACTCTGCTGTTTTGACTTCAGTGGGAAGGTCGTTCCACCATTTAGGGGCCAGGGATGAGAAGGAGCGGGCTCTGGAGGAAGGGGAGCAGAGAGGAGGCAGAGTTAGTCTTCTGACACTGGAGGAGCGCAGTGGTCTGTAGGGGATTTATGGAGAGACAAGTGTCTGAAGGTAACTCGGTGCAGTGTGGTCGAGACAGCGGTAGGTGAGGGTCAATGTCTTGAACTGAATGCGTGCCGGTATCGGGAGCCAGTGGAGGGAGCGGAGTAGTGGAGTAGCGTGTGCGAATCGGGGCAGAGAGAATACCAGACGAGCTGCAGAGTTCTGGATGAGCTGGAACGGGCAGGTAGTAATGGCAGGCAGGCTGGCCAGGAAGGAGTTGCAGTAGTCCTGGCATGAGAGGACCAGTGACTGGACGAGCAGCTGAGTTGAGTAGCTGGTGAGGAAGGGACAGATTCGGTGTATGTTGCTCCAGCAGAATCTACAGGTGCATGTCAGCGTGGTGATGTGCTGGGTGTAGGAGAGCGCAGGATTGAGGGTGACTTCCTTTTAGCGGAAGAAGGAGAGAGTGTGGTGGATTCCAAGGGGATCGAAATGGGGAGGTCAGCACAAGGTGAGGAAGAGTGGGGGAAAAACAGGAGATCCGATTTGGAGAGGTTGAGCTTGAGGTGGTGTGAGTGCATCCAGGTGGAGATAGCAGACAAGCAGGAAGAGATGTGAGAGGGGATGAGAGGGTCAGAAGAGGGAAAAGACAGGAAGATCTGGGCATCATCAGTGTAGAAGTGGTAGGAGAGTAGGAGAAACCATGGGATGCGATGAGGGGGCCCAGGGAGCAAGTGTAGAGAGAGAACAGGAGTGGGCCCAGGACGGAGCCTTGGGGAACACTTGTGAGGAGAGGTTGGGGGGTGGATGAGGAGCCTCGTCATGTCACTTGGTAGGTCCGGTCGCTGAGGTAGGAGGAGAACCAGGTGAGGATGATGGAGTGATTGACGGTGTCAAATGCTGCAGAGAGGTCAAGGAGGATGAGGACTGAGGAGAAGGAGGCCGCCCGAGCACAGCTGAGGGAGTAACGAGGGACTGCCAGGAGAGACGTCTCAGTGGAGTGAGCTGTGCGGAAGTCGGATTGCAGGGGATCAAGGAGTGAGTGTTGGGGAAACAGCCAGAGAGGAGTGAGGAGTTGAGGAGGGAGGAGATGAAGGGGAGAAGATCAGGAGCAGTTGCTTGGAGGAGGCGAGAAGGGAGAGGGTCCAGGGCACACGTTGTAGGTTTGTGACATAGGTGGAGTGGAAACTTCAGCATCTGAGAGAGGCGAGAATGAAGAAAAGGAAGCTTGATCGGTGGGAGGTTTGGGTGTGATGGGAGAGGAGGGGGGAGTGTTGAAGGAGGCGAAATCATCAGCAATGAGAGATGAGGGAGGTGGAGGGGGGGGAAGGTGGAGAAGAGTTTGTGGGGGTTGTTGACAGTGGATTCGAAGAGTGATTGGAAGTAAGACTTCTTGGCTGAGGTGAGTGAGGAGGAGAATATAGACAGTAGAGAGTGGTAGACTTCGAGGGCAGCTGGGAGTTTGGTCCTTTTCCACTTCTGTTCAGTGGCACGCAGACTAGTTCGGGTTGAGCGGAGAACAGCAGAGAGCCAAGGCTGAGGAGGGGAGGAATGGGCAGGACAAGACGTGAGAGGCCAGAGAGAGTCAAGGGAGGAGGTGAGGGAAGAGAACAAAGCGGAGGTAGCACAGTTGACAGATAGATGGGAAAAACAGTCAATGGAAGGTCAGAGAGTGAGGGTAGTGGAGGCAAGGGTGGAGGGGGAGATTACAGTGGAAGGTAACAGAGGGAGTGGGTGGGGTGGGGAGGGAGGGGAGAGAAAGGAAGAAGGAGATGAAGTGGTGGCCCGAGATGTCCATGGGTGTCACGGAGAGTGTTGAAGGGGACCAGCCTCTAGAGAAGATGAGGTCTAGCTGGCGGCCTGCCCTGTGAGTGGGGGCAGACTGGGAGAGAGAGAAGTTAAAGGAGTGAAGGAGAGGAAGAAGTCCGGCACAGTGGGAAGGGTTGGAGAGGTGGATGTTGAAGTCTCCCAGTCTCCCAAATCAATGTTATCTATGACTAATTGGTTAAATATCTAGATTCATGAAGCAATGGAGAGGTCTAGGTGGGAAGAGTACCCAGAAGACAATGTGTCCCTCAGTCTAGTGTAGCATACTAAATTGATGGCAGGTTCAAAACGTTACCCCATGCTGAAATTGTACTTCCCCACCTCCCCTCTTAAACTTTGATCAGAAACCACAGGAAGAAAATCTTTGCATACTTCCAAACCAGAGGAATCTCCTCTGGGAGCAAAAAGCAGAGCCCACCTATAAGAAAGAACACCAGACTGGCGTCAAATTTGTCCATGATGGTTCCAGGCACCACGCTACTGGGACTTTTGTCTAACCTCTCCCGACACACCTACGAGTCTCGTCGCCTACTCCAGCATGCCCCTGACGAGAACAAGGGGGGATACTTCCTCGATTACATCCCCCCAGCCCGGGACAGCATCCACCTGCCCAAATTTGCCCTATACCTCCTCATAGGAGCACTGATTGTTGTCACAGCAGCATACGCCATAGTCGGACACCTGATCAAGGACTTGCTCCATGACCTGGCAGGTAGGGAGGTGCTGAGTCCAACCCACCACCAAGACTCTTCCTTTCCACGCTGTGTTCTTCAGCTGCTTTCATCCACCTAGACAGAGCTAATGGTCTCCACAGTACATGTGTCTCTTTGGTCCTGCAGCTTCATGTTTCTTGGTATCCTTCAGTGTTTGGCAATCATTCCCTAAGCCCATTCTATCTGGTTCAAGAGCAGATCATGGCCATTCACCTGCATTTTCATCTGTGAAGGCCCAAGCGTAATTGAAACTGATATGGGTTAGTTGGGGATGGGGATGGGGGTGGGTGGGAATCAAACACAGTTTGAATGCTTAAAAAAGAGATTGCAGCAGGAGATTAATTCCTGATTAGCTTAATTCTCTATGCTTTCAGAAGCACCACACTGTTTCTCCAGGGGAATAAACCCTGCTCTCAGATTCAGGTTTTTAAGCCCAGAAAGAAACCCCAAAAAACCAATATTAAGAAGCTGGGTGTTTTTTTTTCAGACATTTACATTTGTTAATTCCATTTAATTGAGAAAGGGACAAATATTAGAAAAATAAATAATTGTTAAACATCAACTGTTTCCCTTCACACGCAGACTGGGTGCTGGGGGCAAAAGCAGAGGAAGAAGATGATGAAAATGTCCAAGAAGAAGGAGACCTGAGTCAAGTGATAGAGAAGACAGATGAGAAGACCGAGAGTCTGCCTGGGTTGGGGGTCCCCCCTGACAGCAAGGTTCCCTCCAATCAGCCCAGTGTGACCAACACCCAGGGGAGGAGATGAACACAAGCTCTCCCAACATTGCATCCCCAACAATAAACTATACATGGGCTTTTATAGTATAGCTATTGCCCTTTGTCTTCCTTTTCTGCTTCTTATCTTGGTCTTTCTTGTCCTGGTCCCCAACAGGAGTTGTATTGAATCCACACATAAACCTCCTTGTGATGTGAATCCTTTAAGATAATGTGCTTAATTTTTTATCATGTGGATGTCAGTATATATTGGTTTGTTTTAATTTCTTAGGCAAAACTGAAGGCAAAACGCCCCAAGAACAAGCAGGAACTAAAGACAGCTGCAGTACAGGCCTGGCAGAGCATCACCATGATCACCATGATGACATCTGGTGATGTCTATGGGTTGCAGACTTCAGGCAGTCATTGACTGCAAAGGATTTGCAACCAAGTATTGAAACTCACACTTTAATTCAAGATTATGTTAGTTTGTCCAAATACTTTTGATCCCCTAAAATTGGGCGGACCACATATATCAATGGATATAATTCCTACACTGTTCACCCAATTTGGATGTAACTACCCTCAAATTAAAGATGAAAGTCTTTTCAAATCCATTGTGGTGACGTACAGAGCCAAAATGATGACAATTGTGTCACTGTCCAAATATTTATGGACCTAACTGTATATCTACACATATGTCTATGGCCATGGTGGAGAACTGAGCAGGAATTCTGTACATTAGAAAAGTAATACATGTGAACTCTAAAAGTACATGTCCTTGTTCTAGAACTGACCAGGGATTTAAACCTGGCACTCCAATAAATACAAATTGGACTTAACAGCTGCTGTGTCATCTTTTATTCCACTGTCTTATCCGTTATTATCCTCCCCTAAGCTGTAGAGGTATAAGTCAATGTCAGCAGGACCCAGGGTCTCAAAACTGCACCGGCTCCACGGCTGTGGCAGGGAGATTTTGGAATAGAAACTACACAAGTGGATAGGAAAGTGACCTTAGGAAAGTCCAGGATCTTGTGATGTATTTGGACTCCTTTACAGACGTGCTAAGCTTAGGTTCTACAACCACACATGCAGTGAACAAAAGCAACACCAGAGACTGGACACTTGCATGATTTTTGCAGCCAAATTCCAAATCCTGTATCAATCAATAACTTTGTGCTTTAATTTAATTAATTACATATATTTGCTACTGGGAATCACACAGCTGGCCAGATTTATGCAGACTATGTACTTCTGGAAGTTGGCAAGATATTGTAATTAATTTACCACAAATAACTGGAAACACCTTGATTGAAGAAGGTGAGTAATGGAGTAATGGAGTATCAAATATTGACAGACCCCTCATCTCAACTAGTCCAGTTCTCTCTCGCCTGAATCAAGTGTTGCAAACTCTGGAGAAAGTGTCCATGAATAAGTAAGTAAAGTAAATACATTAGTGTAGTTTAAAGATCAAGATTTATTAAAACAAAACAAACACACATATATATTTCACAACAGGTACTCTATGTTTTATACCCATTGGTTGCAGGAGAGTTAAGGGTGTAAAACTGAGGATAGTTTAAGAACAAAATCATGGTGTAGAACCATTTCTATACTCTATTTCTATACATGCTAATCGGCTCAGATGTGACAAATAAAATCTGATGAGCCGCCGTCAAGATTAGCTAGCTACTGCTGATCTACCCAAAATGAGGTATGCTTTTCATTCCCGAGGCCTCTGTTTCCTCCCTGTTTATTTTAAAGCCAGATTAACAAATGTTATGAGGGAATTTCTGCCAATTGTGATATCTGATATGAACAGCACTGACTTTGAGAATGGGATTAACAGCATTTCTCCCAAAGTTCACAAAATCCCAGTTGTGTTGTTGATCGAATTAATTTCTCCAGCAATTACTCAATACACTCAAAAGTTCAGACTTTACTTTTTATTTAGTAGTTTATTCTCTGGAGCTGTTCAGCACCCTATTTTGCACTTTATATAACTATGCTCCTGCTAATTTATACATTGTAGAAATTATAGAACTCCTGTTGTTTACTGTGATTTCTCCTTTGCCCCCCTCCCTTTAGCTCATACCTAGGACCTCACCACATTACTTCCACACTTGTTGCCTCTTGAACTATCATGTCCGCTTTGTATTTTATATGAACTGTATTTTATATGAACTTTATATAATCTACATTTAACTTCTGCAATTGTCATTTTACTTGTATTATGCTTAATTTTAATTTTGTACTGTATTACTGCACTTTTGTATTGCTCATGTAATCTGTTAGTCACCCTGGATAAGGGTTCCTGCAAATAAATAAATAATACATTAATAAGCTAATTAACGAGAAACAAGGAAAGCCCAAAAGACAGGGAAAGAGGGCCCAAAACCCTGTGACATTCCCCGAACAATATACCCTTTGAAACATCCCTGTGTGTAACCTATTTGGCCTGATAATATTCTTGTCAGGCTTGTGGCTGAAGTACCAGTACAGTGTTGAAATAAAGCACTCCTCGGTTCTAGCCCAGTAGCTGCCCTGGATCAGTTCTCGCCTGCTAGTGCCCTAGTTCCCCCCGCAGTGGCAGATTAAGATAATTAACTGGAGCACAGATCCTCAGAGAAATTCAACTCTGCACAGTGACATTTGTGGCTTTGTAGACCTCTTAGTGACAGTAACAACAACAACAGTTCAAATAAGTAATGTTTCTGACTTATTTTGAATGTTCTCAAGACATGATGGAAAATTAAATTATTTTTAGGTGGATGTTTTCTTTTCATTGGATCCAGCGTGGGTGTTTTTGTTTCAGTACGTTGAAGACAGAGACTTTCTTGAAGCTGTCTGAGTTTTTCAAGGTGCCAGGAGGTGAGTATTTGGCATCTGCATGCCTGTTCTTGTGTGTCAAAGTTGCCTTTTGCTTTCAGATGCACCACATGTAGAATATTTAATCTGTCACTGTTGCTTAAAGGAATTATTTTCTTATTTGTATTGTTAATCTTAATCATTAACAATTTATTTTAAGGATTCAGATATAGATTGTAAGCTGTTTTACAAGATTGCTTGCAAACCTCACTATATTACAAGCATGGTCACACATTTTTAAGAAATTGTAAGTTGCATCAAAGTTAAGGACAAAATAAATACATTTAAAACATACAGGTTTTTGGCAATGATTTTCTTGAAAGTATCTTCAATGGGAAATTCTAAACAGGTAGACATTTCATTACTATTGTTTCCCCTTACATGTTATTTGACATTTTCTTAATCTCTGTTTGAAGACTTTTTACACATTTGCAAATTTTACACATTTCAGATTCGCAGGTCACCGCTGTCAATTCAATGGTATAGATAGTTGTGTAACTGTGTAAGAAAATAATAATAATAATAATAATAATAATAATAATAATAATAATAATAATAATAATAATAATAATAAAATTGAATTGAAATATTTATTTAAAATGTGTAACTATAAACCTTTTCAATAATTACAGGTAGTTTAACACAATGAAGTTGGGAATGTTCTCAGTTGAGAGTGAAAGTGACTTATTTTTTTGGGGGGCATGTTAAGGTTTTGTTGGGATAAATGGAAGAGAGTGATATTATCCGGCATAACCTTTCCTCAACTATTATGTAAATGTTCTAAGACATGTAGTCATCAAATTACTTAGAATAAGTAAGAAATATAACTAATGAAACACAAACTTGCATTTATATTCTAAATAATGGTGGCAAAATTTTGATATCAAAAGCTATATCTCTCAAGCTTGATTTTAACCATGCTTTATATATATATATAAACTCACGACATGCAAACATTTGTAACTAATAAATAATGACTCTAATAAATACATTTAAAAATAAACTGAACCTGGGGTGTCTGTAATAAGCTGTAGAGGTTTTGAAATGCCTCTTAAGAAGGTGAAAGGGGACAGAAGACTTTGTGTTGCAGTTTGTTAATTCAGTTCTCTACTACAGAGCCTACTAATCACAAAGTATGAAAGCCCAGACACCCCCAGCCTCACACAGGCCTTAAACACAGGGTCTGAGGCAGGAGGCAACGGGGAACCCTGGGGTCCCTGTATCCGGCAACAAAATGGAGCCTTATGTGAACCTGGACCCAGATGAGGATCAAGTGTTTTTTGAGGATTACAAACCCCCAGCCAGGGATGCCATCCACCTGCCCAAATACATCCTGTACATGCTGATTGCCAGCCTGATTGTATTCTCTGTCCTGTACGCCATCATCGGACACCTCATCAAGGACCTAATGCATGACCTGGCAGGTAGGAGTATCAACAAGGAAATATAGACTGAGTCTAGGTGATTTATAGGCTAGATGTTCTGGCATAGGTTAGGACCTCAAAGGGGGTTAGGACTTCAAAGGGGGTTAGTGTTTTGCAAGTGCCATTTCTTTCATGGGTGGGGTTGCTGCAGTAAGGAGGATCTGGGTGGACAGATTGCTCACCTCTGCCTCAACTCTCCACAGACTGTCTGTTTGGGAAGGAGCCCGAGGAGGAGATTGTCAGCCCCTGGCAGTGTACGGACAAGTTCCAGGCGGACTGGTGCCCAGAGACGAGCCCAGAACTGGAGGAGCTGGCGCGGGCAGAGCAGATTGAGGTGCTGGTGGAGAGCAGGATGGGGTTGCCAGCCATCTGGGTGATATCAGATGCCAGGGAGAGTCGCCCACCCCGAACTGGACCCAGGGTGGCATTTGGGAAATTCAGCTGACCAGCCCTGCTTCTCTCTCTTTCTCTCTCTTTTTTCTTTCTTCCCTTACCAAAGGGGTTTACTACAGGATTTTACCTAAGTCTGACAATACTATCCTCTGTCTTTCACCATGCTTTCCTGCAGCAGACTGTAGTAAATGTCCATGGTGGTGAAACACAATGTTATAATGTAGTAGGTAGTGCAGTGGAGTCTAACATGGTAACATGGAGTGACAGCATGGTAACAACTACAGGGAAGTGACTGAAAGCAAGTTAAATGAGTATAAAATGTAGAAGATCTCTATGGCACAAATGTGTCTACAATTTGCCATGGTAAATGAGTGTTTATAAAAGCTGTGATCACAGTCTTAGTTGAAGTCTTGGTTGATTTATTACTCTGTTAGTACTTGGGGGCTCCTTGCTTTTTACTAAATTCTATATAGTGCTCTGCAATCACTTGCAAAGAATCAATTACTCTTGTGTTGTAAAAGTGTACAAATAGTTTGAAAAAATACACACAGGAGCTACATCCCCATCCTGCCAATAGAACTACCATTGTAAAACACTGCCTCCATCCTGTGTCGTCTTGTTCTTACACTGTATGATAAAGCGGTTCCTCTCTCAATCTGTCAATAAAAAATTAACAAGTCTCCCTGGTCTACTTCAAGCCACAAATGTTGCTCTCTGTCAATCAAAATAATTATCAGTATCTTCACAAATATCATATACATGTTTTCTTATAGGATACCATGACTGGTAAGAAGCTGCCAACAGTAACAATAGCCTGTAGATCACAACTCCTTGACTAATATAATTAATTCCAAGCATATCAAGTCCATTTCCTATGGTGGCACAGTGTCTTCTGGATTTCGTTCCAACTCAGCTCTGCAAATTGTTCTAAATTACTAAAAATGAATAAAGAGAGAAATTAGTCTATATCGAATAGTTCTGATGAGGATGAAAGACATTATACAGCAGGTGTATTCAAATACCTGTCCTCCCAGTGCATTCCAGTGTAGCTTCTGGCGCAATTGTTCCCCTTCTTACTTAGTTATTAGTTATTAGAACATAACTTACATGATCAAGCCACTGGTTGAACCAAATAATTATTTTGGAATAGACTGGAAGGATTAGTTGATTGGCATTATTCACTCCCAGAAACTCTACCTACCTCACTTATATCTTCCTCTCCTCCCCTTCCCTATTGCCCACTCTATGCTGTACCTCTTTGCAATAGGGGCAGAGGGGCATATTATTTATTATGTAATCATTGTAATTATTAGCCAGTTAAGCACACTCCCACATTTACCATAGACCCAAAGGGCAAACACCACACCCATATCAATTAATCCATTACTGAACTCAAGCCAGTTGTAACCTGCCACAATATCAAACAGCAGACTTATAGCAACTGACTTGGTGCTACAGAATATACATTATTTGTAATTTTTGTGTTTTTGCTTAAACTGATAATAGACAACTGAGATTGAAGTGTCCTCACGATTATCTGGCTAATCACCAGACAAATATAAAGAAATCTCAGTAGTGCGATCGAGGGAAAGCACACTCAGTTCAGCGCCACACTTGCAGGATGGTGATATAGATATTACCTGTGTAAAGAGTAGAAGTTCAGCCATAAAACTCATGGTCTCTAAGTAACAGCTGATAATTCACCAGTTTGCTTAAATTCCTGAACTTTGCCCTGGGAGAAAATTACGGTGCAGGTTATGTTCCTGAAAGATACAGTGAGGAATACCCTGCCCCAGAGAGACCGACACAAACCGACATAGACAGCACCATGTTTGTCCACAGAAGCCTCCTTGTGTGTCTGTTGTTGGCTGTATCAGCATGTGAAGCACAGCATGGTAAGTTAAAAGACAACAGCTTCTGTTTGATTATTACCTGTATAGGGATTCACTTTTTGAATTCTGCATAGATTGTGCAACTGCGTGTTCTATACTCAGATTTGCCCACGAGCTACTGATTCAATCAGAGAGAGAGAGATTTGCTTTGGTTAAAAAAGTCTACTAAATGTGAATGTTAGATTTCCCCTCAGTATTGTGGCAAACTTGCAAATGTCAAGGTTAAAGTCAATTCTGCAAGGACGTCTTTAAAATTGATTTTTGTTTTGTTTTTGTTGACAATTTGTTTGGCTCTCTAGTTGGAGGACATAGTCCTTTTTTAATTTTCCCGATCACCCCTCAAAGATCTGGATTTTTCTGTTATTTTTGTGCTAAAGGTGGGGGTTAAATGTTTTTGTTTTATAGGCAATAACTTATACCATGAATACTGTATGTGAATACTGCACCCGTTCAGACCACAGGTGTTGTCTTTATAAATGGATTCCCTGCACTTCAGTCCAGGTCCAAGTCTTCTTTGTAACCTGAGAGCAAGTTCACAATTTTCACTTCCCATTCTGATCATTTCAACACTGACCTCACCAATGTCCTGCAAATAAATCTGGGGTATTCAGTGGATACTTCCAGAAATTACATAGACATTTACATTGTTCTAGAGCAGCGGTTCTCAAACTGGGGTCCGCGAGAGAGTTGTCGGGGGTCTGCGGCAGAACGCCCCAACCCCCCCTCAAGATAGTCAACACCACCCCCCCCTGCTCTCACAACATTTTAATGTCAACACCCAACCCTGTCATCCTTTGGTAGGTGGGGGCAGCAAAGGGGTCCCTGGGTCAAAAACGTTTTGGAGATGGTGCGGCCCCTGTAGCTGATTCCAAGACAGTGGGCAAGGTTTGCTGGAGAAGGAGAGAAAAGTATAAACATGCAGTAAACTCTGCCTTATCTCAACCTTGTATAAGATGCTCACACAATGCAAAACATGGACCCCTATTACCCTTTCATCTGTAGATCAACGAAGCACCAGGAAGCAAATTGCAAGACATCGTTATGAAGGTCCTACCTATATTCTGTTAATATAGGGACACTTACGCCTTGCTGTGTGAATTAGCTATAGTGGAATTGTGAGGGCCAAACATCAGGCTTGATGGGGATGGATACACTTGAGAACTGAAGCAGATCTGAATCCTGACCTATAGAGTTTTAAAATTAAATTGAATATCTGAAAAAGTACTGTATTAGTAGTCACAATCTGTTCTGCTCTGGTAATCAAAAGGATAAATCTTGACCTACAGTATTTGTGCATTAATCTCAAAGGATTTGGAAACCATAATCCTATAGGACAATGAATGTGTCCTACAAATAGGCTTCTTCTTATTATTATTTTCAGAGGTCTTTTTGCATGGGATGTCAGGTTCAATACTGATTTGCCCAGAACATCTTGGCAAAATCACCAGAGTTTTCCAATATATTTAATTCCCCCCACCACCCCTCCTCTTTAATTTATAAAATCCTATTGATTTTATAGGCAAGGCAAGTCTGGGATTTGTTGGTCAATTTGTGTTAAGACTGCAATAAATCACATTGTCTAATCGTGGTCCATAGCAAGACTGGGGTAATTTTAATATGAGGCTGAAGAGCAGTTTCCCCTTTAACTCAGAGGCTTCTCCCTGTTCATGGCAGATCCCACTCTCTCTCTATGGTTAGATCAGCAGTGACAATGTTTACAAAACTGCTATATCAGCTGAAATACTCTCTTGTTGATTTCATTGAACACACTTGCTTTACTTCCTTTCATTTGATTGATTGCATTACTATCATTAGGTTTAGGTTATGGTGTGTAATTATGATTAGCCACAACAGTGAGAGGATCGACCAGTGTCACCAACAAGAATTGTAGGATCTAGACCCTGTGATTATTCATTGCAGTCCCAATCTCTGGTTGGGGAATGTGGAGGAAAAAACTTTCTGTGAATCCAAGTCCTTCCCCATGCAGTTAAAAATGTATATTTTGCTTTGCTGCAAAATAAAATAAAATAAAATAAAATAAAATAAAATAAATAGGCTACATAAATACCACTGATAACCTATCTAGAGCAGATTAGAAAAAATAATGCCAATGAATTGCTAACTGTTTTATTGTAAAACAAACAGGAACGCCTGTATGTTGGGTGTTTGCAAGACAACTCAATCTAAAACCACTCAGCCGCTGTCTTCCTGGCGTTTCCCAGGTGGGTTAAGATCTAACTCCGGCAGCGTCACTCTGCAGCCCTGGCTGGTTGGACTGGCGGCGGTGGTGGGATTTCTGTTCATCGTCTTCGTCCTTCTGATCGTAAAAAGGGTGTTCTTCAAAAAGGACGAGTAAGTACTTATGAATATGAATTGTGACCCTTCGAGGTTCTCCTCCACTAAGCTCATTATTTCACTGTCTTTGAAAGCAAGAAACAGTGTAAATGCTCAAATGTGCAAATGAGACAGGTGAGGCATTCAGATATTGGGGTTTACCAGTGGCAACAATGCAGCAGCAATAATAGGCAAAAATGCCAACTTTATACAGCAGACGCATGTAAGTGTTTAAACGGCGCTGAAAGGGTTTTCTGACGCAGGGTGACCATGATAACGCATTATCGGCACTTTCTCAAGGTTAAAATGTAAGCCCACTAAAAATGCCATCTGATTAAAAAGCAGATAATCGTGGCGCAGTAATAGATCCTTAATGGCAACAAATCCATTAGGCTAATCATTACAGCTCCCAGACAACCTTTGCGAAATGTAAAGCTCGCTTTGATTTTTTTTTCCCGTCTAGCCTAATTATCTCCTTTTCGTAACAGGTTCAGAACAAAACATATTCAACAGCCACATGTAAAACAACTCAGCTTTATTCCTGCATTATGGAAGAAGAGAACAGTTGATGGGAATACATTTAAAGGAAAGGGACAGTGCTCACCATCCTTGGGTTGCTGTAGGCAGAGTCCACCACTATTTGTCCCAATTGAGCTCTCAATAATTGAATAGAATTCTTAATTTAAGTAATTATTCGCTTATATTTGACTTTTAAAATTGTGTAACGGATAGAAAGTTACTCCCTTAATAAGATTTTTAACCATTTTATATTTAACGTAAACACCCTACTGTTAAACATAATTAAAAGGCTGTGATTTAGGCTGTGATTTTTTTTTTTTTTTTGAGGGGGGGCACCATTGGTCTAGGTGAAGTATGTTAGCACAGAAACATGTGTCGTCTGCTTTGGCCATCCTCGGTACAACAGCGTGTCTTTTCTTGCAGGTCTCATGAAAAACCCGAGAGGCCCTGGATGCAGGGGCAGGACAACCCTGTCCTACAGATGGACACCGTTAAGGAGCAAGAGGACACCCAGACTAACTTTTAAATATGATACTCAAAAGGTTTATCGGGGAAAGCACGCTGTCCGCACTCCTTGTATGTGATTATTCATTAATTTCAGCATTTTAGTCTTATTATAATATATAATTTAATGTTAAATATTCTGATCAGACATTTTGAACACTATCAACATAAGGAATGCATTGAGCTATAACTGAAAAATGGGGTGCGGTGAATGTATTCAAATTAAACATGTTGATTATTAATTAACAGCTATCTAAGCTAATAACAGCTACTAAAGCAGTATTGATTATATACAAACAAATACCAATACATAAATAAATAAATAGTAATTTACCCTGTATTGTACAAATGCTGTATTACACGTGTACATTTACATAGAATATACATAGGCGCATTACTGTTCGTACAACTTTCACACGGCCTGTGTCTACCAACTGGAAATTTTAGCCCAAGCACATCTTTAGAGAACCCACAAGGTGGCGACAGAGGATTTCATACCTGACTGAAGAAAGTGCAATGTATGCTTTAAAAGGTAAAATAATGTCGAAACATGCTTCTGTAAGGCCTAAAATGTGTATTAATTAAATGTACTGTCTTCAAATGTGTTTAAATAAAAGTGCCAGTTTTCCAAAACCTCTGTATTGAATACACGACTGAAGGCAGCTATCTTTTTAGGGCAATAATAAAAAGTATTTTATATTTTGCCAGTTAAATAGAGTATTGTATCTATTTTGTAAGTATATTGGGTGAGGTAGACATTTGGACTATTACATTTTACTGTTTATTGTGGCTGTGATACGCGTGAAATATTTCGAATTGGAGCCATGTACGGAATAGTAAAACAATAATTAAATTGCTGTTTTAACAGAAAAAACTTGGGGGGTTGGTCAGCGTGTTTACCAATCAGTCACTGTCAATTACTGTTTACTTTCATAAAGGTAAGAAAATCCAATACATATTTCAGTGGAGTGTATTTGCTTCTATAGCAGATTATGCATGTTTTGCCATTCATTCTTCATTTTATTTTTAAGAACATACATGCAGGGACAAAACTGTAAATCTAGAAATAGCTTTTGATTCATAAACGGACCTGTAGATTACGCATGAAATACATCTGAATTTTATGTTGAACTTTACAATAAAGTTTACAGCTTTACAACAAAGAATGTCAAGCAAAAACAGCTGAGCCGGAGTTTTCGGCACCTCGAGAAAGGGCAGGAGAAAATATTTGAATGCAATTTAGTCTAGGCAAATAAGTGCTGCTGACATACCTGTCAAATTGCAAAACGTAAAGGTGAACTAAGAAATTAGACAGACTGTATTCTCTTCACGGTCTTTTTATGTGTGGGGCTTTTTGCAATACAACTGACTAACCGATTGTTTTACAGTGTTTATTCAATACAACAGTAAAACATACATACACAGATACATAAACACATAGATCATGTATGTACATAACATATAATACATATTTTCTTACAGTGATGTAGAATACTTTGTGTACAGACCCTATATAGCATTAACACAGTCATTACCCTTTTAATGAGTGAGAATAAGACCCCCACACTCCTGCGACACGATGTACTGTAATATCCAAGCCCCACTTCTCAACATTTGGAGCAACGTAGTCCAGTTGTTAACCACTTTCCAAGGAAAGCATCCCATGACTGATGGAAACCCATAGTCCCATCATTGAGAAAGATGCGTCGATTTTCACCAGACTATTATCCTGCTCTGAGACCAAATTAACAGGCAGTCACGTTTGGAGACACTTAGACGCTTGATCCGTTTTCTGCCTTTTATTTATATGTTATATGTTTCAAAGCATTCTTACTCTCAGTTATAAAACCACTTTGCAAAACATCCCCGATTTTCCCTTTGGCATAATTACTTTGTATTTTCTCATCGTAACGATACAGCAGCTGTAGTGCCGTCAGCATTTTACTAACTGGGTTCTTGCTAAGTAGCCTACAGTACGAGCAAGCAACCAGTAATTCAAAATCCATCTATGAGTAAAAACAAAAAACTAAAACAATAAAACAATCCAAAGACATTCCCTAGTTTGTCTGCAGTTAGGCTAGTAATATTATTATTTTAAAGAATTAAAAAAAAGTAATAACTGAAACCCAACAATTGAACAGGAGTTTGAACGTATTTCCACATCTTTATATATATCCGCTTAAGTAATATATTTAGTGAAAGAAATCTATATATATATATATATATATATATATAGATTTCTTTCACTAAATATATTACTTAAGCGGATGACAAGATGTTGCCTTTCAACCAAGCAAGTTCACGACATAAAGATAATGTATTAGTGGAAATACGGCGGGTAAAATTTTCCTCTATATAGCTAGGCGTCCATGTGCATTTTGACACCTGTAACTACAGTGCAGAAAATTAGCTGGTAGGAAGGAGCGGAATGTAATATTTTTGTTTTAAACAAGGTATGTATATATTGATAAAGTCAGTATATGCACTGAGCTAATTTTTGCACCTAAATAAAACTTTTTGAGAACATTTTTGCAAAGCTTATGAAGTGCAAGGAATAGAACAACGATGTGTCCCTGAAAGAGTGTACACTTTGACGTGCAGTTCTGTTTGTTGGTTTGTTTTGCTGTTCATCCAGGACTACACCTAAAATACATAAAAAAAAGCCACATGTAAACTGCCGACTACTTGGAACCTGGCAAATAATATTCAGTACAAATCGCATTAGGTTAAATGTCGAGATTTGTGTTTATGAAGCCCTCACCAGTAACTGCAACAGATAAAGACATGTTTGCTGCTTAATAAGATGTTTGTGATGATTCCATTTTCACTGTCAGATACAACAAATGAACACGAGGTAGAACAGGGGTGTCCGACTCCAGTCCTGGGGGGGCTGCAGTGTCCGCTGGGTTTTGTTCCAGCCCAGCTTGGCTCCTTAATTGGTCTAATTAAACAATTAACTGGATGAATTGAGCACTTCTCTCTAAACTGGTTCTGTGGGTTCAATGTTTTGAGTAATCAACACATTGTAAGGTATGGGCTACAACAATTAAATTTGACAGTTTTAGATAAGCCTACCTGAATAAATAATGAAATTAATTAAGTAATTGGGAGCTTCTTTTGGAACAAAACCCAAGACTGGAGTCTGACAGCCCTTCCGTAGAACATTCCAAAGACCAAATGTCCATGTCACTGTTGAACAGCTCTGTTGGGTGCCATATCCAGGACATAACCCCCCCTGCTGAGTTAACTGTCTTGGCGTTCGACCCTCAGGATGCTCAACATGGGATTTGGGATGGGAAGCAAGCTAGGTCCGGTCTGCAACAACCCTGTTCTATTAAACCAGAACTAATGAAAGAAGAAAACATACACTGGAAAACCATTCAATCTCCATTTAATTGACACCGGAAATCCTGCAGGAGGGGTTTTAAAGTGTATTTCATCTCATGTCCCATTTAATGGGCCACTCTGTAAGCTTCAGTCTATGATGTAGTTTGTAAATCCCCCGTAACCAAAGTTCTACTCTTAAAGTCCCACTGAGATTAATATTCCTGAGCTCAGTAATTTGGCATCCATGTGTTTATTAGGTACGTGATGTGTATAATCTCATTCAATTACATGCATGGTCCACCTTTTTTATTCACATATGGATTGCAAGCAGTGAGGTGAGCAGTTTATGTATGCTGAACTGTGTCCACAAGGTAATATTTTTGAAGACCTGGTCCATTACACGCACATCAGCCAAAATACATTTTGAAGTCTTTCTCTTAGGACTTATGATGGCACGGAAAGTAAGAATGAAAGATTTGGCAAAAGTTTATTTAATTTAACTTTTTTAATCTGGCACGACTCTGAATAGGATATAGAATGTCTGTATGGCTCATTTTCATTATTGCCACGGTTACAGAACCAAATGAGCAATAGTGTCTCTTTGTGATGATTGATGGAGTCCCACTGGACCCCTGTCTTTGAAAACAAAACTGTACATTAGAAGTAATAAATCCTTGTAGATCCTTTTTAATATTGTTCCCTTTTCCGGGCAGGTTTCTTCGCACATTTGTGTCAGAGAAGTAAAATATTATTGTAATACAGCAGTGGGGGGAAAACCTGGTGCTTGTAGTAAATTATTAGTCCTTAGTCCTGAAAAGCTTGAAAACCAATTTTGCAAACGGAACAAAACAGGAAAGTTGACTTGTGCATCACATTTAAAGCTAGCTTTGACCACTGAGTGCATATTTGTGATTTATCTTGGTTATGTCATTTCGCCCTGTCTCATTTTAAATAGCCCAAAGTGACATATAAAGTAATATAATATGGTTTCTATTATTATTTTATTTGAAAAGTTGTTTTCACACTTATTCTGATTTCTCCAAACAGATGATGGTGCTCAGGTTTATATAATGGAAAACAATATGTATGTGACTTTGTATATACCTGTCATGGTCCCCTAGTGCTCCCCCTCTATCCCCACTAGGGGCCGCCATTTCCCTGCCTTCTCCCTGCTCTCATCAATCAGTCTATTAACATTCCGGTCAACCATGTGCACTCTTGCTTCCACCCTCTGTGCCCATTCGCCCTGCACCTCCCAAGCCTGGTTCCTGCTCCCCTTTATAAACCCCTCACTGCCTTCACTCAGGGCGATGTTTTGTCAGTCCCCAATGCAATTCCGAGCCCTGTTCCTCTGAGCATCGCCCGTGACCACGACCACGTCTCTGCTTCGCCTCCATTGTCCTGTTCCGCCGGTACCAGACCCACGCCTGTCCGACCATCCCGCGATCGAGCACTGCGTTTGGGTCCCCTGTTCCCGAGCCCCCATAGGCAAACGTGACAATACCTCTATAACTTTTAATGAAACCTGGGGGTAAATAAATAAAATAAACAAATATGCATTTCATTCATGCCAGTGCAATGGCAGTCAGTCTTCAGCGATATATTTTAATTTTGACTCCTCTAAGGCTCAATTGAAATCTGTGGTGTTCATATTTACATATCAATCAACCCAGTTCAATCAGTCTTGACTGTCAGCACCAATGTCTACAATCAGAGGTTGTCTTTCTGTCAGCTTGTGTTTAAACAAATCATATTGGGTTATTTTTGGAGCTTCCCGCTTTATTCACATGTCACCTGCAGTTTGGTTTGACAGTTGCTCCATTTACTGACGGCCCGTCCTATGTATCAGTGCGCTAGAAATGGTGCGAGTGTGGTGGAGGAAATTGCTTTTGAGTCACTGAGCATGCATACAGATTGCTCAAAATGATATGTAGTTTTGGTAAGCAGGCATTAACATTTTCCATAATACTTTAAGGTTCTTGAATTGCATGGATTGTGTGAAATTTACTTATGCCTGCTGGGAAGGAGAGTAATACAAAACTGTTTAATTTAAATCTAAAATGCTGGCAGGTCTACATTGTAAAATCGCATCAACGAATTGTGTATCTTGTATGGTAATACTTTGAATCCTATGCCATTTAAAGCACGAGAAGACTTGTCGCCTGTACTGTAATCTGCTGTTCCTCCTACTAACTTTTGAAAAGACTAAAAGCTGATTGGCCAGGATGTAAAAGAATACAATGTCTTTAATAATTTCCCATCTGATGCCTCTGACACTGTATCCAAATCTATATGTTGGGCTTTATCTGCAGTGACTTAAAACTAAGTATCTTTAGTTCTTCAGAACTGCTGCAAAAAGCCAGATTTTCTTTTTTAAACCTTGATTTACTGCAGCAGTATAACCCGGTGTAACAGACGTCACAAGCCACATAACAAATTGGTAAGCTGTAAAAGTACATCACCCATATCTTCCTAAACAATAATCTTAGGTGACTGAAGAACAGTCTAGTACTGTTTTTATATCCTTAATGCTATTTTTGGCATTTCACAGCAAAACCCAATCAAATTTGAGATTTTTATGCAGTATAACTAATCTATGCAATATAACTTGTCAGTTAGACATTTTTAATACTTAGTGTCAAATTTGGGGGCTCTGATTGTTTTAAAAGTATGCACGTATTAACCTGGTTTTGATGATGATGATCATTATTATTAATAACAATTATTATAATGCATAAAATGCTTGTGTTTGGAAGCAAACAAATTAGACAATCTTCTGAACTAAGCCAAAGTTTAATCATACTAAGAAATGCAAGCTTAGCAATGTGCCAAGAGCCCTATAAATCCTTAAGATTCTTTTTGTAGTATTAATAATTAAAAAAAAAAAAAAAAAAACTTCTGAATCAACATAGAATAAAGTTTGGATGCATATTTAAATTATACATTTTACAATAAAACTGGTTTTGAAATATGTTCTGGCACTGCTGGATACAAAGGACCACCCAAAAAAACCTCCAGCTGCATATGGTGTCTAGTGTAGGTGTGAAGTCTGGAGACCGACATCTTACTAGAATATGAACTGGAAGCTGGTGTGTGATATGGCTTTCTTTTTTATGTGATGTTTTCTTTTCCTTAGGCAACAGTAAAACTTCCTGAACCTGACATTCAGTACTTTATATCCTCATGCAACATCTATAATGACACCTCAGATTATTATTTAATCATTTTTGAACTTCATTGCTCATGTTGGGTGGCATTTACATTTTCAAATTTAAATATAAAATTGTTCTGAATCGACTTTGTGACAACACATATCAATTAGTTATATTAGTTTTGTGAACATCCTCACAAGTGAAATAAAAAAAATAAACTGACAATAATACCTTCACCCTAAATAATAAAACATCCAGAAAGAGGAAGCCGATTCAAATAACTTATCATAATAATCATATGAACTAGAGGTATTCATATTATTATGCATATTATTAAGCCATATTATATACTGAACCTTGGAATGTAGGATATTAAATAATTTGAAATATAATCTCTGAACTGAAAATAATTAAATTGCTATACTTTACATACAAGCAGCACATCATCATTTTAAAAGCTGATGTCACAAACAGAAAGCTAAGTAATTTATTTAATTGCACAATGAAGGTTCAAAAGTCTTTTTTTCTTGATGTGTTAGAAATTTCCTTTGATTGGCATGAAGGAAAATGTTGGGTTGGTACTCTGTACTGCACACTATAATATACACAAAAGCTATTCCAGAGAGGTATATAACATTATGCAACATTTAATTTAATTTAATTTAATTGTCCTGTGAAATGAATTAGGAGGGATATTTTTGACTGGAACACAACCTAAAGGCCCTAAGGAAACTCTCAATTTTTCTTCTATAACTTTTATTACAGCTTTTTGGGGTGCAACGTTTTGAAACATGCAGGGCTGCTCTGTACAGAAGGACAGCTAGAAGGTGTCCACCCTGGCGTATTCAGAAGGTAAGCAGAAGGAATCCAGGCTAAATTCTAAAGCCATGCAAGTAAAACAATGTGAAATGTTGAAGTCAGCATGTTTGAGATGACAAATGGCTATGTTCCACTCCAGGCTTGAAAGCATCACAGCCAACCCCTTTTTATTTAGTATTTTTCAAACCTTTTGCTATAAATCACCCACGAGTGCCCTCGTATAAATATACTTCTGTGGAATGAACAGTGACCGTATCCGTGGCTCCACCTCTCCCTCTCCCTGGACTCAACAATAACATTCAGCCGAAAAGAGCCAGGGCCCTGCAGAGACAGCTTGAAATAGACTTTAGTCTAGAAATTTAGTTTAGTTTAGAAATTAACCCTGTGGGATTTGTTTTACCCACAAAAAAAGGAGAGAGTCCAGCAATACATTTACATTTGGATAGCTTGGCTGGCACCCTGTGCATTACCATTTTTTATATGTTTGGTTCAAAAGGTGAAGGTAGAGCATATATAGTCAACTGAGAGTGGGTAAGGGGGTGAGGGTAGATCACATCAATAGCACCCAGAGATTCACTCAAATGCCATATGGCTATTTGTTTGTGTATGTGTGTATTTGGCATGATTTATTTAAACCCCTTGTAAAGCACTAGAGGTTTGTATTTTTTTAATGATAGTAGTGGTGTCCAGTATTGTTAATATACGCACTCGTGTTGTTGCTCCTTTCATGGTGCCAAATTGTAATCGTCTCTATGTACTGTGCTGAGGGAAGTGGCGGAGTTCAATTAATCTGCTAGATATGATTTCACAAAGCCTATTTATTAGTTTTTAGGTTTTTTTCGGGGCAAATAATTTTCTCTCTTGTTTTGGTCCTTCATCAATTCAGCATTTCACAGTGTCTGCCCATTAATTCAGTAATCAGCAGCTCCCTCACACTTTTTTTGTTGTAGCTCTGATCATTGGCTTGTCATATACTGATTTTATTACATTAGATGTCACAGACTAATGTTTCATCATCTGCTTTTTATAAAGAGTTTAAAAACTAGAACAGACTGCATAGGTTTTGTTTTTTCATTTAAATGCAAATTTCCCCTCTGGTGTATCTTGAACACATTTAAGCCTCATCAGTTTCATTGTTTGGGCAATGCAGTTCAGGTTGACCTTCAAAGCCAACCGCACAAACACACCTGCGCTCCTATTATTGGTCTGCCAGCCTGTGTGTAATAACCAACCAGCTCCTTTCGCTCATTAGTTAACCAATTCACTACACAGTGCTATTCATGTCTTATTGTTTTTTCATATATTCCGTTGTTCAGTATTAATTTTTTGATTGTCATTTAAATCTTCGTATTTTATAATTTTGTTTAATAACGGAAATTATGTAATTGTTTTATGAGTTTTGGCTTCATAACAATGACTGTTCTGAGAAAAGAAAAACACACTTTTTAGAGCACTAGCAAATGAATATCAAGGGGCTTGTGAACTTTTTAAGACCAAATAATTATATTTTCATTCAAAGTTAATGTAATTATGTAATGTATACTCCGTACCCTAGGTGGAATTCTCTGGTTATCAAATTGCTGTGCACCACCCAGAGTTCAAGCTAAGTCCCACGGTTGTATTGCTACACTTGCAAAGTCACTGGAACCAGTGCTGGTGCTTTTTTACATACCCACAGTTTTCCTCAGACATGTATAAAATGTCAGGGCTGACAGAATATGTTTTGTCTGCAATGTTAGCATTTGAGCACCAAGGTATGTTTTCTGCCAGCGTGTAGAATGTGAATGTGATTGGTGATAAAACAAAAATAATTGCCAAAGCTTTAGATATATATATATATATATATATATATATATATATACACTCACCTAAAGGATTATTAGGAACACCTGTTCAATTTCTCATTAATGCAATTATCTAACCAACCAATCACATGGCAGTTGCTTCAATGCATTTAGGGGTGTGGTCCTGGTCAAGACAATCTCCTGAACTCCAAACTGAATGTCTGAATGGGAAAGAAAGGTGATTTAAGCAATTTTGAGCGTGGCATGGTTGTTGGTGCCAGACGGGCCGGTCTGAGTATTTCACAATCTGCTCAGTTACTGGGATTTTCACGCACAACCATTTCTAGGGTTTACAAAGAATGGTGTGAAAAGGGAAAAACATCCAGTATGCGGCAGTCCTGTGGGTGAAAATGCCTTGTTGATGCTAGAGGTCAGAGGAGAATGGGCCGACTGATTCAAGCTGATAGAAGAGCAACTTTGACTGAAATAACCACTCGTTACAACCGAGGTATGCAGCAAAGCATTTGTGAAGCCACAACACGTACAACCTTGAGGCGGATGGGCTACAACAGCAGAAGACCCCACCGGGTACCACTCATCTCCACTACAAATAGGAAAAAGAGGCTACAATTTGCACAAGCTCACCAAAATTGGACAGTTGAAGACTGGAAAAATGTTGCCTGGTCTGACGAGTCTCGATTTCTGTTGAGACATTCAGATGGTAGAGTCAGAATTTGGCGTAAACAGAATGAGAACATGGATCCATCATGCCTTGTTACCACTGTGCAGGCTGGTGGTGGTGGTGTAATGGTGTGGGGGATGTTTTCTTGGCACACTTTAGGCCCCTTAGTGCCAATTGGGCATCGTTTAAATGCCACGGCCTACCTGAGCATTGTTTCTGACCATGTCCATCCCTTTATGACCACCATGTACCCATCCTCTGATGGCTACTTCCAGCAGGATAATGCACCATGTCACAAAGGTCGAATCATTTCAAATTGGTTTCTTGAACATGACAATGAGTTCACTGTACTAAACTGGCCCCCACAGTCACCAGATCTCAAGCCAATAGAGCATCTTTGGGATGTGGTGGAACGGGAGCTTCGTGCCCTGGATGTGCATCCCACAAATCTCCATCAACTGCAAGATGCTATCTTATCAATATGGGCCAACATTTCTAAAGAATGCTTTCAGCACCTTGTTGAATCAATGCCACGTAGAATGAAGGCAGTTCTGAAGGCGAAAGGGGGTCAAACACAGTATTAGTATGGTGTTCCTAATAATCCTTTAGGTGAGTGTATATATATATATATATATATATATATTTTTTTTTTTTTTTTTTTTTTCAGGAGCTGTATCAAAATCAAAATCAAAAATACCTTTCCAAAATCCAGTTCAATTTGATTTTATTAATCGAAGATTATTTAGGCCACTAACTCAAATATTCCAAAAGACACAGGGGATGTGCCAACTGACTGGAAGACAACAAATGTCATACCAATCCACAAGAAAGGGGATAAAACTGAGCCAGGAAATTACAGACCAATCAGTCTCACCTGCATCACCTGTAAAATGTTGGAAAAAATAATTAGAAAATAAAGGAGCATCTTAATGAAAACCATATTCTTGGAGGTAGTCAACATGGGTTTAGACGAGGCAATCATGTCTTACTAATTTATTGCAGTTTTTTGAACATGCAACTGCAGCTGTAGATCATGTGAAAGCATATGATATGATATACTTAGATTGTCAGAAAGCTCTGGACAAGGTTCCACACCAAAGACTGATCCTCAAATTGGAAGCTGTAGGCATTCAGGGTAACGTAAGTAGATGGATTATGAACTGGTTGCTGTATAGGAAACAGAGGGTGTCGATTAGAGGAGTTGCTTCTATCTGGAGTGATGTTGTTAGTGGAGTTCCACAGGGATCAGTACTAGGGCCTTTGTTTTTTCTAATCTATATTAATGATCTGGACTCTGGTATAGTTAGCAAACTTGTCAAATTTACAGATGATACTAAAATAGGTGGCTCAGCAGATACAATCTCGGCAGCACAGGTTATTCAAAGGGACTTAGATAATATCCAGTTGTGGGCTGACACCTGGCAGATGAAATTCAATGTGGACAAGTGCAAGGTATTACATGCAAAAATGTCCACTATAATTACACTATGGGAGGAACAGAACTAGATGAAGTAACACATGAGAAAGACCTAGGAGTCTATGTGGACTCCTCACTTTCTCCATCCAAGCAATGTGGGGAAGCAATAAGAAAGGCAAACTCAATGCTAGGGTATATTGTCAAGTGTAGAATTTAAAACAAGGGCAGTAATGTTAAGACTGTACAATGCACTAGTTAGACCTCATCTGGATACTGTGTACAGTTCTGGGCTCCACACACATCGCTGCTCTAGAGGCAGTTCAGAGGAGAGCAACCAGACTTATTCCAGGTTTGAAGGGAATGTCCTACTGAGAGACTGAGGGAACTGAACCTTTTCATCCTGGAACAGAGGAGACTACATGGGGACTTGATTCAAGTCTTCAAAATCATGAAAGGCATCGACCACATCAAACCAGATGAGCTTTTCCAGATCAGCAGGGACACACGCACCCGGGGACACAAATGGAAATTGGGCTTCAAGGCATTCAAGATGGAAAACAGCAGACTCTTCTTCACACAGAGAGTTGTCACTATCTGGAACAAACTCCCCAGCAATGTGGTTGAAGCTGAAAATTTGGGAACATTTAAAATCAGACTGGATAGGATCCTTGGATCAATCAATTATTAATGGACACCAAACGAGCATGATGGGTCGAATGGCCTCCTGTCATTTGCAAACTTTCTTATGTTTCTATCTCTTTGCAGTTCTATATATTCTCTGTATTTTGTTTCACTTTTGTATGAACTATACTACATTTTCTTTCTCTTGATATTTTCTACATTCTTCTATTAAACCATTTTGGCCAGTGTTTTTTGGTCCTCAAGTTGCTAAGTTTTGGTACAAATTTCTCCTGAGTCTCAAGTAGTATATTTTTTAAATATAACCATCCATTTTCAACTGAATCTGTAACCAGTGTGCTCCAGTCTAACTCTTCTAATTACCGCCTCATACCTTCAAGGTTTGCTTTTCTAAAATTGTAGACCATTGTTTTAGACTTGGTCCTTGTTTTTTGAAAGAAGCTAACCATATTGTAATCACAGTTTGCCATTGGTTCTCTAACTAGTGACCGTCTGATTCTATCTTGGTCATTTGAAAATATCAAGTCAATGCATGCGCTCTCTCTGGTTGGTTCCCTGACAAATTGAGTTAGAAAGCAGTCATTTACTATCTCAACCATTTCTATTTCTGCTTCTGTAGTCCCAACTGGGCTTTCCCTGTCTATTTTTGGGAAATTGAAGTCCCCCATTATAACAGCCACATCCTTGCTACATACAGTCCTGATTACACTGTACAATGCAACATCTTTCTGAATATCTGAGTTGGGTTGTCTGTAAAACACTCCTACCACTAATCCTCCAGATCTTTTGTTCAAAAGATTAACCCACAAAGATTCTGTTTCATCTAATCTAATTTGAGTTCTTCTGCCTCAATGTCATTTTTGACATATAATGCTACCCCACCTCCTCTTCGATTTTGCCTGTCTCTCCTAAACTGTGTGTATCCTTTCAACTTGTATTCATCCCCATCATTTTCTGTAAGCCATGTTTCTGGCACTCCTACAACATCATAGTCACATGCCAACACTGTGGCTTCTAGGTCTAACATCTTGTTCCTTATACTTCTGGCATTGAGGTACAAACATTTCAGGGCTTTCCTACTAGCAGTTTCCCTTTGTTTTCATTCCTTAGTGGAACATCTCCCATTGTCAGAGCTCCCTACCCCTAGTTTAAAAGATTCTCAATCACTCTGCACATACACTTTCCCAATGCATTAGCCCCCCTTCTGTTTATATGTAGACTGTCTGGTTTGTACAGGTCTCATCCATCCAGAAGAAAGACCAATGCTCCATAAATCTAAAACTCTCTTCCCTACACCAAGATTTCAACCACGTGTTAAACTTTCTAATCTCTGCCTGTCTCCCTGGCCATGCACGTGGTACTGGAAGTATTTCAGAGAAAACTAATGTGTAGGTTCTGCTCTTTAGTTTATTTCCTAACTCTTAAAATTTGTCTTGCAGAACCTCTGTCCTACCTTGTCCTATGTCATTGGTTCCAATGTGGAACATGACCAGTGGATTCCCCCTGGCTTTGGCCAGTAGCCTGTCTACTAGTTTAGGGAGATCTGCAACCTGAGCACCAGGCAGGCAAGATACCATGCGGGTCTCCTAGCACACACTCTGTGATCTACGCCTCTAAGAATTGAGTGTCCTACTATAACTACCTCCCTCTTCTGGGGGGGAGTGGGCACCATGGTGCTCTGGTGCTCAACTGCCCTCCCATCACCCTCTGAGCTGTCACTATCCAACTCGGTGTCCAGCAGTAACTCTAAGGGTTGTGCATTCCCTTTTCTGCGGTTACGACCTACTGTAAACCAGCAGTTCTCTACACTGTCCTGCTACAAGATGGCTGCCTCTCACCTGTACTCTCCTGTGTCTGTCTGTGGCAACTTGTAACAGTTCCACCTGTTCTATTTTTAACAATTCTGAAGTTGTCATGCCTTATTCAAGCTTTCAGTAAGAGCACATAGTGTATTAAACATGAAGAATTAGTAGTTAAATTTAAGAATAAATCAATTTTAATGTAGTTAATTTTAGTATATTTTGAGCAAATCAGAATAATAACAGCTGTTATTTAATAATGTATTATTCTTAGCGTTTGAATATTCGGTCCAGTGCCATTTGATGTGCAGCTAAAGTTGGTTTGTGTTACCAAATTGGACATTTTGTGTCATAATCTTCACTTAATTAATCTAACCCAAATAGACACCCCCTCCCTTATCAAATAAGTAACTCACAACTATTCTTCAGACCCACTGAACAGTAACTATTATTGCTTAATCTGTAAAATTAAAATTTTTATAATTAATAAAAAAAAAGATATTGGACAACACAAAAAATTAAGTTACATTGTCTCTAAATAAAAGCCTGTAAACCTATTTCTTATAAAAGAAAAGGTTTCACACCAGCCTCCACTTACTTGGAGTCCAGACAGATTTACATTTTGCACACTAACATATAACATACTGGTTAGAACCTGAGAGTGGCTGGCTAAAACTGGTGCTTTAACTGCAGTTAAGAGCTCTTCACAACACATTTTATTGATATTGTGGTTTTCTGTCTTCTCAGCTCGTTCTGTCCCTCTCTCTTTTTCTCGTTGTTGCTTTGTTTTTTTGCTTTGGAATAACAGATAAAATGCTGACTTTCTGTTTTAAGAGTTTTTATGCAGCTCTTTATTTCTGCCATGGTCCCTTTAACGACTGTGGGTCATTTTTTAATGTATCAATATAGAATTTCTCTAGCAGCCCCTATATAATTTTGTGACCTAATTGCTATCATATTGCAGAAAAGGGAGTCTATGGGGAATACAGGCTTTTGTTTTGACATCTGGAACCCATTGGCACAGTGTTTTTACAAGTCGTGCATATAACATACTGTAAATTGTGTTATTAAATTCATAAGCACAAGCCTAAGGAAAAAAAAAATCTTTTTACACAAAATTGCCTGTCAACTAAAACGAGCTTAAATGTAATTGAACAGCAAATGGGTTAGGTGCAGCATCTAAGTACATTGTTCTAGGTTTACATGTTCTTTGACCCAGATAGTGAGCTTTATTTTTGTATCACTGGTAGTCAATAGTGTTGGTTTTATGTACTGTAAATTAAGAAGTCTAAGCATCTTTCTTATTCAAAGACTTTTATTGTTTTAGAAAATAGAACTTTATGTCCTGCAAGGACTCCCAAGTCATGAAATCAGGGCTTGCACTTCACTTTGCACTTGAGTCAAGTGATTTTATTACAAGTATAATGCAACCCCTTTACAGAGGGTGTGGGGATATAGCTGTACATGCTTAAGTCAGTGGAATAACCTGATGGAATTATTGCAGTATTAAAGGGTGGGGGGTACTTTACACATTCACAAATCCATACTGTTCAAATCCTACAACAGCAAAATGATATTTACTTCCCCTAGCCCGTTCTGCACAGCTGAGCATTAACTGGTCCATTCCTGTTTCTGCTCAGTTTTGACCCTGCTTTGAAGAATTCTGTATTGTACATTAGGTTGCATTTCAAATAATTCTTACATTTTGCAAAGATGAGGAATACTAATAACCAAACAAATGGAAGATGCGTATATTACTCATTTAATTTATATTTTGTCCAAATGTGTATATAAATAGAATATGTGTTGACATTACACATATAGGAGTCTTCTGTATGACCACAAAATTAATTTTCTCAACCCTTGAATGTTGTCATGTAGTACACACATAATTTCTTCTATCTGAAGAGGAAATGCTACTTGCTGCCAAGGTGCATTGCATTAATTAATATTCCTTCAGTTGTTAAACTTAAGCCATCAGTAAAAAAAATGTTCAGTACTGCTCCGAGGCTTCACCATGGAGTCAATGTCCCACTGGCACTGTCTCGCTAGAAACGAAAATGATAATGCTATAAATGATTGTGGCCTGTAAATATGAAGTTCTCATGCCAACCAGGTGCTTAAAATACAGTTCGTTTTTTCCCCTGTTGTAGATTTGTACTGGCCTGTGGAGAAGAATCCATCTTCTTTATGTGAAAATAAGTAAATCAAAGAACTGCCAAACACAGAGCAACATACCTTTCCTTCATAATGGAACTGTTATGAGAACAGCAGAATTTTATCCTATTTACATACTTAAACCAATTCCTATATAAGGAGAAGAAAATATAAAAGCCAATATGTTGTGTTTTTAGAAGAAGTTACAAATTTGCTATAATAAAATTATATGATATTTGTTATATAAATTGTTATATTCTACATAAAAATGTAATTGCTTGGTTGAATTCTGAATATGGTGTCTACAGTGCTAGAACTAGTATTTCCACCATCTCCATAGGCTACTATCAGCGCCTTGTTAAAGACCATTGAGTGGCTACTGAGTGGCTCAAGTGAATAGCTATTTTCAAAGAAATGCTGAACTGCAGAAATGAAAATGAGATTCTTTCTTGATTTTTTTTTCTTTTTCTTTTTCTACTTTTGTGTGTCTACTGTTTAAGTGAACGCATTTATCTATAATTGATTTGACTGCATTTTTGGGTGTGTTCCTTGGAAAAATCTGCCAGAATGTGGGTGTGAAAGCAGGGGGGTTCATTTTCTGAAAAGGAGGCTGTTTTTGTAATGTGTGGAAATTTAGCTTTATGCTGTCTCAAGTTAAGTTGTTTAACTGCGGCATCGACTTTAAATTTCCTGGCTCCACTGTTCCTTTTGTGAAATTTGTTTAATCTGGGGCCAGATGGTCTATAATACACTGCACACTTCCCCACATTCATATTAATCTAGCCAGCGTTGTGTTTTTCTTTTCATGGAGAGTTACTTTCAGTGTGCGATTTTGTATGCACACAAGGCTTAAATCTGCATACTTGAGTGATGACTATAGAACAAGCTAAGAGTTGGACTTTAGTTGAAATAAGTCTCTTTAATAGACAGATTAGCAACATTATAGTTTTAGGATGTTCTATATAGTTTCCAAACTTCCATGTCGTCCGCAATTTGTTTAGAATCAGGGCAGGTAAAACCTTACTTAGAAACATTGTAGCTAATGCGCTTATGAAATAGTTGGCTTTCAGTGGGATGCTGGGAAAGGCGTACTATGTGTATCATCACAGTGTCTTGAGATCCATGTCCCGTCTGCAATTAATTTCATTTCCTCTGTGGCATGGTTGGATCTGTATCCTCAGATGATTCAAATCCTACAATTTGCAAGCTAAATTCTACACCTGTTTAAGTGCCATGTGATGACCACATAATTTCAAGTGAATTCACTGCAATTTTCAAAATAATCCTATTGGAAGTCCAAACTCTCCAACAGACTTGGATAGTGTAGCTATGTAGCCCTATGATATTAATAGTAGGATGACTTAGCACAAGTTTTGACCAAAGTCTAAAACATATAACTGGTATATTTTTAATTATATTATTTATCAGTAAATTCAGTGGATGAAGCTCAGATTTAAGATTTGTCTAGAGCTGGAGAAGGCTGTAGGGCAGGGGAGTGAACAATCAACCAAACACCTTTAAGGTCACTCTTTGAAATGACATATTTCAAGCCTGCTCTCTGTTGTTGAGTCTAGAGCTTTCCACAAGGATTGTCTATCAATATTTTTGAGGTTAAGCAGAGGTTTAAGAGGTTAAGGTTTATTGTTGTGCGTTTTTAAGTTGTTAAGCATTAGCCTAAGTGTTTACACCACTGTGCACCAAGCTGCTACCCCCACACCTCCATGCTCTCATCTCTGTCTGTATCCCCTCTTGTGCTCTGTGCTTCTTCTAATAAATGATAAAATGATGACACACACCAATGTATTTACATAGAAACTATACTGTAATTCAACACAACATCACAGGACTGTAAGAAAGCAGACTTTCACTCCCTGAAGGATAAAACATTCAATGGGTTTCTGCATTAATGAATTTAAGCCAATTATGTGCTTTTGTGGATAATATCCTTTGGGGATGAGGGATGGAAGAAGGGGAAAACAGTAGTGTGGTACTATGTAGAATAATAGCTGTTAAACAATGTCTTATGAATGCAAACAATGAGCATGAAAAACCTTGATAATCAGATTATTCAGCAGAAATTAGCTATAGACTATACTGGTGGCACATGTAATAATGATCTTCATCAGGAAGGTTAAGAAGTGACACACACTGTTTGTATATTGGTGTTTCCATTGCTATTATCTTCTTTGGTGACTGTAATTCATGCAAGCATGTGCTCATACAGTCACATTTTTGTAATACTGGGTTGTTCACAATTAACTTAATTGCCTACTTATAGATCATTCAACCTGGCATATTTAAAGTCCCCACCCCACAACGTTTTTATGGCTGATGATATAAAAGACCTTGATCCAAAGTACAGTACCTAAAAAATGTTCAGGTCTGGACTGGTGTCAAATAATTAGGCCAATCAAGTAACTGAGTACTTGTGTGAAATCAATGCCAGAAGACCCTGTGGACTTTCAGAAACTGAGTTTGGCACCTCCTCCTGTAAAGCCTTCTTGACCCATTACAAAAATTCACAAATGGAGCCAGCATTTAAATAGCACTTGCAGATTAGTCCAGCAATGTCCAAATGCATAAAACACATGCCCACATTATTACTGAAAGTTTTTTCCCCCTTAATTTCAGGGAATATTCTGAAAATCAAAAATGCATTTAAAATTTTGATTTTCTCTCCCATGTTCAAAAAGACACATTTTCAAAAAATAAAGTCTGCAAACAAAGGCAAGGCCCATTTCAACAATTGTTAATTATATATTTGCAATTGGCAGCTATTTCTCCCATCTGCGAAAACAACAACAACACCAATAATAATTATAGGATTTTTAAAGGCCTTCCATACTAGAAACAATATATTTGAGTCACACATGGCAAATTTGGGGGTCAGGAAACCAATTTTCAGGAATCATTGAATGTACCACAGAATACGTTTTTTGAGGCCCACTAAAGGATATTCTTTATGTTAGACAATAACAACTTCAAAAGAAAATTCCCTCACTCTGTGTTATGCTAAGGCAAGCAAATTAAAATAATAACGTGGAGCAGGCCAAACAAAATTGCTGTAACAATATATTACACTGCTATAAGTAATTGTGGTATTTTTTCAGCATTACTGTCTCCTCTAGGTCATGTTCTGCTAAGTCAGTAATTAAAATGTTCCTATATAAGTTTATATAGCTTTAAATCTGCTTGAATTCCCTCAACTATCATCTATACACTGCAGTGCCTAAGTTAAACAACTTAACTTAATCTCTGAGGCATTTTATTTTCTTTGGAGCACTCGACTGAATAATTTTGTTTTAAAGAATTACCATTCAGAGTCCAGGTCTTTTGGGAGATGGCATATTATTAATTCATACAATGCCTTTGTTTCACAATAAGCAGTCTCCATTTCCACATTGAGAGCTCTTGAATGGTTTCTGTTTTAGTGAAGTTTTGTAAGTTGTTATATGAAAAAAGCAGGCCTCAAGCCACATTTATCATTACCTTGCTGAAAAGACTGAAGCTTATAAAATAAAGAAAACTCCACTTCCTTTCCAAGCTAAGATCTTATTTTTCCAAACTCTATTCCAGAAAACTTATATCATAGGTAATGGCTATGAATATGATTACAATCAGGTGCACAGCCCTCAGAGCCAAGCTTAACACAAACCATTTCCCTCCCAGTATTGACTCTTCATGTGTGCATTTGAATAATTTATTTTCTTACGGTTTTGAACTGTGTAGGTTTAAAAGTTCAGGGTGAGCTTTGACTGTTGTCAGTCTGTGTTTCTGTGATGTTTGTCAATGACTTCCAAAGGGCTGTGGGGTGAAACAATTGCGGAAACAAAATCCTACATTCTGAAATGAGACTGGATTGACAGTTAGGAGACAATGTGGGGGGTTGCTAAACTTTTCAGAGATGTGGAAAAGAAACTATGTGAGTGTACAAACATTGTTCAAAAAACTTTGTAAGTAAGTATAATAGTGCTGTCTTGTTGAGATCATCAAAATAATGAAGAATGAAATGTGGTCTCCGGAGTTGTATCCAAGTGATATTATTAAGATGATTGCCCCCTCTCAAAATGGTCAAGAGGCCTATGAAGGGTGTAAAAATGTGCCAGAGGTCTATTATTTACATAATTTATGTCGAGAAATGTACTCTGTAATTCATTTGTGCGCATTTCCACTGAATCAATTTCATGCTTCATAAAAGCATACAAATGGGTACAGTCTTCCAAGAAAATCCCATCACTGGGTTTTCTTTTACTCCTGGTGTTGAGTTTCTGGTTGTAGTGCAAGGAGGCCTCTGCCTTGAAGGTGCCAAGAGTCTGGATAGCATGTATCAAATAGATCAGCAGGTCGAGAGGGGGCCACTGTCACTAAAATTAGCTAATTGGCTGCATGGTTTCCAACTCCTTGCCATATTGGGACTGGTTGACCTGTGGTTAAAAGGCTTGTGGCTCGGTATCACAGACAAATCTGTTAACTCCCACTTTCTTGAGCTTTTATTTCTACAGATTTTAGTCCAGTTCAAAGATTTTGAGTTGCCAAATAATGCTCTACTGTTAGAAACGCAGCAGTGAATGCATTTTGAGTATATCATTCTAATTTTGAAAAGGCAAGAGAAATTAAGTAAATTCAGCAAACTTCATTCCTGCCACACAAGCATATACAAGGCTTATGATGGATTTGCTGCTGATGACACTAACTGACATTCATGTAACTGACAGTCTTCTTTTGTTTTTGAAATAGACATTATGTAATTGGTCTAATAATCATCTCTCATTTACTGCTCTTAAGGCACAGAGAGAGGGTATGATATTAAAATCCAGAATCCTTTGATTGTTTGGAACCAGTTTTTACTTTGGTGAGGGAATGTGGTCTGTACAAGTGGAATTGTTATACAGTCTGTACAGGAAAGTGTTGAGGGTTTAGGATCCATGACCAGAGTCCTTGTATTCAAATCCCAAGTCCTGGCATGAACAGGACAATGGGATTGAGATCAGCACTGGGCCGCTGTAGGATGTTCACATTTTTGTTTTTGAGCCACTCCAATGTTGCATTAGTCTTGTGCTTGGGATCATTGTCCTGCTGACGGTGGCTTCTCTCACAAGCCACCTTTGTGTTTGAGCGCTGAGTTTTGAGGGACAGCCTTTTTTTGGCTGTGCCTGGGTGGTGTGATGCAGCTTCAACTTCCTGAACTGTGCTCACTGGCCTCTCCAAACAATTGCATATTATATTGTACACTTTTATTTATCTATTAATTGTATGACTTTTTCTTTAACTTCTGTAGAATGCTCTTTGGTCTTCATTTTCCTTCAGATTCACAGCCTGACCAATGATCCAACAGTGTTTTTTTTATACAGAAATGTGACAGCAACTTTAATGGTTCACAGTAGGGCTGTGCGATATGATGATACATATCGTATGACGATAGAAAAACGTCTATCGTTTCATATTATGCTCTATCGTTTATATCGTAATGTCGCAAATGCCACTGTTTACGGCAGTATTTTTCGTCATTAGGACGCTTTGCGTTCTTCCCGGTTCTTCCACACGTGTCGGATGCAAGAAATGTCCGTCAGAAATACAGACAGACATGAGGAGAGTGAACACAGAATAATCAACATAACCAAAAGATACTTTAATGCGCAAGCGCACACAGTCCGCCCCGCTCTCGTCGCTTGGCTAAACTCGAGCTGCAAGCACCCAATCAATAGCCATCGCTCCCCCCACCCCTGCTAATTTAGACTGATATAATTTGTATAAAATTAAACAATAATAAAGTTTGTTTGCATTTTAATACAGTGGAAAGCAATGCAAACATATGCAGAAAGTTGCATTAGATGGTGAAGTGGTACAACAGTTTTATTATTATTATTATTATTATTATTATTATTATTATTATTAACACATGCTGTACCGGTAAGCAGAATCGAGACGCGACAGTCAGAGAAGAAATGTCCCTGTGTAGCAGATGTTAAATGCGCCACTAAAAACCCGGCTGTGGTAAATCTACCTGAATCTATAGCATTTTACAGCGCATGTGTTGCGTGATCACTATTACTTGTGTTATTGTTGTTATGCGACAGTAAATCATACTGTGTATTTCTGTATCGTCCAAACTTCTAAAAATATCGAGATATTATTTTAAAGTCATCGCCCAGCCCTAGTTCACAGGTGGCAGTCAATGGTAAGTTAATTGTGTCCTCATTATGGCAATTTCTTTCATCTGTGTAAACTGGGAGCGTCCACAGCACAGGGGTTGAATACATATGCAAGCAACATATTTCATTTTTTTTACACGTATTTACCAACATAAAACCAATGTCACCTTTTATTTAGATTTTCAGTGTTTTAAAATAAAAAATCAAACAATGACATTTCAGTATGACATTTGTAATTCAGTAATATGAGATCATTTTGCAAGGCACTGTGTATATCTATATATACAAGAAAATATGTAATGACAAGAAGAGAGAGAGAAATAAATGAATGGAAACCAAAATATTACATAGCCTAATTGAAAGACTGAAAATGTTACAATGGCAATGGGCTGGACACATTACAAGAAGAACAGATCAAAGATGGACAAGGAGGGTATTGAATAGATACCAAGAGATGAAAAACAACCTAGAACAATGGTTCCCAAACCGGTCCTGGGGGACCCCCTACCCTGCTGTTTTTTGTTCCAACCGAGCTCTCAATTACTTAATTGAACCTTAATTGAAGTAACAATCTACTTAGATTTTACTTTTTAAATTGTGTAAGAAAATAGTTGTTTCTTCAATACGTTTTTTAATATAATTCTATAATTAACTTAAAACCCCTACTGTTTAAAATAATTAAAAGTCTCTGATTTAGGAAATTATTAGTTCAATTAAGAGTTCAATTAAGTAATTAAGAGCTCGGTTGGAACAAAAACCAGCAGGGTAGGGGGTCCCCCAGGACCGGTTTGAGAACCACTGACCTAGAAGATGATCACATACAAGATGGGAAGTTGGAAACATCTTGGGAAAGCCTTCATCCAGCAGTGAATTGTTATAGACTGCCGGTGATGGTGATCCAAAAAACAAAACCAAAAAAAAACAGAGATTAAGTCCATCTAGATTTTCCTTGTTTTGGGCATTACATGTAAATAAATGATACAATGCCAGCTATATTATAATTGCGTTTAACTTCTTGAAGTCAGATGCAAATAATCAATGATATGCAGTGATATCTTGATAAAAAAAGTGTAAAGTGCACTTTCAACCAATGCACATACCATAAATGATAGCTTTTCATATAGCTGTTTATCATATAACATGTACATAAAAGTTAACCTTTAAAAAACAGGAGACACTTTTTCACACAGAGAGTTGTCACAATCTGGAAGAAACTCCCCAGCGATGTGGCTGAAGCTGAAAATTTGGGAACATTTAAAAACAGACTGGATAGGATCCTGGGATCACTCAGTTATTAATGGACACCAGACTTATTCCAGGTTTGAAGGGAATGTCCTACTGAGAGACTGAGGGAACTGAACCTTTTCATCCTGGAACAGAGGAGACTACATGGGGACTTGATTCAAGTCTTCAAAATCATGAAAGGCATCGACCACATCAAACCAGATGAGCTTTTCCAGATCAGCAGGGACACACGCACCCGGGGACACAAATGGAAATTGGGCTTCAAGGCATTCAAGATGGAAAACAGCAGACTCTTCTTCACACAGAGAGTTGTCACTATCTGGAACAAACTCCCCAGCAATGTGGTTGAAGCTGAAAATTTGGGAACATTTAAAATCAGACTGGATAGGATCCTTGGATCAATCAATTATTAATGGACACCAAACGAGCATGATGGGTCGAATGGCCTCCTCTCGATTGTAAACTTTCTTATGTTTCTCAAAAAAAATATTCCATTGTTCGTGTGTCCTTTGAATTCAGCATAGAATTAAAATATGCTATTAAATGTTAAAATTAAAGGCTGAGGATTTGGAGTCTGGAAATGTTACATGTTACATGTGGGGATGTTACATTACATAAATTAAATATAAAAATCTAATAAAAAAGGGGGACTTTGCAGAAACTTTACTAATGTTAATTATCCAGAAATTATATCCTGTCTTCTCTTTGGTTCTCATTAATTCAATTGGGTCATCACTGCAATAATAATGAAAAAAAAATGCTTCTTAAATATTATTTTATTACTTTCAAGCTGAACTTATGGTCCTAAGCAAACTGACTGAAGCTCAGAGAATGTGCATTGTGCTCAGAAAGTTAATTTTCACAGCAATTACCAGCTAAGCTGTTTGGCAAGCATATCTCTTTGAATAAGGCAGAGCTGACTTAAAACATTTGTACCAATGCATATTCCAGGATTAATTTAAAGATATTTCAGCATTTCCCGGTGTGGGGTGGTACAGAGCCTGAACCAGATGTAAACTGCAGTTGTGTCTTAAGTTAAAAGATTTTTCCTATTCTGTGTTTGCAAGGAGCTGACTGCTGTCTCAGGGCTTCAGATGGCCTGTGCAGACTTTGAAGATATGATTTACCACTGTATTCCTGTGAGGATATGAAGCAGCATGCAGTGCAAAGGAAGCAGCCCAGAAAATCAAAGCCTGTGCTGCCTTTGTACTTGGGTGTTATCTGGGATAGAGATGGGTATCAGAGGGGCACAGAGCTTTGCTTTTGTTTTAATAGTGGAGGTGGGGGGTTGCCACTTGAATAGATGAGAACTCTTCAGTTTCCTTTACAGTGTAATTTGAAAGGCATTTTCTATATTTACGTGTTATTTATTAAATGGTAACATATTTCAATATAATACCAGGTTTATGATCTGATTTCTTCCACCTTAAGATACCAGCTGCCCAGTCTCCATCAAACCACATGCAAGAGTAATTCAACAAGAAACAGATGCTCTAGTTTGATATGCTTATTTCATCCAATTTGCAGTCACTTATTGGTGTATTTTAAGCTCATTCATTTTCAAAGAGCAGTGTACTTGTCTTAATAATCCCACTGTAAATTTGCTGTAATTTTAATTGACTCAATATCTGTAATAAAGAGGTGATAAATCCACTAAACCAATGAGGTTTATCTCCTGTCCCAGCAGCTTCCCCAATGCTAGTCTGCTTTTATGCTTCAAAATGGCTTCCCAAGTGTGATTTAACTGGAAAATATCCCCTCTGAGAGTATATACAAACGTTTGAACAGAACAGGCATACATAAAGAGATGCAGATGTTTACCAAGAACTAAACATACCACTGGGAAAATCTGAGTGTGTTTAATACTGTGTGATGCCTTCCCTTTCTCTTACTCAAGGAATCGGTGCAGTTGAATATGGGGTGGCCCATTACTGCCACAAAATCTAAATTGGGGAGTATTTTGAAGGGAGTTTGAAGTGCTTCAGAGCTCAGTAAAAGAAGCTCAATAAATTGATCAACTGCTGATCAGTCCTGGCTCTCTTTCCATGTTTCACGGTTAGTGAGAGAATTAGCACCAAATCCCATTAACACATTAAGACTTCCTTGATTTATTTGGCAGAAATTCATTTTCTTTCTCAGGTCATGTCACCTCTGCAAGAGCCTGGCTATGTCTAGATACCGTTGGTGATTTGTAGAAGGCAAAGGTGGCATCACAAAGTATTATCCCAACACATGGTTGGCCAGCGGAAATTCCTGGGAACTCCATCACAATTATGAAACTTGCATAATTAGCCATAGCCCCCTCTGAGGGGCCAATGAGGCACAACCCACCCCAGTGGGCTAACAGTGCACCCACACCCCAAGGTCTGACGAGCCATCGCCACCCAAGGGCTGTTGATGTTCCAACCCCCGCCATCCCTGAGGGCCGGCGAGAGGCCCCCACCAGAGGGAAGACCACAGCCAGCAGCTCTGATTAAGAACTTTCTGATCTCCTTGCTGCTGTAACAACTATACTGCCTGGAGGGGAGGCAGCTGTGGACCCCCAGAGATTTATTTTCTCCTACATGCCATCCATAGGAGTTTTTTTTTTTGCTGTATGTTTGTTGTAGTATGTTTACCACTCTGTAAAGTGCACTGTGGCTACCCTGCGATGGTCGCTATACCAATACAAATTGACTGATTGATTGATAAATAATATAAAGGTTCTACTTTCAAATGATAAGTAAGCTATACAGTAATACGAACTATGCTTCAAGTTTACATTTTCAAGTTTCTTTCAAGACGTTAATTCCAAGGCACAGCAGTCAAATCATGTAGATACATTAAGTTGTAATTTACCTGAAATTACAGTCTTGAGAATCTCTGTCTGGGGTCAGAGAGATGGGCTGCATTGAGGAAAGATCACTGGAAGTGTACCGATGAACCTTAGATGTCAGCAGCAGGCAGTTCATATGATCTGATGAGATTTCAAAGCCCTTCTGTCTGCACGTTCTCCTTGCTCTCTTGAAGCACTGAGAGGCATGTATGATTTATAGCTACTGTCAGAGACGTTAGCCTGATGTCTTTCTTCCTCAGTTTCAGCTGTGCCTATGGGCCTTTGTAAAGGCACATGACTCTGCAGACAATGACTTCCATTCTGATCACCAGAATATCTTTCAGCAAATTATTTTTCATTATGAAACTCAATATTATATTATAAGATTGTTTCTTCTTAAAGACTATATTTATTTCCTGTTTCTAATATTTAAAACTGTTGACACAGAACTTCTGAATGTCTTTACTGGAACACCAGTAATGTCTAAAGACAGTATGTTCCCACACAGAAGTATTCAGAATTGTAATTATTCTGAAGAGAAGGACATGTAAAATACACTCACCTAAAGGATTATTAGGAACACCATACTAATACTGTGTTTGACCCCCTTTCGCCTTCAGAACTGCCTTCATTCTACGTGGCATTGATTCAACAAGGTGCTGAAAGCATTCTTTAGAAATGTTGGCCCATATTGATAGGATAGCATCTTGCAGTTGATGGAGATTTGTGGGATGCACATCCAGGGCACGAAGCTCCCGTTCCACCACATCCCAAAGATGCTCTATTGGCTTGAGATCTGGTGACTGTGGGGGCCAATTTAGTACAGTGAACTCATTGTCATGTTCAAGAAACCAATTTGAAATGATTCGACCTTTGTGACATGGTGCATTATCCTGCTGGAAGTGGCCATCAGAGGATGGGTACATGGTGGTCATAAAGGGATGGACATGGTCAGAAACAATGCTCAGGTAGGCCGTGGCATTTAAACGATGCCCAATTGGCACTAAGGGGCCTAAAGTGTGCCAAGAAAACATCCCCCACACCATTACACCACCACCACCAGCCTGCACAGTGGTAACAAGGCATGATGGATCCATGTTCTCATTCTGTTTACGCCAAATTCTGACTATACCATCTGAATGTCTCAACAGAAATCGAGACTCATCAGACCAGGCAACATTTTTCCAGTCTTCAACTGTCCAATTTTGGTGAGCTTGTGCAAATTGTAGCCTCTTTTTCCTATTTGTAGTGGAGATGAGTGGTACCCGGTGAGGTCTTCTGCTGTTGTAGCCCATCCGCCTCAAGATTGTACGTGTTGTGGCTTCACAAATGCTTTGCTGCATACCTCGGTTGTAACGAGTGGTTATTTCAGTCAAAGTTGCTCTTCTATCAGCTTGAATCAGTCGGCCCATTCTCCTCTGACCTCTAGCATCAACAAGGCATTTTCGCCCACAGGACTGCTACATACTGGATGTTTTTCCCTTTTCACACCATTCTTTGTAAACCCTAGAAATGGTTGTGCGTGAAAATCCCAGTAACTGAGCAGATTGTGAAATACTCAGACCGGCCCGTCTGGCACCAACAACCATGCCACGCTCGAAATTGCTTAAATCACCTTTCTTTCCCATTCAGACATTCAGTTTGGAGTTCAGGAGATTGTCTTGACCAGGACCACACCCTTAAATGCATTGAAGCAACTGCCATGTGATTGGTTGGTTAGATAATTGCATTCATGAGAAATTGAACAGGTGTTCCTAATAATCCTTTAGGTGAGTGTATATTACACGTTCTGTAATGCAAACCGGTTTCTCATATTTTCACATTTCTAAGATCAATGGAATACTCCCTCTGTAGTATTAACAGAGGGTACATAGCCTCTGCTTATGCCTGAAAGCACTACAAATAGCCTAATAGTAGATTTGACAAGAGTTGAAAGTGTTGAGAAAACACCTAAAAGCTGAAAGATTGATTTATTATCTTATCCTCAGATGATAATGTCCTGGAAGCCAGGAGAATTAAAACTGAACATAGTCTAATGATCTTTACTTGAAACTTGAAAATGGCTGCATGCATAATCACAGGCAGCTAGAAAAAGGCATGCAAGGTGTCACTATATTGAGGGCCAAATCACACACGCCATTACCTATAGCCAGCTGCTTTAACTGTTTTTTTTTTTGTTTTTTTGTGTGCAGCATTTTAGGTTACTTTTTATTGTTGCATTATGCTCCAATTTGTATTTAATTGCATTATCTGATAAATTAAAAAAAAAATGAAATATCAAATACATTTGTTTCTTGAGTGGTGTTCTCAGATCACTGGCGCAATTACAGATACAAAGATTGTAATTTATTTTCCTGAAGGAAAGTTTGGTTATATGGTAAAAGGCTCAGGAATGAAAAAGAAAGTTAGTCAAATAAATTAAATATAAATATACATAAAATACACCACAAGTACACAAAACTGTATTAACAGCATGGATTTACCCTGTTCTAACATAATTTAAAGTGTAGAGCTAAAAACAACTATTACAGGTTAAAAATATCTACATTCAACTTTCAACACACCACAAATACAGAATATATTTTTAACTAAAAGTGTAATAAATGTATACTGAGGTAGAATCAGTTGAAAAAGCTGGGGCCTTTTAAATATAGTGTCAAGTATGCCAACAAATTCTTATATTAAAGAACAAAATCTTATAAATTGCATACTTGGCAGCATCACTACAAGATAAGAAACACTAGGCATGAAACAGGTTATACAAGTAAAGGCACTCTAGCTGGCAGCATAAACATCTTCAGGAGGCCATTGTGCTCGTTTGGTGTCCATTAATAACTAAGTGATCCAAGGATCCTATCCAGTCTGATTTTAAATGTTCCCAAATTTTCAGCTTCAACCACATTGCTGGGGAGTTTGTTCCAGATTGTGACAACTCTCTGTGTGAAGAAGTGTCTCCTGTTTTCTGTTTTGAATGCCTTGAAGCCCAATTTCCATTTGTGTCCCCGGGTGCGTGTGTCCCTGCTGATCTGGAAAAGCTCCTCTGGTTTGATGTGGTCGATGCCTTTCATGATTTTGAAGACTTAAATCAAGTCCCCACGTAGTCTCCTCTGTTCCAGGGTGAAAAGGTTCAGTTCCTCAGTCTCTCAGTAGGACATTCCCTTCAGACCTGGAATAAGTCTGGTTGCTCTCCTCTGAACTGCCTCTAGAGCAGCGATATCTTTCTTGAAGTGTGGAGCCCAGAACCGTCCACAGTATCCAGATGAGGTCTAACTAGTGCATTGTACAGTCTGAACATTACTGCCCTTGTTCTCAATTTTACACTTTTGATAATATAATTTTCAAATTTGACAAGTTTGCTAACTATACCAGAGTCCAGATCATTAATATAGATTAGAAAAAGCAAATGCCCTAGTACTGATCCCTGTAGAACTCCACTAACAACATCACTCCAGTTAGAAGCAACTCTTCTAATCGACACCCTCTGTTTCCTATACATCAGCCAGTTCATAATCCATCTACTTACATTACCCTGAATGCCTACAGCTACCAATTTGAGGATCAGTCTTTGGTGTGGAACCTTGTCCAGAGCTTTCTGAAAATCTAAGTATATCATATCATATGCTTTCACATGATCTACAGCTGCAATTGCATGTTCAAAAAACTCCAATAAATTAATCTAAACCCATGTTGACTATCTCCAAGAATATGGTTTTCATTAAGATGCTCCTCTATTTTCTGTCTAATCATTTTGTCCAACATTTTACAAGAAATCACATATGAACACATTACAGAAAAAATGATCTGAATCCTTGAATGTAAAACGATTAATCCTTGTAGTGTGTATGAATTTTGATATAAAAAAACACATTAAGTATTTTAAATTTAGACTCTGAGGATGAATGTTGACTCACCCATACCTCACCTCAGTACAAACCTTGACTGTGAAATCTGTTGTGAAGAAGGAAACCTTTTGTAATTCTTCTCACTATACATTTCGTATTTTCAGTTCAGGATTTGGCATGTATGTATGTGTGCAGTTGGCAAACATGGCAAACTAGGTTACAGTGCAGGAACTGCAATTATTTGTATATTTTTTATCAGAATTTCCTTGTGGGCTACACTGAGTAGTGATATATTGTTACAATAATAATCCCAAAACATTATACATTGGTTGTCAACATATATATTGTCAATATAGATATTCAATTTAGATATGGTAGTTGTTTTTTTAAACATTGGAGAGTTATGCTTGAAATTCTAATGATATAATTATCTTCCATATTTGCAATGGAGTAATTGTCTTTGATTGAATTCATGTGAATCCTAATCTCTCTCACTCTATTAATAGTGCCCTTCCCCCTTCATACCAATGAACATGCCTTTTAAAATGGTTTGATGTGATCTGCATCTGATAATACAGTAAACGTCAAAGCAATGCATTGCCAAGTTTCAAAAGTACAGGCAAAGTAAATCACTTTCTCTTGCAGCCCAGTATAATATTCCAGTTTTTTCAGATATTGAAAACTCTCTCTTTCATATTTCATAACAGAAGATTCTGTGAATGTTGTTGTTTTTTGTTGTTCTCTTACTTTTTTCCATTTCCTCCATGGTTCTACAATGGAAAGTCCAGTGTCTGTTCATGGCCAATTGACTGAAAATCCTTAATTACTTAGTACTTTGTAAGCTTAGAGATTTTTTTTTTTTTTAATGCATTAAGTGACATTGTTTATATTGTAAAAGTGCAAAGGCAAATATAACAATAAACCATGTAAGGGATGCATACCAACAGTCTTTCCTGACTTGGGAGATCTGAGTCTGAAGGCCTATATCTTGGGCAGGTGGGGAGGGTGCTGAGTAGGGGTGCTTTGAGGCAGAGTCAGGGCCCTCATATGGAGGAGTTGGAGGCATCTGAGGAGCCTCGAGGCCCTAGACGGAGCAGTTAGGGAGTCTGGGGATGAAGCAGGGGCAATTGTGGGAGCAGAGGGGAGGCTGAGGGAGAGGCAGGGCCAGCAGGGGGGGCAGCAGGGGAGGGTGAGTCTTTTCACAGAGGGAGTGTAGGCATTTGGCCCATTTCTCTCCTCAGGAGTTTGAGATGTGAAAGTAAGGTGGGGGGCTGAAGATCCAAAGGAGGATAAAAGGGATGGTAAGGAGCTGGGGTGTTTTCAGGAGGGGTGCTGGGCCTTTGTAGAATAGAGGAGGGATTTTCCACAGAGGGAGTGTAGTCGTATCGGCCATTTCTCTCCTCATGGGTTTTGAAGAAGATGGGGGGCAGAAGGTCCAGAAGAAGATAAAGTGATGGCAATCTGGAAAGGCAGAATACTCAGTTGAGAAGTTTGAATCATTTTCTGTTTGAATGTCTTATTTTTGCATTGTTAATATAATATGACCAGTATAATGACACATTTATCTACCAAACATACACATCCCATTACATTTTTGTAGTAACTATAATATGCCAATCAGTTACTGATCATAAAAATGCTCTGAATTAACATCAAGTGAATCCTAGAATGGCGCCTTCATCTGGCTGTATAAAAAGCCTGGTCTCCAAATATGATTGCAAGTGATCTGCTTCATTGCTCTTGCTCTGGCAGGGCTTGCAGTGGGAGCAATTGGGGAGGCTGTGGGAGAGGCAGGGCCAGCAGATAGAGCGGTTGGGGGAGGGTGGGCAAGAGACAGGGCTAGCAATGTTAGGGTTGGGGCAAGTGAGGACCTCCTGGGGCAAAGACACAGGGGACCTTGAGGAGCAGGGGTGGAATCGTACATGGAAGAAGATTTTCAAAATGGGGTAGTTGTGTGGTCCCAAGTGCTGCCATGTGTTCTTAAGAGAGCCCAAGGTACTGCAGGGCCTTGGTGGAGAAGAGGAGAGACTTTCCACAGAGGGAGTGTAGACATATGACTAATTTATTTCCTCATGGGTTTTAAAGGAGAAGGGAGGGCAAGGGACCTGGAAACAAAGGGAGGATCAGAGAGGTGGGTAAGGCAGAACACAACATTACAATATGAAACATTTTTAATTTGAATGTTACTTTTGAATTGTTAATAGAAAACGTCAGGCATAACAGAACATTTAGCTTCCTTACACATCAGAAATAACGACACAAAAAACGTATCATTAAAGTTGAAGAAAAAACATAAAATACCAATGCATTACTGACAATAAAAATGCTCTGTATTAACATTTGTTGTAATCATAGAAACAGCACCCTCATCTGGCTTTATATAAAATCTCGGCTTGATTTCCAAAGAGTTTTGGCTTCCGGGTCTCCATCCTTGATTTTGTTAAAGGAAAGGTCCCACTAGTTCTAAAATTACAGTTTTATGCATCTTTACATGTTGCTATAGTGTTTAAGTAAGATACAGAACACTCTTCCAGATTGAGGCCATCATATAAGTAACTTTTAACAATTTTAATAATGCCGTAAGTACATTGGTATTGTCACATCTTGTCTGCATACTATGTGGATAAAATAATTTGTCCATGTATACTTAAAGCAGGGCATGCCTTTTTAAGGCTGGACATTTTTAGTGTATTTTAGTTAAATTTACACACCTTGGAAGTCTACACTTACATTCGCTGCCTGGATGCTTTTCCATATTGCTGTTGTTCTTCAAACTGCCGGATAGGATCATAAATATACCAACCTGCCCTTTCTGTGCATTTGCGGTCTCCTTGATTGTGTTTTGATGAAGGGATAACTATTTGACAGAACATTCATATTTTTTGCTGTATGTAACATCAGCAATTGATTAATAATGACGTGTTATAACAGACACCACCTATTAATAAACCTTAACATTTACATTTTACATCTCAGTGTAAAATTATCACTTTTAAACTTTATATTTGTAAAAAGGAAGTCAATTATTTCATAATTATTGCAAAGTTATAAACTCCTTTCGAAGGCTTTATATAAAATGCATCACTTAGCCATGCATGTTTAAAAAACATAAAATTAATCGATTTGGTTAGATCAGGCTTTACATATACCAAGTTACTAATTTACCACTATTGTAAATCATGCTGTATGTATAAAAGGTGAGGGATCAGTATATTTTATCAATGTCTGCTGCTAGAGTATATACATTAAAAAAATAACAATCATACATTAAAGATTCCTGGTAAAAAGATCACAATACACATGAGAGTCTGAGTTGTAGCATAGCTTGTTTATTTTTTTATACTTTTTTTTTTTTTTTTTTTTTTTTTTTTGCATAGGGAAACATACTCACTTCCAGTAATTGTATGTAGTTATGAGCATATGCTAACAGTAATGGCTGAATACAATGATATAATCAAATATTGTCAAAGCTGTTTTTTTTTTTTCCCACACCAGTTGAAAACATGTGGTAATTTAGTTCTGCAGAAACACATTCTATTGCCCGACAAAAGAAAAAGACTGCAATGAAAGAGTGCAGTCACAGTTTCTTTACACTGATCACTACGTTACTTAATTGTTGCTGAAATCTTAGTTTTTTCTGAAAGGGAAAAAAGCAAACCCAAAGTGTAATGAGCCATATACATTTGAATCAGCTACAGCTATGTGATGTGTTTTGCGGTATGTGACAACTAAACCACCACATGTTATTTCATGGTGTGTAGTGTGTATGTCTGTGCAGCAAGCAAGCGATAAATGATAAACTACTATGGTAATATTTGTAAAGTATAATGATAAAACCCTTAAAAGTCAACACTGCATCAGTGTGTTCTCTGAGAAACACCTCAAAACTTTCTGTTTTTTCACCTCCAAACATGTTCTCCTAAATGTGGAGAAATTAAAACAGCATGCTTTAAAAAAAAAAAAAAAAAGTTAGAACACTTGCATTGTCATGATAGGTTAATGTACATTTGAGTTGTTTAAAGCAGTTTTGGAAGATCAATTTAACAGTCTTTTTTAATAAGTGCAATAAACCTTTCATTATTAAATTTGATTGTTTTTTGTTTAGTTTGTTTTTTCCAAACAAGTGAAATAGGGGGTAGAGCTGGGAAAAAAAAAAAGTCCATTGAAAAGCTTTTTTTTTTTTCTTGTGACCTTCTCCTCACCTGAGCTTGAGTGATGAGAAAGCAATAATAATACTGTCCTTACACACTTCCACAATTCCCCCCAGTACAATGCTATGAGGAATACAGATAGCAACTGCGGCTGCCATTTGAATGAGGTCTTCCTGTCTTTAAAAGTCACCACCCCAGAACAAACAATAAATACAAATATACAACCAGTGCTGTTGTAGGATCCCATTATCTAAATTGATACAGGATTCCTCCAGCTGGATGTTCAAGACTGTAAATTGATCTTGTGGCGCTCACTGAATTATATATTTTTTCCATTGAGGTAAGCTGACTCCTCTGATTTCAACATAATTCAGACAACAAAGACAACAGCCTTTACTGGTGTGTAGGAATGCCCTGTCTCTGTTAACCATATCATGACAACTCGAATTCACAGGGCAGAGTGAACAATGTGAAAAAGTAAGCAGGAAGGTGGAGCCCTGAATACCCACAGACCCTGCAAATTAAACATGACTCCAGTAATATCAGACTAAGTATATACATATACATATGCACATGTTTGTGTATATATATATATATATATATATATATATGTATATATATTTAGAAAGAGTGATATATATAAAAGGAACCAGCAGTAAAATGACAGGCACTGCTTGTTGAAATAATTTTTGGTATTTCTTTTTATATATTTTTTTTCCTGCTGGCTTATTGAGAAGAAAAATAAAATAAGAAAAATCACAGATATAAAACCAAATATTCCGAGTACAAGCGCATTCCATGAAGCAGTCGGCACAGATTCTACCACACGTTCGCTATGAAATGAAACCTGGCTCCATGAATTGGTAGCTTCCCATTCAAACAAACCTGTGCTCCATGGGGGTTGCCATGACTACAGGGTCTTGTGAATAGGGGCCCGTTCAGTAAATTAAATTCACAATGTGTGTGTGGGGGGGTTATTCTTGAATGTAATTATTTATTTTTGCTTTTTTTTTGCCTAGAATGTACAACACTGTTGCTGTCCTAAAAGAGTGTATTTTAAGGGAATATTCAGGATATTTCAGATTATGATTTCACCTTAATTATTCCTATATTCCTATATTAAATTCCTGTAGTAAATATTTTTTCTCAAATTCTTGCTTCTTTTCTATTTATTTCTCAAATTGAGTTTTAAGCTTTAGTGGTGATGCATGGTGGGGCCCCCTGTCACAATAACCCTGAGAAAAAATCTCCCCAGTAGCACCAGAAGCATCAGAACGGTAGAGGTCAAATGTGCAAAGTTCTGATATAAGCTTGTATAGGGCGCTCAGCCTTGCTTGTATGAAATAGATCGTCCGTAACTCAAGCCCTCAGGGTTTCACATTCACAGGAGTGTGACCTGGGCATTGCATTGCAAACCCTCCATATATTTCACTGTTGCTGAACAGTATTCCAGGCGATAATCAACACAACCTTGCCTGTTTTACTGAGCAAATCTCAAGCAGGCCCCCCCCACCCCCCCAACACTCAAAATGCCCAGGTGGATTTCCCAGGTGGATCGTGTGCATGTAGATGGATGACGTTTGCTTGAGAAAGTCACCTGCAGCTGGTACTGAACTGGCTGGGTAGTCTGTATAGCCCTTGCTTTAGGTAACACTACAACCCTGAATGTGTTTCTTAAAATAAACTTTGTAAGGATGATGAACCAAATCAAATTTAAATTTAAAGGAACAACCTGGGTATTCATTCAGAGGGGAAAAAACAACTGAAAGAAAGCACCACCACTTGGCTCTGGAACTGTCCACAGGTATCTGGTTCGAGTGTATTCAGATCTTTACAAAAACTGTGAAGATGTCAAGCACGATAAAATTAAATATCTTCTGTTCTGTTAAAAAACAACAACACTTATATTGTTATAATTATTGTAAAAAAATTAAGAAGGAAATGCTGTTCATGGTTATTGGTTAATCAGAAGCTTCTCTCTTCTTCTGGCTTCACAGTTCCAGATGTGGGAAGCTACGAAATGCTTCCATGATGTGACTATAGTAGCCCTTTAGCGTGCACCAGATAGAAACAACTACTGTACTATATTTTCCTTAGCACATGCATCAGGACTCAAAATAAATTGTACTTTAGTTGTCGTTTAAATGGCCATCTAATATCTCTTTAATACCCAGAAGCCTGTACACTCACCAAAGGCAGTGTTCCCCAAGGTACAAGAAATCGAAAAACAATAAATGACATTCACGCTGTGTTGTCAGAAGAAGGCACACAGAACCAAGTGGTGGTCTAAAGCCTTTAAAAAGGCCTTTTCCTTTTACTAAAGCAACAAGCTCCATGATCTCTGGAAGAAACACTGCAGCCCTGTGCTGGAAGGTGACCAGGGCACACAGCAGGAGCCCCTGTATGTAAACAAGGCAAAACAAAATGCCGACTTTGCTAATGATTGTCAACGATTGATACAAGCAAATGTATTCATCAGCCCAGTCTGATACTACAAATCAAATGCTAAAGTCTGAATATGTACGATTAATTTCCTCTAGCCATATTAATAGTATGCAAAAATGACTGGCTATCCTTATTGGGTTATGCGATAACCATGTAACAGAAATAAATACATACAAATAAAAAAGTGATTAAAACAGCTGTTTTTATCTCTCTCTCAATGTTCAATTTTGAAGATATTTCCAGAGATGCACGTTTTAGGTGAAGTTTTGTTACATGAAACATCAATACCAGTATATCTAGTGCAATCTGCCAAAAACATGGCCTTGGCATATCTTGTGTTGTGATGTGGAAAAAAATTAAATACAATAAAAATTCAAAGATCACACGACAGAAAATGAAGAAGTGTGAAATGGATCATGGAAAAATGGTGATGGAATTTGCATATTCCCTTCAGGCTAACTGAAGCAACTGGCACATCTTAAAATGACAACAAGTGATTTTGAAGTTACTTAGTCAATGCTAAATGCTCAAATCCATAAGTATATTCCTTCAAGACACAGCATGTGTGCTGTGAAGTACAGGCTAGGACAGACTGCAAGTCAGCATGCAGGCATTCCTGCCAAGTACAGCAGACCCCCCTCCACTGGACTTGAAGCATTTTATAATTCTGACATAACGTTTGCAAAACAAGTTTTTTCCCTTCTATATATTTTTTGTCCAAATCAGAAAGGCCAGATATTATTTCTTATCACTAAAATATATTTTTTAATCCTTTTCTTTATTTCAAAATACCTTACACTTTTATGGATGCATTAATGTAACTTCTAGTTACACAAAGTATTGTCAGCCAATAGAAAAAGAAGTGTGGGCATACAAATAAATACAGGTTTAACATGCATCAAATTCAAATAACTTCAATAATCACCAAAAGCCACTTTAAAAGGGTTATTGTAAACCCTGCTTTTGTTATTTTTGTTTTTTGACTTAGCTGAGTACAAAAGAAAATATAACCTGCACTGTAGACCTAATAAATGGTGTTGGCTTCACTAATGCTGTGGCACTTGGCGATGATGATCTTCACATTGCTCAAACAAGTGGCACACTGTCTGGAGTTATAACAGGCTGAATAGAGAAGATGTAAGTGTGGAACAGTGCAAATTTTCACAGGACATGGAGTGAGGGAACAGGTTAACTTGTGAACATTTACAGAGATGAAGCCATTTGTGTCATCACATGGTAATAGTCACATCAGGAGCCCTTCTTGTTTGTTTGTTTTTTCTGACTAACAGCATCCTTCTGGATTTATGTTTAGTGTTTCTATGATTTGGTCTGTTATCCAACATCCTAAGTGTCCAGAAAGATGCAAGGAAATTAAAAAACGATCTTCTGAAAAATAAAACAAGGAATTTAAAAAACAATAGGAAAACCTAGAAATAATGCGCAGCACAACTGTAATTATTTTGGTGTGCAGTGGAGAGCATTGGAAAGCATCTTTAACAGCATTATTTTGAACACAAGTGGAGGAGTAATGGGATTTTATGAGGTAGTCACCATAGCCTTCCATGGACAAGGTGGCCATCGTACTTTTGGGGAGGAAGAATTTAACTTTGTAAACAACACAGTGGCAAAACCACTATAAACGTAAATTGGATGGTTTGGACACAATTTTTTAATCAGGTCAAAACAGAGCACTTTCAAACTGATTTAATCTCCTGCTTGACTGCAATTAGATCAGGGAATTGATCAGGCCTTGCCTTTGTACATGATCCAAAATCAAGATAAATATATGCCAAACATTGCATATCCAATAAAATGGCTCATCCGCTCACCAGCAACCCTAGCCCCACACCATGTCCTGTTTAACAAATATAAAAGTTGCTTGCTGAGGTATGGCAGCATTTTCTTTTGCGTGTGGAGCTGATGGATTGAGAGGAATGCCTTCTTTAAGCATTCTGCTGTCAGCAGGTGCCACTGTCGTGCATGCAAACTGTCATCGCCAAGTTTTAAGACGGGCATGTAAACAATACCTCTTGTTCTGCCTTTTTCTCATATATATATATATATATATATATATATATATATATATATATATATATATATATATACTAGCTACCAGCATTGCATTGTCCATTGCAGCAACAATACTGTACATTGCATAACAAAAGTTCACATGGCCTTTTTTGACCCTACTAAAAGTACACAAAACCCTTTTTATACTCCCATCATGCTAAGCAGTAACAAATTAACATCTATCCTCTAATTTAAAAAAAAATCGAAGCGGCTTTCAGATAAAACATTTTTAAATATCTGTAAGTCTTTTTTTTTTTTTTTTCTTAAGATCAACATAATGGTTTCTTCATAAAATAGTTTTTTTTCTCCATTTACATTGACTCTGACACCAGTAGCCTATACTTGCTGTGTATAGGAATATGCAAAACCATAAAAAGAGGTCTTTTTTTGTAGTTTGAGCATAGTCACGTGGAAAGAGAGTCTAAAACTGAAAATGTCCTCACTTCCATAAAGAAAACAAAATCTACAAATGGTACATAATGCTGAACATTCTTTATAAGCCAGTGTAATGGAACTTTTTTTGTACTTTTTTATCATAATGTTTTTCACCTTACAAACAGGGTAGGTTAGGTACTTAACAAAACTATACATCTTACAAATTACAGAATCCTCCCCACCCCCACCCATCCCTCCCTCCCCAGCAAGGCAGCTTACTGCACATGGTAGGAATGAGACGGGGGCTGCGCCAGAAGCATGTGTCACACTGTTTACTGTCCCCTCGGACAACATTTCCAAGTAGTGCTGAAGTCTGCCACTACTCCCTGGCCCAACATGACTCATATTCTCTCTAGTCAAACCCCCAACTCAAGCCAAATGTCTTGATGCTTTTTTTTCTTATTAGCGTTGAACACTGCTGCCCTGCTGTATTTATGCCCATAAAACTATTGCTTTTTTTCTCTCTCTTTTTTTGTTTTCTCTATGTACAATCTGAAGGAGCTATGAAAGCAAAGGAACAAAGATTTCCCAGCAAGCAGCTCAAGTCAGCAATGAAGGCCGACTTTGAGCTGTGAAGCACTCTGGCTGGCTTTAATAGTGCACATAGAACAGGAGAGGTTGCGTTCTTGTGAAAGAATTTGTCTTTAGACCTGGAACAGAGTTTTGCACCAGTTATCTTGATCAGATTTGTTACATCTCTTGTGTTTTTTGATGTTGTTTTTAAACAAAATAAAGGGGCTTAGAATTATGACAAATTAGTTATTTTTCCTCAGTTCTGAAAGTGGCATTAGAAATAAACATGTGCCCCCGTTTAAAATGGGTGCTATTTAAAAAGTACAGTACTCTCCACCCAGCAGAAACCTCATTGCGAGGAGACAGGACTGACAAGCTTTTCTCTGAGCCTGTGGTGTCTGAGAATAACAGTGCCAACATTAGTGCTGCTGGCACACAGCTTATGTGAACTGTTTTCCAGTTGAAACCAGTTAAATACCTTGTGTTTAATTTTAAAGATGAAGGGTTTAACTCTTTAGTTGGCCATTGACAAAATGCTTCCTTTGGAGAGGTCAAGACTAGAGAGATAGGGTTTTGGCAGCAGAAACTGAGCTGTGAGTTTCAATTCTTATTGCCAGTAAATCTCTACAGCCTTTACCATCATTTAAAAGAATCAGAAAAAAATGCAAGATGGAAAAAGGACAGAAAATAAAGCCTTCAAATTGGTTCATCCAGCACAGTGCTTCACAGCCGTTCCATAAAAAGTCCGCCCTCCCCACCCCACACCGCAACTATCGCCCCTTTCCACTTTCACCTTTAACCAGCCTCAATCTCGAAAACAAAAAACAAACAAAACAAAAAACAAAAGTCAAGCCTTTTCTTCCTTTTTGTCTTAAAATCTCAACTAAAAACATGATTAATTCTGCAATTTCTATGTGTTATCTAAAACAAAGTCAATTAAACAAAACAAAGAACAGTTCACCTTAGCTAAATGCTTCTATCTGTATAGACAAAACTGGTATTGCATATTTTCATATATTATTACAATAATATAAGCTGGAAGACACATATGGGGGAATAAAATAATAAAAAGGAGAAAAAATCTGTGACTTCACAACATAGCAATGATTCCATGTGATGGCAAGACTACTTAAAAAACAAAATGAAAATATTAACAAAAAACAACAGAAATAGCATCCCAATACTGATAAGTGCCACTACCATATCCTATGAATTTTAAAAACCCCTTTTTTCATTTTGTTTTTCTCTTCTTTTTTCATTTTTTTTCTTTTATACAAATGGCAACCTTTTTTTCAGTTAATGACGAGCAATCAGACATGCAGCATTTTTTTTTCTTTTTTTGTGCAGTGACACCGATTACACGAAAAGGAATTAATTATTTTACCAAAGGCAAGGCACATAATGTGGTATATAAAATCTCGTGCAAAGTAGAAGAAAGTTAAACAATAGGGAACTTTAAAAAAAAGAAAGAAAGAAAACAAAACAAAAAAACCCATCCGCACAAACTCTCTGTTATATGGGTTTGGGGGGGAGGAGAGCAGGGGGGCTTGCATTTGAAGGAGTAACTAAAAGAATCTGCCATGCACTCATTTCAGCAGTATGCTGACAAATAGAGCTAAATCACATGATTTCTTGTTGAAAGCACCATGCATTAATATATATGTATACTTATTTTGTATCAGCACCTTTAAATAAGAGTCACTGTTTGTATTCTATTAATAAATATAGGTCTAGTCTGCAGCACATTGTTGCCGATTAGTTTGAATTTGCAAAGCGGTACCCAAGGTTATAAAAAAATAACCAGCGTGCATGGACAGTATTTCTTTAAAAGCCATTTAAAAGTCATATATATATATATATATATATATATATATATATATATATATATATATATATATATATATATATGCAGCTTTGATATGTGTCAGTTTGATTATGTAAGCGCTGATAGCAGAAGTACAGGGCTCTTTTTTGTCTTGCTTGTTTATAACAGTTAAAATTGTCTTCTTGAGAGACTTCCTTGTAAAGAATGTCTATAAAAATGACAGTTAACTCAGATGTATTGGGGCTAGTGTAATCCAGACCTTTTTATACTTCTCTGTGCCTTACATATGTTTTCAGTCACCTTTCACCAACCTGAAGCGAACTGAAGCTAACTTCTTTATAATAAAAAAAGGGAAAAACGATTACAATACAAAAAAACAAAAACAAAAAAAAAACCTCTTGCAATATCTTAGGCACTTTTCATGGCTTACGGTTGGGTTTGGTAAAGAAGTCTTGAGCCCTGATGTTTTTATTTGTTATTAACACTAATCCAGTACATGAAGTTTCCTTGCTAGTGTTGCATTGCCGAATACTACAGGCACAACTAGCGCCCCCGATCCACACCAACCAAACCGCATACACGGCATGCGACTCTACCGTCGGTCCCACTCCACACCGCCACGCACAACCACACAATCGCCTAGAACAGCAATATCCCAGTGAGCGAGAATAAACCTGGGATGTGATGACTTAATTGATTACAGGCTTTGACATCTACCCCTGGGTTTATTTATTTATTTACGATCTGCTTTTAAATATTATTTTTTCTTTATAATAAAGACAGTAAGGTACAACTGACGAGAATAGAACATTGAGATTCATCTATGAACACTGAGGAATAAAACAAAAACAAAAACACAATATTGACTAAGGCATCTGTGTTCTCTTCTTCACAAAAAAGGGGCACACATCTTTAAACTTTTTAAAAGTAAATCGCTTTGCGAAAAAAAAAAGGACCCCTGTGTTTACAGTCCAGGGGCCAGAGGACTATCTTACTGTATCTCCTGATTGCACTTGCCTCAGTGGCATTCATTCCGTTTCCTAGACATCATTGAACAGGGTGTGAAAAATACTTGTCTGGGTTTAAGTAACAATCCAAATATATGAGATTTTGTGGGATGTAATTCCAAATCTAGCGCTTTTCTCCTGTATTCTTATATACATAAGGAAACACTTACACACACACATACATATTCATGCCTATATATATTCTTTCTTTCTCTCTCTCTCTCTCTCTCTCTCTCTCTCTCTCTCTATATATATATATATATATATATATATATGCATTTTATTTTGTGTGTGTGTGTGTAAAACACAATGGCATATGATTAACAGTTCCGATCATATTTATAGCTTAACAAAGCCAACACTCAGAAGTCATGTACCCTGCTACCAACTGAAAACAAAAACACTAGTCACTAAAGTAAAACCCTAAAACTACTTCTGACTTGCAGCATTTTGTATGGTTATGCCAAAAAAAATAGCTGCTAAAGAAGAAAATTAACTATATAGTAGTGCAATGCCTTTAATTTCCAATGAAATTGAATCTACATACACAAAAAAAAGTATTCTCTACTACACCCAATACTGCAGCAACATTTGCTATTTACCACTTTTACAGAACTGTTAATGAACTGTGTCTTGCTATGTCATAATGCAAAATATAACCCATAGTCTATCCTATCGATTATTTAGGAAGATCTGTGTATTGAATATGGAAACAAATTGGGGAATGACAGAGCAGGGAAAATATCTAACTATTACCTTAATTTTAAGATGTTTAAATAACTTGGGGTATCTTATGAAATGGTCTGGGACAATGTTCTTTGCATAAACTATATACTGAGTGTACTACTTTGAACAGCCTCATTGTACACAGTGTGGTGGATAACTTTTATGTTTTGTTTGCAGTTTGCACACTGTCTCTGCATTGAATTTAGTTACTAATTTGGGAGAAGTAGTTGCCATCCATTTTTAAATAAAAAAAAGAAAGCAATTGGAATTGTATCTTTGAGGAGGATAAGAAACATTTCAGCCAAAAACTTGAATTGAAAACAGATATATCAGTTCCCATCATAACTCATCCAATTACATTGTCAATTTGTTTTCTTTCTTCAGTATTGTCTGTTGGTTTCTATATGCCTCGGAGATGAAGCTGAAACCTATTTGTAATCAGCCCCACTTTTTGTCCCTGTGTACCAGTTTCAATCACTGTTACCAGGCAATAGCTTTCTTTTAGCATTAAACATCAGAAGGTTAGGTAGTTGATTTTAATCGAAAACAATGCTGAGCACCATGACAGAAGTGTTGAGAGCTTTTACAAGGCTATTAAAATTTGATCAGATTCAAATCATTCAGTTCCAGTCATTGTTGGGCAAGAAGCTGGGGTACACAGCAGAAGGATGAGCACTTGCAGGTTGCATTCAAACTTGACTGACACCACACTGTGTATTATAAAGGAGCTTTCACATAAGCACAGTATATGGCTAAATCCTATTGTACAGTTGTTACAATATTGGGATTTTAACTAGAAAATTTAGAAAAAGTACCCTTTCAATTTTGCCACTTGTTCATGCATTTAAACTTTTTTTTTCCCTTTTGGAAACTAGTCAACAGGGTCACTGTATTTGGCCTTGTATACTAAAATTATTTTAGTATTACCAGTGGAACCAGACACCAACAAGCATAAAACCAACAAGCCCCTTCTCCGGCAATCTTTTGTTCTCAAAAGATCAAGAAGCAGGTTTGCATGTAATTTCAGTAGTCGCTGTAGAATCTGGAGTCATATGGCCTATTTTGCACTTATGTATTTCAAACACTTTTAAGTCAGTTCGCTATCAGAGATCTTTTTGTTAAATGTTCGGGGTACCCCCCTATGAAGGGTATATAATGACATTACAGACACCAGATTTCAGAAAGAAAACTATTCTTTGCACTATGGCTACTTAACTAACACAGTCTTTGCTTTTTCGTTGTGTGTTACTAAAGCACAATAAGTGTCAAAGCTTTAATAAGAAACAGCTGAAATAAATAAGCTTGATAATGGGGTCATGCAGCACTACCAGACAGTTATTACCACACCCCTGATGGCACCAGTCCTAAATCCACTTCTTGCTCTTTCAGTTCACACTTTAGTAGGGTTTAGTGTCTTGAGTCAATTATCCACATGATGCGAAGAAACCTTCATACTTGATCAAACATATTGGTAATCCACACAAACCTTAAAGGTTATACTGCCCATTCTACCTGTGGTGAGCTTGGTGTTCAAATTAATAACAAAATCTGATGATCATCAGTATTTACAGACATCCTATATTTGCTCCTGTATCAGTCAGTATACAGTTGTCTACATGTTTTCTGAATTGTTTTTTAACCAGCAAACAGAGACACCACCTATATAACAGTAGACATGATCAGAACTATAAATCTGGGACAACCAGAGCAGTTTGAATGTGGCTCTTGATGGGTCTATTTTAGTGGATAATTCATTATTGATTAAAAACAAAACAAGATTTGATATATGACAAAATAGTGACGACGACTGTTAAATTGTATAAACATTTCCCCCCCAAAAAAGGTATATATGATTGTCTGAGAAACCGAATGAAAAATAACCTTTTTCCTCCACTATTTGGGCTAGACCATGTAATCTTCTACTTATTTGTTTTCCAAAGACAGGGACATAGTCCTAAACCTTTAAAAGCTGGAATATCATTAGAATGTTTTTAAAAGTTTAAGAAAATAAAGGATTACTATTTTGCATATATGACTAATCCAGCACCTTCGATGTTGCCAGGGAAGGGTGACGCGGAAGTGCGTTCTCTGCAGGTGTTGCTGGGGTGATAGTGTTTCTGCACCACTTCTTCTCATTCTGCCCCGATGTCTGCTCTTTCATTTCCTCTCCTCCTTCAAAAGGTGAGTTGAAGCATCTTTATATATATATTGTTTTCCCTCTTGCATCTTTCACAATTTTCCACACAAAATCACAAATCTGTGTCCATTCCCTAAGGATTATCCTTAGCATTCAGTTGCCCAGATACCAGGACTGAAAGAGAAAAGAGAAAAAGAAGAAAAAACAAAAAAGGTTAATTAATTACAAAGATTATTTTCTTTAACATGAAGCGCAGCCATCAACTGAAAGACTGTACTGCACATTATGATCTCAATGCTATACCTCTTACTAGCATAGCCCCCTATTAAATATAATTTAATTTCCTCAAAATTTCAAAACATTTGAAACATCTCACAAGTAAAACAATGAAGACTCTTGTAGCACTTTGTCCATAATTACTTTGTCTGGGTGTCTGAAAACTACACCTGCATCCCAGTAATTAACTCAGGTGGCCCATCACTGATGTAGGCCAAGGATATTGCAAATTTAAGTCAGACATTTATGTAAATAAAAAGCTGTGAGAGAAAACAGTTTTTAGTGTACTGACAATCAGAAAATTGAGAAAGGAAGTATTTCCCATGGGGGCACAGTTCTTATAATTCCTTTTTAAAAGCTGAACTAGAAAACAGTCTCACACATAATCAGGTAAAGAGTGTGGTGAAATATATGGCCAATATTTTGAAAAGAGCTGAATGTAGGAGAAATCATTGTCTTCAAGAGTACATTTATATGTATATTTTAAAAAGCCAACTTTCATGTCTGTTTCCTTTAAAGGTTTTAAAATTTTAAGATCTGTCAAATAATCCTCTGGGCCAGGAGAAACTTCCCTTCTGTGTAAGTGCCATAGGGAGCACTGGTTTTCTCTCAGGGCCAAAGAACACTACATATCCTGATAAATGCCAGAAACTGAACTGTGAAGGGTAATATGGATACCCTTCACTTTCAAGTATTAAACATTACATATTATAAAATGTTTGATTAAATCACCCCCCCCCCACACACACACTAAATCTGGCCCTTCAAGAACACAGCTGATGCTGCTTTTAAAGAAATGGGGGCAGTCAGATGTTTATACTGTTTATTTATAGGGGGGTTCCACTGAAGCTGTCAATGCTGCACAGAGCAGAGACACGGCATTTCAGGCCCCCTGGAATTCCATCAGTGTGCGCCGGGGCAGCCTAAGAGAAAGGCAAAAGGACGGAGAGAGGCCAGCCCTGCACCTCAGCTAGGCACCTCATGAATAGAAAAAAACACAAAGTGCTGCTGTGCAGATGGCAGTGCCATCTGCGTGCCAGCTCCCAAGCTTTGTTCCACTGCTAAGAGCTGGCAGATGTGCCGTGACCCAGATGCCAGTTCCCAAGGATCCACTCTCTAACAGTACCAGCTTCCTAGAGGAAAAAAAAAATCAAAACAAAACAAACAAAAAACAAAAAAACTGGCACATCCAATGCCATCTGCATGCCAATTATAAATAATGCAACAAACTCAGCTTTTATATTAAATTGCCCTGCCTCTTCCAGAAGGCAACCCCACATCCATCTGGGTTTTCTATAGATGTGTATTCCAAGGGCTGCGTAATCAGGCAGTATCTTCTCTTAATGGGCCCCAAACACTTAGCTCTTGTCAAAAAAGCGCTATTAAAAATAATATGGAGTAAAACTGCCATTAAATGAGAGAAAGATCCCAGCAGGATTCTGACCAGGCCTTTTTAAAAATATGTCCTAATAAGATTTTGGCTTTCACTACAGACCACTAAAGTCTTTTAAATTCACAGAGCTGAATAAAGCACCCTCAACATTTTTTCCATCAAGGTTTTAGTCATTTAACAGCACTCTGCTGCCATCTCTAACTAGACCCATTTGTATTGATTTCATACTTTTTTTTTACCTCCCCCCTCCAATTTCTTGTTAAACTGAAAAGTGAAAAAACATGTGTGGTTAACATTCAGCTTCAATCCTTTCCCAAGTTAAGCATTACGAGCATTCATTATATGCCAAAAATAGTAGAATAGTTCAACTGGTATTATTCTCTCAAAGCTGGCAAATGCTACATCAACTCTACAAAGACATTGTCAATACATATTTCATAACGGTGCAATTTGGTCTCGAATACAGAGGGGAAACACACTGTTGCTCCAGTTGAAACGAATGGCGCTAATTTAAGCCATCGTGAATTAAGTTTAATTATATATATTTAGAATTAATTGATTTACCTGCAAACATGTCAATGCAGCTCAATAATAATAATAAGATTGTCCTATTTATTTTTGACCTACAAGTATTCAGAAATCTTTAAATCATTAATTTATTGTGCCAATCATTGTGGTCAAAATGATAGCCAAAAGGACCACTATTGATCACATATTTTAAGAAAACGATTGCTCATTTATTATAGCTGAAACACACAGGCGTCCTCTGAGATGCACTGTAAGTCCAGTTCCAGTCCACTTGAAGCATTGGCCAATGCAAAACACCACTTCCTATCGGTCTAGATACTAACCTACCCCCTCTGTGGTAATGAAGCCTGGTGGTGTTGCTGTGGGACCAGCTCAGGATCCCACAGTCTCCTGCCCCAGATCCTTGTTTTAGATGTGTGTTTTGTGTTAGCATGGACAGAGGACCAGCAGTCAGTCTGTACATGCAATTTCCATAGGAATAATTCTCGATACTCGAAAGAAAGAAAACTTTGGTGCACAATCTTGGAGTCTTAATGAAAGGACAGTAACCACTAAAATCAGCAGCTATTTCAACCAGGGATATTAGAACCATACCTTCACCGCGTGAGAACAGACATGCCATATGCATACACACTTTAAAGTATTTGACACACTGACGGGCAGAAGGTTTACCCAAAGGATATTCAGTTTGTGGTCAGATATGGGTTGCCAAGGATAGGAGTCTGATAGCCTTGTTTCTAGCCAGGTTTGCACATCTATCCTTCACAGATCAGTAGCTTTGCTTGACCACTATAATCCAACATTTGTAATAAAGACGGCATGAACCATAAAACCAAAAACAAATCTAAAAAGTTCTTCAGTGTAATAGTTTTAATTGCAAATAAATAAAGTGCCCAGCATCTGCTGACAAAACAAATATGCGTCCAACCTGAAAAACAGTGCTAACCTGGCAACAACAATGTGCTTCCTCTACCTAGAGGCTTATATGTTATAGTAGATTTTTCCCTCTGGAACAGGAGGGTGGCAGCACCCACTGCTTTAAGGACATTAGGAGACCAGACCTTAGAAATGAAGACCAGGTGCTCTGTGTACATTTACATATCCTAAACTGTTTTGCAGGCTGTAATATGATATGCTCCACGATGCAAGCTGCATGGATATCAGACCAATCTCAAAAGAAAACACGGACTGTAAATGGACACAATTGGTTGTCTGGCTTGGAGTCCATGTCCCTATAGCCCATACTTTAACATTTGCAATGATCCAGGACTTCTAGTAGCTGTTTTTGATGTCTGTGTATGAACAGCACTTCACTGAGAAATATGACCTTCTGGTATATTAAAAGAAGGGATATGGATTTGCACACACCCATACATGCTTATAAGTTGTAAGTTAGATCAAAGGACACACGCGTAGACACGTATACACAATACACATAAATAAACAAAATGGATTGGAAGTTGGGTGGGCCTGGCTTAGAATGCCTTTGAAATGCAGATTCTGTGCTGACCACAAGACTCCATCACAGAAAGACAAGGTATGTAATTTATAAGGTTGCACTTTAATCAGAGGGAATTCTCATCACTTTTTAACTGCCGCTATAGGGCTGCCAACCATCCAGGGAAGGCTGGGAATGAATTTTTGAGGTTTCTTGTTTGTTATGCTCTGCGGTAGAGGAGTCTTTTGCTGTGGAAGCCAGGCTGTTATCATTTGCACTGATGTCAAACTTTGGAAATGTCTCTCTTTCATGTGCTTTTGGGTCCCCAACAAACCTCAAGCATTTGGTGGGTAGATGGGTGGGACCCTAAGGTGACACCCCACTTCAAGGACAGCCAATGGGCAGATCACATGGAAAAATATAAAGGTTGACTTCCAATGGGCATTGAAATGGTAACAAGCTTATCAGAACATTGGTGCTTTTAAATTATTTCCTTGTAAGCAGGATATTTACAGGTCAGACAGTGTTTGCTTGGACTGGCAGAAAGGGCCTTCTTGGGTACAACAATGTACAAAATGACACTGGATGGATATAAGACTAATTGTGGTAAAACGGAGTTTATCACCACACCTATGACCACTGAAGAAGCAAAGGGTTAGCATTTTGCACCATGGTGAAATTTAGAATTTAGTGAATACCCATGTGCATGGCTGAAATTATTGTCATTGGATTATCTTTAATGCACAGATGATATTTCATGCCTATGAAAATCATGTGGGTAAGCAGAATATATTTGTTCAGGTAAAAAAAAATGAAAGCACAATTACTCTCCGCTCGAAATTATCAGCTGCTGAATGTGATTTTATTTTTACTGCCAGCCTATGACGAGCTAGTCAAGAACTGGGACCGGAATCAGTACCATGTATACTTCAGAATACAAGAAGAAGCCTTTGTCATGTATAGGCCATAAATGTAAGAATACCCTCCGAAACACGTAACTGAACAAATGCACTACAGGGCAGAAAGAAACACTACACTTCAATAATTACATACAATTCAATATTATACCCAGGAAGCATCAAATAGTAATGTGACATGGATATTAATTACGTGTGCTTGAGCAAACCTATAAGCTGTAGATCAAGTAATATATGTAAATCAGCTTTATAACATTACAATTTATTTTACCGCCAGCTAGACTTTCGAACTGTGCCTAATCTGTAGTATATATCCAGTCCTGTATATGTTCATGGATTAACTGTCCATAAAATTTTTCCAATCTATCCATTGCTTTGTTAGAAATTATATCTGGTTGTTTACCCCAGAGATGTAGAAGGTATTTCCACAGAAATTTCTGAACAACAGAATAGTTTGTATGGCTCTGGATTTCATCTCTCCCTGCCTTTAAACCACTTTAGCCCTGTTAAGAACCAAAACAAAAACACGAAAAACTATAATTGATTGCATCAATTAAAGGAAATAAATGATTTAATACATTCTTGTTGTTGTTGCAGACTACATTATGAAATAAAATAAAAAATAATTAACACTCCAATCTGTGGGAGAAGCAGTCATGAATTAACTCTCCCTTTTCGTTTATGAATATTTGTGGCTACTGCCTGTTTTTTCCAACTTCCCAAACAAATATTTTACCAAGCAGTTTCAGTCTTTCATTAAGAATTTATATTTATTTGTACATAGAAATGCACATATTAAATCAGTTATGTCCTACACTTGCCCAAAATACAAAATCTAAATGGCAATGCTCTGAAAAACGTAGGAACAACATGCCAACTTAAAGGATCAACAGGGAAAATCCTCCATCCATCCATCTTCGAAACCACTTATCCTGGTGAGGGTAAGCAGGGAAGCCGGAGCCAATCCTGACAGGCAAAGGGCGCAAGGCAGGAATACACCCAGGACGGGATGTCAGTCCATCGCTGGGCAGAGAAAATCCTGATTTATTTATCTTTACATACATATTATGTAAGATGACTATCAGCATAACTACTGGTACAAGTGAGGTATGTTTTTGTTAAAGGACATACATTTTCTCACAGCTCGGTTTCTTTATATTTTTTTCTATTTTGAGGTCAGGATTCCAATATTCCATTATTATTAACACAGCATAATACTAAGCGTGCTTTGAAATAATTGAAATGCAAACAGCTGTCTGGTTTCAAGAGCAGTTCTTTCAATGTTGTTTTCTCTCTCTCCTGAACAAGCTGTTATTGCACTCAAAGTCTACATTGTTGGAGAGGGGGTGGGGGGGTAATGTAGTTCACCACGATTTAATGTATTCCAAATTTACAACGTGCTGGATCACTTTCTGATCCTAATGTCTGTTCTCTGTTTGGTCATTAGTGTGGTGTAGGACATGTACTCTCGTTTTAATGACCTTTAATGTTCTGTGCATAAAGCAGTATACAAATGTAATTGACATTCAGAGCCCTGTAAACTAAAATACATATGTTTCAAACCGATCCAAATAAGCTATAAAGTGCATCAATGAACAAATTGTGTTGACATCAATTTAGATTAGGCTTTCCTATTTGGAAGCCCAGAGAGCCTGATTGAAGAAACAACTTCAGGATGTCTATAGTCAGATACTATCTCCATTGCTTCAAGATAACAAACTTTCTACATTGTATCTTTTTATAAATGTATACTATCATTATATTTCTTAGAAGGTGCCTTTATTCAGGGCAACTTACAATTGTTAAAATATATCACATTATTTGTACATAGTTACCGATTTATACAGCTGGGTTTGTACTGGAGCTATCTAGGAACAGTTCCTACTTCAAGGGCACAACAGCAGGTTCCCCCAACTGGGATTGAAACCACACCCCTCCACTCCAAAAACCTAACCACTACTCCACACTACATCCACATGCAAGAAAGATTGATACCTTTTGTCAGTGCTGTGGTAAAGTGAATGAATCATTTACAGCTGTAAAGTATTACATCTCAAATATGTAGAAGAGCATTTCCATGAATTACCTGTTCAACTGGAGGTAGGACAATGCCTTTCAAGGAAATGAGCCCTCAAATGTCACATTGCTCCAAGTTCTGGGTATTTCTAGAAAGCGGTGAACACTGATGTAATAAACATGACCTTAGTAAATCAGCTGTATTCACAGATATTTACTAAAATAGATGTGGGACACAGGGCATCAGACGAAAGTAAACTTTACAAGTAGACTTATTAATGGCTACCTCTATGTAATTTCCCTATCCCCCTCACCCGGTTTGTGTTGCGGACTCATTTGGACTTATAGGTACAATAAAATATCACAGGAAATCAATTGATCTAATCAAAATCCCATATTTGTGATGAAATGTTTGACTTTTAGAACTGTTTATATGATATAGTGCTTTTATATATTACTGTCACAATGACTATTTATGAAAAGATAATACAATTACGTGATGTATGACAAGGATTTAAAACTAAACAAGAATTGGAGAGATTTACAGTTTAAACAGGTCATACAGAAGAAATGGTCCATGCAATCAATGATCATCGCCTCAAGGGGGCAGTATTCTTCAGGTCTCTAGAACAAAAACAGCCTCAAAAGCTACGCTGATAATTCTGCAGCACCTTTACAAAATACAGGAGTCAGCATCCCAAAGCTCTCTTATGACATATTCTGTTGCCAGTTTTTTTAAATAAATACTTATTGTTACTCAATTCTTCATAAATGTCATTACACATTACATTTTAGTTGTAGTTTCTGTTTGTCGAGTGTATTCTTAAAATGCAATTTGAAGTTTCATAGTTTCCATCTCATTTTTCCAATTTGCTGTGTATCTCCTTACTGTAAGTAAAGATTTAAATCACATGTTTTTCATAAGATGTGACGCATTATTTCCCCAAACTGACGGAATCGCAGATGGTTCCTAGGGCTGTCTGGGTGCAGTGTAATTCAATGAAAATACAAAATTAATCTAGACTAAGTCACGAAGTCTACATAACAAATGTATTACATATTTCAGATTGTGAAGTTCCATCTAAATATTTCAGAAGTTGTGCTTTCTGTATAATATTTGTTTTTTTGGTATGCCTGGTGCATTGTTGAGTAAGAGGCCTGAATCATTATTAAACTTAAACTTACTTTATTTTGCTTATTTATTTTATTTTGTTGTTGTATGTTTATCATTCTGTAAAGCCCTCTGTGGCTACCCTGCAAAGGGAGCTATACAAATAATGATTGATTGATTATTAATAACATGTATGAATTAAAACTTAAATGCCCTACTTTACATTTATCAAGGTTCATCTTATTTTCTATAACTTGCTTTTGATTATATACAACTTGTCAAAGTTTGTGTTGATGTTAATGTCAATATAAATATTTAACCCCCAAATAAGCTCCAGTTAGCCTCAGAGTAGTACTGTAGGCAAACCTCTGTCAGACTTAGAGAAAGAGTGTACAGCATAGCAATCAAACAGCTGCAGAGCCTCATTTAGTTAAGCATCCATATGCTATGCCGTCTGTTCTCTCTGTACAAACATTTTACAGTATCATAAGAGAGAGGTGAGTGTCTGAGAATTCGTCACAGAGAGTACCATGTACACTGGTGTACAGTGAGATCTGAGAAGTATTACAGCCCCAAGTTCACTTTTATGTATTAACATTTTAACCATTAGGTCTTCAGCAGGCTTTGAGTTTTGGGCCATCATTTAATTGTTGAGTAAAGAAGCTGGAATAAGCGGTGCACTTTTGTGGTTGATATTCCTCAATGTTTTTTCATAGTCTGTATTGCTCTTATAATTCTCATTTTCTTACTGAACACATATTAAACTTTAAACTAGTCAGAACTGACCTGAAATTATGCCAGTATGTGACACAAAGCTGTGTTTCCATTTCAATTTTCATTTTCATTTTCATTTTACATTTCAACTGCTGATCAAACACGCCATACTCCTCTTGTATGGATAGCACTCATCTGCACTTACTGCAGTGCTTATACAAGTGATTGAGGCACGGTCAAGCAAAAGCAGACAAAATAAATGCTAGGAATGCAAGACACCAAAAAACTAAAGTAATTTAAAACCTTTAGTGCCCTCCTATAGGAAGGTTTTAAATTCTTAATATAATATTGAGATAAATAGAGACCACTCATTCATCTTTGCTTCTGCTCTAAAGGCAAATGCAAGGCTGCATATTGATTTCTGAGTCCCAGACTGAAGATGATTCTTCAGTGTGAGGGCAGGGAGCGGCATGGCCAAGCACACTGAGAGGTGAAGCTCTGAGAACAGTGTGCACGCCCACCTCTTAAACTAAAAACAGGCAGAAATCACCTCCTCTGGAAGCAGCTGTCTTAAAAGCATTTAAAAAGATCATTATATACCAACCCTTGATCTATCTGCATTTTTCTCAAGGAAACTCACAGCTTTTCCCTGCTCCTCCAGGCCAGTCTGGATGTGTATTGATTTTCAGCAGTGTACGTGTCAGGATCATACCATTACAGCTAAATAAATTGATTAAAGATGGACTGGAAGTAGACTTCAGAGCATAGCTGCTGATTTAACACTGTCGCAGTCAAAGTCAAGTCAGGCAGATTCTTCACAAAGATTTTTCACCTTAACCAATGACATACTGCAGTAGTGAATGCCTGGACTCCCTGGGAAAATTAAGAATTAATCGTATTTAATACAAATATTTGTCACAGACAATAAAATATTATAGATAAAGGATAAATCTGTGCCAACTGTGTGGGAGGAGAGCAAAGGTAGGAGTGGAGCTATTCCCCCTCTATCTCCAATTTTTGACACACTGCTCACTTTAATGTCAATACTCTTGTGGCAGCGGCCTCCGTAATTAACTCAATTATTTACATTGTATTCTGCTATTGGTTCAACAGCTCCAAACTGAGACAAGCATTATCTAACCCGAAAATTATGTCATTATTTTTTTCCATCCTTTTTGTTTTTAAAAAGGAATCAATCACAGCACCACTTCACTGCAACCTTGTTCACAACAAAAACATTGTAATTCTGGTGTGGAGTTTAGCCTTGATATCAGGAAGTAAGTGAGGCTATACAAATACAGGTTTGTAACAGGTGTGTATTCAAATAAAGTAGGAAAAGTACTGTATAGCATTAGCTTTCCCATACAGTACATCTGATGAGAGACTTATTCTGTTGATATTTATTTAAAAGTTCAAATGAGTACCATCGAGTGTTTTAGTGTTTCAGAGTTACACAAAGTAATCTTTATTTATATTTACTTTTTTTGTTAAGGGGTCAAGGAAAGTGAATTGTTGTTCTCTTTAAATCAAGGTAAAGGTTTGTACTTTCTTAATAACTTTCTGTAAACGTATGTGCGCGCACAAGACATAAAATCTATTTTTCATCTAAATTCTATCTGAAATTTCCAGTTGGCGAAATATTTCCTCTCGAGAAGAATTGTTCACAATACAATTCGCAATTCATATTGGGGAAGACTGTTCTCCAAAATATACTGTATCTGAGTCTCTGTGCAAAAAAAACACATTGAGGGGCACCTCTCCCCCCCAACACCAGTGTGTTCAGTGTGTTCAGTGTCAGAAGGTGGACTCTGCACTGTCTCTTTAAAGCTGAACTGAACCTCGTGACTACAGCCAAGCAGGGGAAGGTAGAGCTGCAGTCCCCACATCACACTGGAATAACAGCACCACCAAAAAAAACATTGTGCTGTGCTGGGAATTTGCTTCTAAGATGTGTGCAAACATGAAAACCAGAACTGCACTTCCAAACCCTGTACCCTTTCATACACAAATAATAGAAAGATGCTGCTTTTCAGTTCTCATCCATACAGTAACGTTTATATATAAACACACACACACACACACACCAGCTGTCTTCTAAACAGGCCCGAAAAATCAATCCTTGCAGCTGGGATACTCTTCATAGCCCTCAGCAGCAGCAGCTGTTATCTTGAGGAATGACAGGAGGCATTGATTAGTTTGGTCTGTTCCATTTTCTAGTCCCTGAAGTTCAAGTTCATCCTGCAATTACATCATGTCTGGTTTCCCCTAGCAACCAGACAGCCCTAGACGTGACCATCCCAGTGCAAGCACACAAGGCCTCTCCTTATCCCCCTCCCTGCCTGCGACAGAGCGAGGCTGTGCTCTGACACAGGGCCTGGGAGAGGCGAGTCCAGTGCAGGACACAGCGCGGCCCTGACCTCAGCTGACTGCAGTGCCGCTGTGCACACGCTGGGACACAGCTCTCAGGAAACACACACTGCTCTTAACACACCAGGGATGACTCGAGAAATTCCAGAGTCAATACTACAATGGCTACTTCAAAATAATCTTACTGCAGAAGCTATTTGTACATTAAAAAAACAAACCAAAGAAAACTTCTAAACAATATATAAAGACATAGAAGATGGGAAGATGAAATCATACATTTTGCAGGCGTGACATGCAAAAGGGAAGCTGTAGATCGAAGCAAGTGGAAATTATTTAAATTATTCCACACATCACTTGTAGTTGGTGATAGGATGTTTAGAACCGTATAGTGCTAATCTCTTATTTTGTTGGTGTCGATTGGAGTTTTTGCTATCTTAAAAATGGATCATAAACAAGTTAAATATAAAAACAGAAATGTGTTGTCATAAACAGTGTACTTATACAAAAGCTTAGTTATCTTTTTTCTTCTATAAAAGTATAATGCTGAATTACAGTTTGCTGTAGAAATACAAAGGAAATGTGGTGCACTGACCTGCAAAATTACGTTACATTACCACTCATGATATCTATTGTGCAGCAATCTCCCAGCCATTCTGTTCTGTATGTAACTCTTCAAAAACTGCTGCTAAGTGTTTGCATCAGCAGTTAAAGATTGCAGCATTTTAGTTAAAAATAACCACAGCCTACACTAATCACCACGAATAAAGCTATACACAAAAATGACTATTACTGGCACAACAATTTTCATTAAATACAATTTTAAGGCATACCACAATTAACTCACTCCCCATTCCCAACCCCAGCAGGACACTGTCCAGTACAAGCTGTCACTATATCATGCATATGATGTAAATGTCCTTCTAAGAGGGAGGTGTTCAAAGACATGGGGAATGCTGCCTCTGGACACTCTGTGCCCTTTCTTTTAAGCATTTGTTTTTCCCAGTGTTAATCATTCCAAAACCCCACTCAGCAACTATAAACTGTAGGAGACACATCAATAATTCCCAAACCTTAGTAAAACATGACAATTAAGGACTGAAAATGATATAACTCATCAAATGGTATTTGAAAAGTTACATAGTCCACATCATATTTAATGTGGAAGATGATGATAGATCAGAACCACTGGCCTTTCTTTAAAACAATGCTATGCTTTTAAGGTGGTGGAAGTACAATACATTACATTTAAGTGTGTTTTAATACATAGGTGATTATCCTTTAATGGTCTCTAAATTAAATCATAATCCTCAACTTGTGTACAACTGATGTCACATTCCTCAGAATACAAATATTGGAAATGGGTAAGAACTGATTAACCCAGTGTGTTTAGTTGGGAGATCTCCCTGTCTGTGTGACTGTATTGTGGTTGTGCATTTGTGTGTGTATACAGGGAAGTTTAAATGCATCCAGACAAAGTTTGTTTTAGTAATCCATCCATGTTATATTTGAAAGTCTAGAAGTGGTATTTGTAGAAAGCAAGCATGATAGTAAGATAGTAAACTAGCAGCCGTGTGTGCACTGTACTCAGGGACTGTGCTGCTGTTTGGTGCTGTGCTTTCATGGAAGAAGGATCTGGGCAGCATCAGGCATAAAAACTGGCAGGTGCCAGCAGCTACTAACATTTTTGAGAAAAAAAAAAAAAAAAGGAATTCAATTGGCTGACCGCCATCACGCTACAGAGTCAGCCAATGAAAGGCGTGCTGGCCCGTGCCAAATGGGAGTTGCTCCTTCTGTGGCACAGGACTTCTACCCCCAGCCATCCCATCCCCTCTCTAGAGCTGGCATTCCTCACACAGGCCTACACACACTGGCAGAGCAGCCCAGGCAAAGGGCAGCCTCCGTGGTACCATTAACCACCCTCTCTGACATGTGGGGACACACTCCATTAAACTGCTTATATGCAAAAGGGGCGTATCAACAGTATGCTGCGCTCCACTGTGCCACTGGTGTGTGGGGAGATCAGAGACAGACTTTTCCCTCTCCACGCTTGTATGGACTACAAAAATATAGGCACGATATTTCAAAGATATGGAACAAAGATAAAACAAAAACATGAAAAAAAAAAATCACTGGGCATCTACCATTAGTGTAAATAATCACCCTGTCTCTCCAGGTGATATTCATGGACAGCACTGGACCCATACTTAGGGTTCCACTCTCACTGGTCTACTGTTTTCTCTGCCTGTCTAAGTCTCCTGGTCAGAAATCCTGCTGCGGTGCATTTTCACTTTTAAGGAAAGGAAAGCAAAGTACTGCAATGCAGCACAGGCACTGAGGTGAGAAGCTACACTGCTGATAGTAGCTGAGTTGGAAGTGTAGACCGAGGCCAGCACTGAGCACAGGAATCCATGACACTGATAGCAGGACAGAAATTTTCAATTTTTTCATCCTATGTATCACATCAGATAATTCTGACTGAATCTATGTTTGAAACAGCAAGCCCTCTTATTAATACCACCAATCTTTTTTTTATGAGGACAAATATGAGAATTGCTTAGGGATGGAATTCGTAAAAACTAAACAAAAACACAAAAAGAAAAACTTACACTCAAAATCAAACCCTGACAAAACCTGCATTTAAATAGAGACCTGCTCACTAGTGCTGCCATGTAACCCTGTTTAGACTATAATAATATAAAACTGAGTCATAATTTTTTAGTTTTTTCTATAATACAATGACAAACTGTGCACAAGCTGGCCCTTACAGATGAAAGAGCTCTGAGGTATCAAGACTGTGTCACACTTGTTTATCACGCCGTTACAGAAGTGCTCATGCTGGGTTGACATAGTCTGTGCCCCTGGGGGCCGAGGCCTAAAATCACCTTGGATCTCAGTGTGCGACAGGATATAAATATACCCAACTGGATTAAGACATAAATAAATAAAATCACATTTATATAATAGAGTATGCAAACAAACATACCCTGTATCAGGGATTAAGGAAATGACCTACATACAAAACCTGTTTCTGTTAAATCTGCTAAAATGATGGATTTGCAATAGGAAGCTATGAGAACAAATTCACATAGCCACACTGTTTGTGCCTGTAAAGATATGTTTGAAAACAACAACATACGTAATGTTCTGTCACGTTAGAAACTGAAAAAAAAAAAAAAAAGGTTCCGGGGATTTCATTTTCTTCTTCTTTATTTTCAGATATTCAGCTCTTCACTGTTAATGAATCATGACACACGACTAACAGTGAGTTCCTCAAAATGTGGCTGAAACATACACCCAATCTTTGTACTTTTACACAAAGTGTTGAAAGTTAGTGGTTATTAATTAATACAGTTTATCTGAGAGTCACACAAGGAGGTTTGGGGCTATCAGCATTCGCGAGTGAAACAATACAATGGTGGTATTTAGGTTACAGCGAGCTGCAGCAACAATATTGACACAGTAAATGACTATGTTGTGCACAACTCAGGATCTCTCTCACATTCACAAGCCTTTCCTTAAAAAGCTTATTGCCCTCTTTGTCCTGGAAGTAGTGTATATTGTATACATACTCATATTGGTGATACTGTGCATGCTGGTACTCTTAAACAATAAGTTAATCATTAGTAATGTTATCATTAGTATTGTATTACAATGAGAATAAGCACGACGTCTTCAAAACTCAAGTGTTTAATTGCGTTCTTCAGTTGCAGTCCGTTCAAGACAGGTTTGTATTTCTAACTGATTAAAAACATTTTTCTCCTGAACACAGTCCTTTTTTCATGTAGTCATGTAGTTTTCAATCGCTAGTGTTCTCAGATATATTTCAATTGGTGTGGTCAGGACTGAAAATGTTAATAAAGTGGGTATTTAGAGTAAGCCAGTAATACATATGTATATATAACATTATTTTAAAAACTATGCTTAGGTAACAAAATACAAGGAAAGCCAAAAAATAATGGGAACTTTGAAAGAAGTTGCAATAAAAGAAGGTTTAAAGTTAATTTTATCCTAGCTGGGCAGCAGGTTTCTGTTGAAAACTCACTGGAGGTTCCGAAGTTGCATGTTCTAACAACAAGATTTTTAAGTGTGCTTATAAAATGAATTATGTACTGTGTACACACAATTATAAGACAGGTCTGTTTTTGGGACACATACTTTTTCTGTTTCAGCTCCAATTATTAATAAACACACTTTAAGGGGGAGGGGGGTGTACCTAATCAACCAAACTAATTTAACTTCAACCTGGGACAATAACTCAAGCATCCACAGGAGAAAGCTGAGGAATTAACTAAATGGATTTCCCAGCCAAACTTGTTTTAAGACACAACCGCAGTTGGCAAACACTCAGTACCTATAATAAGGGCAAGGCCAGGGCTACCCAAAGGAATGGAAGTAGACTTCGCCAGCTGGTATTCCTAATGCCCTTCATAATCTATAATTGATCAGCATTAGAGAAGTCTCTGTGTGTTATAAATAATAAACAGATGTATTGCTAAATTAGCTCACAGAAGAAATGCAGCAGTGTGCTCTGGGAAAGTGTATCAGAGCTGATAGGAATGTAAAGCAGGCAGGTTAGCAAATACAGGAAGAATGCAAGAACATGTTCACAGAGCATAGCTAAGCACTTCACCGAGTCACTATACTGAGCATTAAGGTCAAACTACATCAAAACATGGTCACATGGAAGGAAAAAGAAAAACACCTACAAAGAACTAAAACTAGAACAATCTGCATCCACACATAAAAGCCATGAGCAGGCACCGTTTCTACTGTAAGCAGATCTACCTCAGAGAACACCACCAGAACTGGGCCGGCATGCTATTGTTACATGAGAAAAACTAAACTAAACATCCTATGCACAGCTACAATCAGCTTTTTTTTAAAACTAAATAATAACTCTAAATAATTGCATTAACATAAAAAGCCTAATCTTAAAATACAGAGTTAAATTATACCCACAAAGGGGTTCGAACTAGTCTTACTGCCTGTCTTCTGCAGGGTGACCCATTCAGAGCTCCCATCTTGACAGATGTTTGACTCTTCCCTGTAAGTGAAGTGTAAGTCACACAGACAGGGAGAAGGTGGAGGACCTACCTGTGCCTGATAGAGGCTCCCAGGGTCCCGAGGTCCTATTCCCACAAAGGAACGGTTGGCAGGGGGCGTCCCCGGGGCTGAGTACGCTGAGAAAGGGCAGAGAAACACTATCAGACAAAAGGGCTCAACTAAACCAAAACACATCAGCGCCAATGCACAGACAATCTGGGCCAGGGCATCAACCCTGGGTTCAGCTTTCTCCCCTGCAAAGGACAAAATACTTAATTACTCAGGCACACTATTACTTCACTTGCTGAATGCTGCTTATTGAGTGGCTTCCCAGTTTAGCTACAGTACATAAATAAAAAGAATACACAAACTAATCAAGATTAAGTGGATTCATGAAAACAGGAAGCTACCAGGATGTACTTGAGATATCTACACAATGTCCTATAAGGGCCGATATACTAAAAGCTTTTAATTTCTCCTCAATCAGCCCATGAAGCTGGCAGTGTGCAGACTGTATTCCTGCAGTTTCTTTGTAGATGTACATTATTCCATGTGTGAAGTTTGCAGAATTAAGCTCTGGTTTGGTTGAGTCACCCCTGTTTGAGGAGTCTTTGTTTTCCTTTTTTTCTCTGTAAAAGTAATGTTAAGACTTGTAACGCTGATCAGCACATTAAAGGTAATGCCACAAGTGATGTAGAACAAGACAGAGGTTTCCTGGGAATTCCACATTTTGCTTCAGTGTCTTGTACATGACATTGAACTCAGCAGGTCATTTTCTTTCAGCACTGTAGCATTCAAAACAAAAGGGTTGCCTGTGAAAAGCTATTCACTGAAAATTTGGTATCAGCTTTTTTCGTTTTCTTCCAGTTGACAGATATCTCTGATAAAGGTGCTTGTCAGTCCCACAGTGCACTGAGAACTCTCCTGTCCTATTTATTTATACAATGAAAACAGGCCCTCTTTCACACGCTAGCCTGCTAGTTTGATCTTATCTACCATACCCACATATGGGGAAAGCATATCTTCTTCTGCCAAACAAAAAACAAAAAAATGTACATTGGTAGGGCGATCAAGTTGAAAGTAAAGAACATGTAAAGGACTGCAAGCTCACCAAGTAAATTAAGCGCAATACTCTTCTAAAAGCAGCCCATGTTCATTAAGAAGAGTTGCACTAGTAAAAACGATAGGGATCCACATAGTTAATTGACATTAAGGTCTGATTTGCATTTCCACACAAAAAGGGTATATTACAACAAGCCAAGACTGACTCCACAGTTCTAGCCTGCCATTTGGCTTAGTTGAGCAGAACTTTGTATATGTGATGAGGTAAGAGAAACACTGCTAACGATCTTCCACTCTTCTGCAATGACAAAAACATAATGATATCACCACTGAATGCAAAGCAGTGCACTACTCTGTTTGAGCTTAAGGTGCTTCAATGTGACCTTTATTTATTTTCTTGCCACCAGCATCTTAGAACTTCATCTTATGAGTAACTGAGTGAAAGGCAGACAGTGATTTATTTTGTAAGAAATAGACACTGATAACACAACGCTATAGCCCCTCTGCAGAGTTATTTTGTTATGCACCATTAATGAGTAGTCAAAAGAATATATTATACTTGTAATTGTATAGTCACTATTAAAAAAAGGACCAAGGTTATTGAATGCATATAGCTATCAGGTAGGGGGCAAAGTACTCTAGAGCAGTGATGCCAACCTTACTGCTGCTGTAAAAATGCTAACACTATATGGTCACCTAGTCCTTATGTCCTCTAATGTGAATTAATTAAAGAGAGAAAGAAATAAAAAATGCTGCAGAAGAAGCTAAATTGACAGGTTCTGTGGCTTTTCCAGGGGGCTAAGACTCCGAGCAGTGCTAAGTGATTGTGGATTACGCAGCCATCTGCTTAAACACTCAGTTAAGATCTGTTGTCAAAGTAAATTATACGAATGGCAAACAGGGATTTTGCATTAATGCAGGCAGAGAAGCAGACTGCTGAAATAATGGCTTGTTATGTAAATCAAGCCGCGTTAATAAAATACATGTCTAATCCCTTGTAAATTGAATTAGCTGCCTTGCCAGATAATTAACAAGGCTTTTTCACACTTGATACATCTTCCCAGGGATTTACATCTTCATTTATTACCATATTTTCTGTATTAAAGGTCATATATCAAGAGGCAGGAGCTAGGTACAGCAGTCTCTTCCCAGGCATTAAAGTATTTTCTGAAAGGGGCTGAGGAAAAGCTGGGGGAAGATGAAGACCATGCTTGCAGACACTGGAGTATTTTCCTTATCGTGTACAATCTGCACTTGTTTTATATCTCACCTACACTCAATGCTGTCATTTGACTTGCTAAGTTGTCTCAATTTCACAGATCAGTACAAATGATGAGACAGGTTCAGAGGCATGTAGCTGGCTGTCTTCCTTAAACAAGAATCATCATTGCTTCTCCTATTCAAACACAAGAATTCTCCCCATGGCAAAATTAAAAAAAGAACAAACAAAGAACATTACTGGAAGGCAAATTAATCCACAAATGCTGGTGTTTCACATAGGATCAGTGTTAGACAGTCATTTTTGTGTGCTGACTTCTCTGTCATAGTCTGACTAAATAAGCAGAGAAACAAAACAAAGAAACAAACAGCATTTTCCCGAATCCTTTGTGACTGAAAAGACATTTCTAGTAAGGTGAAATACAGAACAATAGCCATGAGTATATCTGATATAACAATCTAATTTAAGCTCTCTACAGGTCAAGATCTTGTTTTACTGTGTTCACTCATACCCACTCCCCCCACCACCTTCCTTCATCAAAAATTGAAATGCATTGGCACCAGACTCAATGGCAGAGACTGAAGGCTCAGTGCTACAGTGGCCTCTGAACCACTGACATAGTATTCAGGGTAGGGTGGCTTACATCACAGGCATTCACATGTATTATTGAGTAGACTGCATGCCAGCGTTTCACTGGACAGATCTGGACCATCTGCAAACACTGTGAAAACATTGTGCCACCTATCGCAACTCCACAACAGAAACTGTCTGGAAGCCACAAAAACAACCTTAGCCACGGCTGCCTCAGGCCCAATAAGTCTGCTGGGGACTTTATTCAGCAAAGTGAAAGGAACATGTGCACAGCACAGAAGAAAGACTCACACCTCCATGGCAACATGTGCAGTAGCATGTAGTTACTCATAACTACAACATACAGGCCTACAGTGTTGCTTTTCACTGTAGAATTTGAACAGCTGTTTGGTGTATTTTCACAGTCTGATTTAGGCATGCTGACTATTCTGGCAAGACACTTTCTGTATGTGCGTTATCCCTTCTGCCTGTCAGGTGTTCAAATGTCTAGCCACAGGGTGTCATTGATTTGAATGGGAAATTATGTTATCTTGTATCATTATTTCAGCCCCTCGTTCTTAGGGAAGCATTTGCAAGTAGAGTTTGTAGCCTTTTTGTGTCTACGATGTCTATGTCAATGAGTGAGAGCCTCAGGGTTAAGGAGAAAACTCTGTATGAATATGAAGCAAGACAACTTAAAGAGCACTTTATCCACTATAGGGTGCCAGCACAAACTTTACAGCCGTGATATCATGATGCGGTGCAGGATATAATACTAATTCCTTCTGAAATGTGAAAATACTTGTTTTGTATTTTCCTTGTTTGTTTGTTCTTATGTCCAAATGGATGAAGGCCTATTTCCATCTCCTGAAGTAAGTAAGCACCTATGTCCCCTGCTGGACAGTGGTGAGGCAAGAGACAGTGCCCTCTCTGTGGGACCTCCATGTAAACGTGAACAGAACATGAAGTTGAACCACTGAGGACCCAATAAAGACAACTGTAAACCCTACACAAAAAAAAGTGTATAAAAAATTCAGAAGGCCAGCCTCACCATGCTCACACAGGTAAATATAACATTCCCAAATTCACCTTTTGCTTGATCTATTAAAACTAAAACAATTTTGAGCCAACCACCAAAATGCACCAAAGTCACTGGAACACGATAATCCAAAGATCAGTCAGCACATTCAACTGCAGCAGAGGTTTTTTCCCTCCCAGTTTTGCCTGGCATTGATAGACTTCACTGTTATGAATAAAATGGATGAAATGGTAATGGAAAACATTAAACATATATTGAGATGTACACACAAATACATTTGATAGACTTTTATACACATTGCATATTTTCAATTAAGAAAAAATAAATAAAGCAAATGAGGGGGAGGACGCGGTCAAACAGGTCTGAATGTCTCCCAAAAGCTTGACTACAGCTAGGTCCTGTTTTGGGACAGTGTCTGGGCCCTGGGCTCGCGGGCACAAGGCGTGGGACACTTACTGGGTGACGTGGGAGAATTGGCTCCTCCATCCGTGGTAGTTGTAGCGGATTTGGAGTCGGGTGGTAACGTCAGTCGGGACATGCCAGGGGGAGGCGGTGGGGCCAGCATCTGCGAGGAAATGTAGTGGCTGGGCACCTTCACTTGACCACTGCCGTTCAGCTGCAAATGAAGAGAGAGCACAGTCAGCTACAGGAGCTGATACACAGTCCTGCTGGCTGGCTGGCTGGCTGGCTCAATCTGAAAAATCTAATCTCGCCACTGCAGCTCACTCCGAATCAAGCGTGACCGGAGACAGACGAGCGCCCTCTGACCTCACAGATCTTCCATGTAACTCGCGATTACGTGTAGCCAAAATGTTTGGATCTTGGCTCGAGAGACTCAAAGGGGGCTGTACAGTAGGACTTCTCGATATGATGGGGTGTGATGATAGACTGGCTTATCTTTCCTCCTTATGCTGTGGGATTGCTCAGGTCAACACCAGAATCAGCAAATTCTGGGCATGGCCAGGCATTTCTGCCTTACTACACCACGGGCTTAGATACAAGGAATCTTTTTTTCGTATCATTTTCATCTCAGAGATGAATTCCTTTCACTTTGCATGTAACAGAGATTAAGGAACCATCTGTTGTTACGGTATTGTACAGCACTGCTGAACAGGCTGCACACAGACCCTGGCAAACCAATAACTCACAAAAAATTAAGTAGCCATGTGTTGCTTTAGTTAATCCAGGCCTGCACCTGTATAATGCTAACGGGAGCTTTGCACACCCACGGAGCAAGAGTCTCAGGAGGAACTCTGACTATACAAAAGGCAATTCGGAGCAAACTCAACTACTAGCTTAATTCCTCGGCTCTATAGGTTTATTAGCAACAGTGCCCCTTACAGGAAATTTGCTCATGCAAAGACTATTCCAACAGCTTATCCACGATTATTCTGCAAGACAGTTCACAAACTGTGTGTTCTTGTTAAGCGTCTAAGCAGCCATACAACTGGACTGTGTAATGTAAAGCACTGAACATCGTATTGTATTGTATTGATTGTATCGTATCATGATTCCTGTAAACCTTGTTATGTCACCTTTGAAAAAGGTGGCAGCTAAAAGAATAATTAACTGATAATGTCGATAGAGCACAGGCAAACTATGCTGTTCATACTCTTGCCTTTCTAACACGGACATCAGAAATTCACATAACTTACATATTTGAAAATATATGAAGTGTCTGATCATATTTACATGTTACAGAGTTTTTTGGTTCTTTAATATAAACAGAGCATACTTGGGTCACTGTCTGTTGGGTGACAGGTAATCCCTCCTTGGACTTTCCACTTATCTGTCTTCTGAGCCAGTGGGATAAGAAAATGTCACAGTCCACCCTCAGCTCCAGAGAGAGTGTGTGCTTTGTATGCAGGGCTAACCAAGCAAGATCTACCTAGAGAACATACAAAACTCTGCAGCCACACCATTATCTATTGTAAACAGCTATGTGGCTTGAAAGACCAGATGGAGAAAAACTCCAAATGTCTTTTGTTCTCTTGCCAAGAGACTGCTATTGTGCCAGTTGCCAGTATTTCTACTTTCAGAACTGAGCTCTAAAAAAATCGGATGGTCTACATAAAGTTGACTCCCGGGGATTGCCCTAACATTTCTAATAGCGTTACTGCTGGAGACTCCTTAGTTTCGTGCTTTTTAACGATGTAGCCAGAGATGTTTCAAATATTTGAACACGTTATCTAGAAAATGATTGGAACCCTGTACTGGTGCAAAAAACACACACGTTACTGTGCTCAAGGTAAAATACACAGGACATGGCACTTCAGAAACAAAAAACACTTACAGTCATGGAGCTGAAACCATTTCTAAAAGGTTTGTAACGTAATAATTTCAATTTTAAGTGCCCTACTATGTACAAGGTACTGCAGCACTTAAAAAGACAGCATAGGGCATAGTGCCAGTAGAAACCTCCTGAGGGTATGTTTTATAGCTTTTACCAGCTTCAGTCTCATCCAAACAACCCTGCGTACTGATGCTGTAAAACTGGTTGGTGCCTGAATATATTTAGGTGTTATTTAACACTTAGAGCTAATTGAATAAGTTCTCAGGAAAGGTGAACACATGTACATGAAATTAGAGGGAAAGGTGGAAATCTGGAACTTACTGAAAATACTTATATATTGACTATATCCTTGAGATATTTTAATGTCACCATACTCGGGACTGGGAGCATAAGAGGTATTTAATCAACTTCTTTAAAACCCCTCTGTAGTCTGAAGTCAATCCTGGTCTACTGCCACTCTGTTATCCTTCACTAGTACTTAAAACAGTTGCTCTGATTTTACAAGCAGTTAAGTTACTAGCACCAGGAGAAAAGGCACTGTAAGTATCTAGTATTCACTAATCTCACAGTGCAGCTGGGACAGTACACAGCAATTACCTCAAAGGCTTTGATTGTGCTAAAACACCCAAAATGTGTCTGACTGCTTTCCTCTGTTGAAACTGTTTTACTGTAATAAGCTTGGCAGTTACTTTGTTTGTTTTTTATCACTTCACACCACTTTAATAATGCCGGTATGTTTTGTACTCTGAATCCTGAACAGAAAAGCACTGCTTAGGAGTCTGCTGGAGTGCAGATGTAGCTCGGACATCAACCTAGGACTCACCCTAGCCTTGGCAGTCTTTTGCCCACACAACTCAGAACACTGCTGTCTGCCCCCCTGCCCCCCCATAATAAAGTATAAAAAAAAAAAACATGAAACTAATTGTTTGCTGGGATTTTGATGTTATACATATAAATAAGTATACAATTGGGAACATTTAAAAATAGTCTGGATAGGATCCTTGGATCACTTAGTTTTTAATGGACACCAAACGAGCACGATGGGTCGAATGGCCTCCTCTCATTTGTAAACTTTCATATGTTCTTATGTTCTAATTACAGTTTTACATTTAATGTATTTACAGTTTACAATAATAATCATCATTTGAAGTGTGGAATCCTATCCTTGTATTCCATCTGGTTGTGTGATCTGCTGATGTAATGAAACATCCACAATGTACAGTATGTACAGTATCTCCTACAGTGCTTTGTAGACAAGCTGTACAGGAAATTTGAAACTAACACTTTCAAATCTCGCTTCCTGCATCGCTTTTGTCTGGAGTGCTTTTCTCATGTTACTGGAGCACAGCAACACGAGTCCGCAATGGATTCAAACTGCTGGATGGGTGAGGAGCCTGCCTGCATTAAAAAGGGATAACAATAATTGCTCTGTGTTATTCACACAGTTCACTGAGCTATCTGTGCCTCACAGCATTTTTGTTTCAACAATAACAAAGAGAAAATAAATAATAAAGAAAAATTACCAGCCTCTTTTAAAGACCATTCTTAATTACTGCCTGGAGAACAAATGAGTGGAGAAGATGTTCGAAACACGAGCGTCTTTGTGTAATTTGAGTTTATCAGCGATCACGAGGCATTTAATTAAGCCGGGGGATTTTCTAGCCCTTGCTTGTGTTGCAGCGAGGATTGGCACTGCTGCCAAGCTGTTTAATTAAGTTAACATAAAGCCACGACACACACGGCAACTTTCCAACAAATATTTACGCAATGTTTTCTCACATGAAAGCCCCAATCTTCAGAGTTCATGTAGCATGGAGCATAATCAGTCTGAATGTCAGTTTTGTGAAGACAGCAACATGAAGCCTGCAGCTGAAAGGTTCACTCAAGACATCACTACAATTCAAAAAGGCAAATTGCAAACACCATCTGCCTTCCACATTGCTGTACATCCTCCATCTGACTGATCTGAATATATGGTGTTCCAGTAAGTCCAGTCCACAGTGAGAACAATTTAAGCATATAACTCTAAAGCTTTGAATGGAAAGTAAGCATATTGAAAATTATGGTTAGCTCAAAATGTCAAAATGTTAAAGATGCCTTCCAAAGACTTCAACAGACTGAACCGTGAGAAGAGACTCAAAGATATGAAAAAACTGGGAGACATCCAGGGGGTCAGAGGGGAAGGCATGTTGGATATTGTAAAGTGAAGAGTGAAATAGCTTGTTAGTAATCTTAACACAGTAATGTGAATTGAAATCTTTATTACAGTAAGTCTGTGGGTATGACAGATCCGGCCTTAGATCTTACTCTCTTTGCATGGCTCGCCAATTTAATGGAGCATTGTACAAAGAGAGGTGACATCCACAGAGATCCAAAAGCACTATGATATATGACAGGATTACTGTCAAAATAAGGCCTTTTGACACGATTCTGCATGGAAAAACACAGGTACTTGTGTTTGTACAGAACTGTGCTTCTGGTCAAGGTGAAATGATAATTAGTCTAAGAGGCATCAAAACCAAGGGCACAATACATCAGCTATTTATATATCAGATTGCTTAGTTAAGTCACCAACACAAGCAAATGAAAAGTCACACGAGCCAGAGGACAGCCTTAAAGACATTTCTTAGCAGCCTCTGACCTTGCTACCCTGGACAGCGGCCGGATGACGCACAAGGCACAGAGAGAGAGGGGCTGACTTACCGGTCCAGGCTGTTGATTGGATGGGTCACAGGCGAGAGAGACGAGATCCTTGAGGGGGTCCTGCGTGCCGAGGTGTGGGGGGTAGCGGATGGCCGTGTGGGGGAAGTAGGTGGAGGCTGTCTGGGGCAGGATGGAGGTCGTGGGGAAGTGCAGAGATGATGAGGGGTGTGGACTCCTGGAGATGCCTGCTGCCACAAATGGCATGGGAGGGGGAGAGAGAGAGAAAGAGTATGTTAGTTACGCTCTCATAGCAGTGAGAGTAACACACTGTTACACAACAAATGTACAAATGTGCAAAATTTTAGGTGGTGCCCTTCTTAAGGTAACCAATGGCAACAAAACATAGTTCATTCCAGCAAAAGTTTATCAAATCTGCTTACTTAACCACTCATTAATAACAAAGCGAAAATGGTACTTTTGCCTCTTTGTAGTGATTAAAGCACCACCCAATCTGGTTGGAAATCAGTTTCAAAATTAAATCAGACAAAATCAAAACTACACCCATTAGCAATCCATTTGTGCTTGGTGTCATTGCAATGCACAACCCACATCAAAAGAAAATAAATATGTTTAAACCTGTCCTATTAAATAATATATTTCAATGTCTGTATAATAGCTTAATGTAATCTTCTCTTTCTCCCCTTCATGCAATCCATAACATTGTTATGCAGACACAGAAAAAAACATTGTGTTTAATTAATCAACTGATAATCCTTAAAGAGAGAATAAGAATTGCAAAAATAGGCCTGTGAATTCATACTTATTTTAGAAAGAGAAAATATGAATGGGTAAAAATATTGCAGACAATCTGCATGCAAAATAAGTAAGCTGGATATTTAAATAGTTTTCTTCTGTGGTTAATGTAATGTAAAACTGTCTACGATTTATCATTGTCACTGGCCCTGAGTTAGGCTAACACGCTGTGGATATACAATGAAGTAATGCTTCTTGAGGCCCAGCAGACCATTTGGGATGGTACATTTTGCTGATTGCAGTGCTTTATGTACCTCCTGTGAAACTAAATTTGCTGACAGTTTAAGAATATCCACTCGGAATGTAATCACAGGGGTTTTAACATACTGGTCTGTGAATGTCTATATGAGTTACAAATTAAATCATGTTCTAACATGTGCCTTAAATCACAGCATTGTTCAGCGTGGTCTGTGCCCTCCCTGTCAGGTATTTCATGATTGCTCATGTTGATCCTTTCTTTGTATTATCTTTTCAAGACTTGTTGCTCTCTTTGATAGACAAGCTTTGTGTATAAGGGAAAAAAAAAGTTTGTATAAGTTAATTTATATCATCCACAGTGGTAATTTTCTGTTATCGCTATAATGTGTTAATTCTGCTGACTTATGGTTCCGTGAGGCCAATTTATTTTACGGCTTCTTAATTGTTCATGCATCATTTTGTTAATTTACCTTTGTGGATTGCCGCTTGTACACAGCTTATGCTTTATTGTCTTGACAACAATTAGCTGTCAGAATGTGCTCAAACCTCACACTCTGTACAGCTTCATAAAATCTCAACAAAGAGGCCCTGTTCATGGATAATGACATCAAGGTTTTGTGCGGGAACAATTCCCCTGTAAAGCTTTATGTTTGCTTGAGAAGAGTGTAATGAGATGAATGTTTCTATTTGGCTTTGGCAGTGAAATTGAAATCTGAAGTTCTAGATTGAGACACACACTACTGTACACTGAAATCATTCATGGTAGCTATTTCAGTAGGATGTTGTGCCCATTTTGAGTTATGGGTTGTGTGGTTGCGAGTTTGTAGAGCAGTCATGAGGAGAGGCTGAATAGGTACCCAGAAGTAGTGAACTACATGAGCTATAGATCTACAACCTGCAGCTACACACACAACTGTGAATCTGGGATGTCAAATTGCATGAACACTGATGGGACATTGAAACCCTATTCAATTAGAGCAGTTTCCACCTCAAGGCTAGCAGGTTGGACAAATAGGAAATAATGGAGGTCAGGCCCAGTTGTGAGTATGTGTTGTGAGGGGGCATGCGGTCTTGGCTCACCGCTGTGCACTGCGATGACGGGCCGGTGGTGCTGGGTGAAACTGGTGAGCCGTGGTGAGCTGTCCTGGGGGGAGGGGCTACTGAATGGAGATTTGTCCATCTCTGTCTTCTTCACTGTGGGAGAGATACCTGAATGCAGAAACACAGACAGTTGAGCCAAGTCAAGTTATATTAATTATTTCTTCTGTATCATAAAAACATTTTTTTTTTTAAAAGGACTGCATCAAACAAGGTCAAAGAACTGATAAAAAGGCATGGTAGAAACAAAAGATCAGATTCGTAATAGTCCCAATTTTTAAAACCCGTGACCACAAATAGTACAAGAAACTCACTGTATTCACAAGCATTTTAAAGGCAGGGGTGCAAAAACAGCTGGGTTGTAACTGGTTGTGTATAAAACTAAAAGGAAAGTTAAAATAATTAACAGCAGCTTATACTCCAATTATCACTTGTCACCAGATGGAGTCAGTATAAACAAGGAGCTAAAAATCTATCATTACAATATGGCTTTAAGGCCAACTGGTGAGCCATGTTCAGTATCATTTAGCAGCATTTTCCATGTTTATCTATTTCAATTATCTTAATAAGCTCTAGATTTGAATACCAACATGAGACATTAATTCATTTCAGTTAAGTGCAGGCAAGGCTTTTAAAAATGAGTATCATTAGAGACACTTCCTACAGTAATTCCCACCTTGTCTCAATATGAACAAAACATCTTTCACTCATCTGTTACACACAACAAAAAGCAGATGTAGGCACACTGTTACAACACTCCTTTTATGGAGTTGTGCTGATTTTATTTCTTAATTGTCTGTAATCCAAGTAGTCCATGCTGTGGAGTGTTGGAGGTTGTGTCCTAGTTTCACTTCGCCTTCAAACAGAACCCACTTTGTGGATGTTGCCCCTGGATAACCAGAGTATGTTTTTTTAATATTTTATTGACTGGTAAATCCATCAAAAGTTATCCGCAGCTCAGGGGACAAATGTGTGTTGCCTGATTGCTATGCCTGCCAGTCATGTTCGCTATTGCAAACAGCAGCCCTAGTTCTGCAGACAGCCTATAAAAGAAACGTCAAGCCAGGCCACCTAACAACAGCCCTTTTTTGTTAAGGAAACTCTCTTTAAACACTTGTTTAAGAAGTCCCGTAAAAAATATAAAATGCCAACTTTAAAGACAAGGCTTCAATGCTTCCAGGCCAAACCCTGCACCTCGTAATTGTCCAAAATGGTTCTCTTGTGGCAGTTTGTTGTTAACAGTGCAGCAGTGCAGTGAGGAGTGGATTGCTTAAAGAAAAAAAAAATGCAAATCTCTGCACCAGTCAACAGCACACTTCTAATACAGTATTTTGGAGGGGAATACATAAAACACCTTAATTCCACATACTGCTTCTGAATAGACCCTACAGTTATGTTCCAGAAACCAAGAAGTAGAAGAGGCCAAAAGTACAACCCAGCCCTACCTGCTGGAGGGATTAACTAGACTGATGTAAGGTCACTGCAGGTTCCGACTGAGGGGTGCAACATTACTGATGATCTATACGAACTGTGACCGGATTTAAACCTTTTTTTCTCTTATTTTTAAATATATTTGTAATTGTTTTCCAGCTTAAAACAAAATAAATGTTTAACATACATACTTAAATAAAGATTAATTCATAGATAAGTGAATACAAAATCAAATTCCATATATCAACTGAAGCAAATTATACAGATTTAAACCTTTTAAGTCATTAGTAAACACAAGGGAAGTAGTCTTGCATACAAACAGAATGTGGACACACATCTTCAGCTACTGTTCCACACCTGCACTTCCACACGGTGAAATTACAGAACTCAGCTATGAGTTAATTATTTTTGCATAATAGCTTCTAGTGTTCATTAAACTCATCCAACACCCTGGAATGTCACAAAACAGCCCCTGTGGGGAAGATTACTCTCACTGAAAATAAATCCTTCAGGTCTAAAGCAGTACACTACTGGACCAGATAATAATGTTCCTCCAAAGATCACATTGTCTCCCTGGGTTCTCAATCACTTCTTGGTCTTTAATTAGATAAACTAAAAAAAAAGAACAATTATTTATTTGCCTGAGTATCGTGAATTGTGCCATTTGAAATGTTAGAAGTGTACGTATGATGCCACTAGACAACAGTAATACAAATAATTTTCTCCCCTTTAAATCACTTTTGTTTAGTTTTTTCCAAGCTTGGCAAATTCAACATTCAATGCATGCAATTCTTTAAAACAAAAAACCTTGAGTTAAGTTCAGAGCCCTAACGCTTACCTCTCTAGCTCAAGCAATAGAACAATATTCTAAATGTGATAAAAATGCCATCAAACAAAAGGATCAGTTGCTTGGTAAACAGGTGAAAAAACAAAAATGTACTCAAGTGCAAAACAGCAGAGCATGTTATTTTTCATTAATAAGTCATACAGATATGTTACATAAAGGTGTAGCACTAAAAGGCCTGATTGGTGAAGAAAGTGTTACATGAAGTATTGATCCTTATTTTCTGGGTACCATCCTAATTTTTTTTACATTTTGATAGCCAAAGCTTAAAAAACAACAAACTGATTAACTAAAAATAAACGGGAAACAAAAACAAAAACAAGGAAAGAGGAAGGTACCAAGAGTGAGCGGCTGGTTAGTTGAATGATCTTCTTCAGGTTGATTTCTCCTCTCACAAGAATGGAAAATGAATGGCCCTGGGCTATGTCAATATGTGCAATGTTTTATTCATATGCCTGTGTGAGAGTGTGGCTTAGCGGGAAAAAAAAAAAAAAACACAGCTGTGTCAGCAAGGCGTGCTGCAGTCTCGATACTGCCATGCTTCTACTTTGGGAGGGCTTTCCTTTTACCAGATAGCTTGAGGCGCTGCCCCTCCTCTGTCTCCACTCCCCCAACGGCTGGTCATTGCCCCCTTCCTCTCCCCAGCAATCAACTGAAACGCTCATTAAAGGAGGCCTCATTAAGGAAGTCTAGACAGGAAGAGTGGAAGGCAACCCCAGTGCCTTGCAGAGCCGAGGGGGGCAGCAGGGTTACTCTGCTGGCCTTCACCGCACTGGGGTCAACAGCAGGGTGACAGCAGGGGGCACATTGGCCACAGAAGGGCCCATCCCGGCACACACTTATTACACAGCCCGGAGAACAACAGCACAACAGTACTTGGCGATTCAGAAAAAATAAAAAAACACTTTTCTTCACCCAATAATAAAACAACTGGGATTAATGCAGGGGAAGAAATCTGGAAATGAGTTGCAAAATTTGGCATTCGCCCGTTCCTGTGTTTCAGTATTGGTTCATTCAAAAAAATGTCAAAATCAAAGCAGTACTCCATTGAAAACAAATGTAGATAGGTAACAAATCTGCACAGAAAAAAGTGAATTCCAGGCTAATTACAACAAATTCATCCAGAAAACAAACACATTTCTTCAAAATCAGCCAATGTACAAAGCCGACTTACATACCAAACTGCATAAAAATAAGCCTTTTCTATGACTGTCTCTGTCAAACACTCTGATGATACACAAGGCTTAACTGCTGGACACTGGGTTGTTGGTGCTTTCTCCAACTTTGTGCTAGGTGTTGTTGCAAATTCCTGTTATCACATTTGAATACAGGCAGGGCTCTGTGCTTTCCTGTCTCAAGCAGTTTATCAGTGAGCACTCTAATATAAAGACTTTTTTACTGGCAAGGAGTATCTTTTATCGAGGTCCAATTATGTTAAAGAGGGCACCACTTCGGCAGACACTGAAATCCAAGGCTAATGGAGCTCGAATGACTTCTGAGAGGCATTAAACAGCATTAAAATATTGCTACAGCAGGCTACTCAGCAGGCAGGCTCTGTGGTCACAAAAACGACTGACTGAGGATAAAGAAAATCAACAGCTGCTTCACCCCAAAACATGAATAATAGCGTTCCAACCATTGGCAGAGATGCATTTGGAGTGGCCTGTGTATCCCATGATGCAGCCTAAAGCTTCAATGCAGCCAGTATCTCTGCAAACTGCTCCATTACATTTCTAAAATAATCACACTGCAAAGAACTAGTCAAGGCGCCCAAGATTTTACGCCATTCTGAATTCCATTAGAGTTACAGACAAATGTATTCATGGTCACAGATTCAGTTTTACAAATTAATTAGTCAAAGCTTTTGAAGATTTTTGTTTGTGTGTGTCCAAACCTGCTTCTTATTAAGTGCATGTTACTTCTAAATGAAAAGCAGGTTATACTTTCTGAATTGATTATCCTGAAAACACAGCCAAATGGACGATTAGTACTTTGCTGATTTAATCTTCATTTTTTAAAACACTAAAATCATGACTTCTATATATGTAATATATATGTGGTAAAGTGAGCCCTTTACTGTGAAAGTGAAAAGAAGTAGACATAATTCTAGCTGACCTAGTAGAACTCTATTGGTGGGTTTCACCACTTGATTAGCACTAGTCTAGGACTACTCTACCTAAAAGTATTATCAATGTAGTCTGATGAACTCATACCCAGCTCAGCTCTGCTGCTCCTTCTTAGCAAAGTTGACCCAGGAGTGCTTTGTAACCAATCGGTAAACCACCTACAGGCTGAGTCAACCAGTGAGCTGTGTTAGATGAAATCCTTAGGCGAGCTTCACACACTGTATGTTACAGCACTAAAGTATTCAACCTATTCAACTTGAATCTCTTCAAATAAATAAAGTGATCTATTCCATTCCTGAGATTTTTGCTGATATATTAAATATTGGCTGGGTGATGCATGGTCCACAGAGGTCTACAGTGCTAACCAGCATCTTTCACTTGTAATATTACTGTGAAAATGGCTTTAAAATGCTCTGGACAGCTATTTTAAGGTTTTTTGATTAACTGATGCAGCACTACAGGGAGACATAAAGCTGGCTATGCAGACAATCAACAAAGAGTGATTGGAGGTCCTCGTGGCCTTGAGTGCAGTTGACAGGTTTATCACTGGCTCTCCTTCAAGCTCACTGCAGACTCCAGAAACACAGGGGTGTACCAGGAAATGGAGAGGAGGCCCTCGTTATAATATGTGGTTTCTTCCATTCAGAAGTTAAGGATTCATGGGGCAAATTAACATGCCACGGTGAAGTGGTTATTTCAACTGGGTCTTGCATGATAATGCTCTTGAATTAATATGCTTCTTACAACCAAATTCATATGAGATGCAAAGCAGCTCCCTTGTGTTTCTAACAAATAAACCCATGAGAAAGAATCAGCCAATGGACAATGGGGGGCGGGCACCTATTCTATATTACAACACTGAGATTTGGAGAATGTTACAGCAAGAGCAAAGCCCCCTGTTGACTCAAAGAACTGATTGAACAACCCATGAGAAGACCCAATGGGAACTGAGAGTTTTCTTAATAGCCCTCAATCAAATCCACTTTGCAGACAGGGACTCTCCAAACTCTGAACTGAAAACACAGCAATTGCTAATCAAGGAAAACGAGGTAATGGATGCCAATGTCTACAACTCTAGTACTGATAAGTCACAGCCAAGCAGACGTTTTTCTTAAATAAATATATGACAAACCGGAATGAAACCCTGAAGACCCTGTGGCTCTCCAGGATCGGTGTTGCAGATCACTGGTTTAGACTAATGCTAGACCTAGATTATCTGAACATAAGAATATAATAAACACACACTTCTTTCCCCAGCTGGTTAGCACGTCCTTGGACTATTTACAAGGACTCCGGAGTGGGAGTGTGGCAGTCGTGAATAAAGAAATCTGGAACACTAAAGAAGACACAAAATATAAATACACGGTCATCTTGGCCGCCTGTTTGAATGGTCTGTTTTGAAAGCCGTTCATCAAGGAAAAAGCTTAGTTTGTTATCTCCATGTTTTTTTTACTCTTTCTATTTAATTAATACATATCTTATAGCTGCAGTACTTCTGGAGGGCTAACAACAAAGTTTTTATTTTTTTGGTAGGGTTTCATTCACTTTTTAACAGTTATACATGAAAAAGCAGGACGTGTTTCATCTGCCTTTTGAAGAACATTCAAGATTGTAAATACAGATGGAACATATGATAGGATTTGGATATCTTCTCTTATCTGAGGTTTAATGAGTTTTAAACTATGTAAGAGAACAAAGAAAACATATTTACATTTTTGCAATAGGCATGTTTCTAACTAAAGTGAAACAAAAAAGAATTAATACAAATATATATATACAGCTCTGGAAAAAATTCAGAGACCAATTAACATTGATTTCTGAACTTGGAGTTCCCTTAATTTTTTCCAGAGCTGTGTATATATATATATATATATATATATATATATATAAATTATAGGTAGGTAGTGGACAAAAAATTGAAATGTAAGGTTACTTAATAGTGTATTGAGCCAAGACGTGCAGCCATTACGGCCTGTATGCACCATGGAGTAGAGTCTACCAGTGTCTGTAGGAGGGATGCAGCACTATTTTTCCACAAGCAAGTCAATCAACTTGGTTGCTGTCTCAGGCGAATATCTCATAAATGCTTGATTAGGTTCAGATCTCAGGAACGAGAAGGCCATGACATATGGGTGACCACTGGGCGACCATTTGTGCTCTGTGGCACTACCTGTATATATACAAGGTTTGTCTGATTCGCCAGATTAATCATGGAGCTCCTTTAAAGATGTTCACATTTGAGCTTTCAAAAAATATGCAGTCAGCATGTCTGAGGCTCAATGTGGATGTTTTGAATATTGACATACCCTTCCAGAGGCCATAAACAATGGATTCCTGCTATGAAAACTTTTTTGTTAACATTGACAGGAACAGAGAAATGGCATCTGTAGGAAGCTTAACAATGGACTGTGGAGCACAAAAAAAACAATTACATATTTGGTGCATCTCGAAAGGAACAAAGAAGTAGCTATTGTTTCAACAAGACAGCCCTTGGTGCAGCGCAGTTTGTTGTGTACACGTGGCAGGGATTCACAGCCCCTGAGTCCTTGATCAGCACATATATTAAGAATACTTCACATCTTTGTTTGTTTCCCACACCGTGCGGAGGATACTTAGGATTTGAGGAGAACTAAAGGAAACAGACAAGACTGTCTGAAATGACTCCCCTACTTTTAATCAATCATATAGTTTAGTTTCCCACTAGGTACAATGCTCGATTCTTTTAGAAACCTAATAACGAAGCATAATGTGCAAATAAGTATTCACGAACACTTAGTTTTAAGGTGTCTACACACTTCTGTTTTATTTGGGGGGAAATAAAAATATTTCAGACGGCTTCTGCAAAAAGTGTAAAGTATTCAGGAAGAAAGGGTACCTGGACTCATAGACTATTGCTTATTTAGGTATTATTGTTTTTGATGTACAGAAATTACACCAGCACAACTTTTAAACTAAAGTGTTTCTCATTAAGTTTCTCGTTAAGTCTGACCACTTAATTAAAAAAATAGATTTCCACCTGACCGAAGCTTTTAGCACCACAATGGAGTAAGACTCGTACTTCTAAAACCTTAGGTTAGGTTTCAATAATCACCTCCCTTCTGTCCTAGTGTAACCAGAATGAAGCACCAGCTGAAGATTGTGACAAAAGATGATGCAAGGCTTTGGTAGATTCAGGACTGACGCCACTTCATTCAGAGGAATTTAACAGCCAATCAGTTTAAATGAAAAACAAAATAATTAGAACCATACATAGGGAATTGCTTTTAAAAAAATACACAGAATGAGAAATACCACCAAAGCACCGTAAAACAATGAAAGAACATCTTAAAATATTATAATCTGTGTAATCTAGGCCAAAACTATATTTAACTATTAATTAGCCTGGCTCCTTAAACCCGCCCAGAATTTTGTTTGGTTATCTGATAACATTGTTTATAAAAGAGGCCATGTTTCATTTCAGTCATATCAGACAAGGTACATTTTGGCCCAGCGATTAAAACAATGAAGAGAGCCTGACTGTAACCTATTCTAGGCTTATTTAGGATGTTCCCCTGGCCGGAAGCTGAGAACCAGCCTAATTAGACACCACTGGCTCTCTTCTTCACTTGGTGAAACGGGCAGCCATCATGAAGTTTTTCTTTTTTGCTAAATTAATGTATTAGTATTAATACATAAATCATCACTGAAGGAAATGTGATGTCATGGGATATATTGGAAGAAGGGCCTGTTTTTCTGCAATCTAATTTAATGAATAAGGTATTCATTTGATATTCACTCAGCTGCTTTAGTTATTTAAACACCTTTCAGCATTTGAAGACAGCACAGTTGAGAAGCTAAACATCCACAAAGCTTTAAACAGCTTTTGATTTGAACAGCAATGAAAACAAGCATTTAATAGGAGCAGGTTAATAATTGATTGAGGATTGAGCCTGTACTGAGCATTTTTCCAGTTGTGGTGCTGGACAATAAGAACATGTCCAAATAATGCTTCAACTGTGTAAAATGACTGACTAACAATTGTAAGATTCGTTTAATCTTTATATCGACCAAACCAGAGATTAATCCTTACAGTAACTCAATTCCATGCTGGAAGTGAGGGACCTCATTGCTTACTAAAGTATTTGGATTATCTGGCTGACCAAATAACTCCTGATTGCATAGAACAACTAAACAGGCAAATATGCAAACAGGAGTTGCTGAAGTTTTAATTCAGTGTTTTTCACCTCTCGGTGTCCTATGTCCATCTTTGATCTGTTCGGCCCATTGCCATTTTAACCTTTCCAATGATGTTTCATATTTTTGTTTTATTTTAACTTTTTATGATTTTGTTCAATTTTGTTTACATATATTAATATATAACCATACCAGTACAAGACAGATGAAGAGAACAAATACTCTGAAATGCCCTGATAGGCCACACTAGAAGCCCACAAAACAAACTCACTGCCAAACTGAGGAGTTAAATGGAGGACTTGACACTCCCTGGGGAATCCTGTCACAACAGGCTAGTGATAATATAGGCCCAGACTTTGACTAGAAATTAAGGCCAAACTTTGATTTCCCTGCAGAGACCTTTACCAATAATATTTTGTATTTAGCTTTCAAAGTTAAACAGTGTTCCATAAAATGACAAAGCAGAGTTCCAGATCAACTATCTTATGATTTGACTTTCCTTTAGTTGGTGTACTAGCAAATCACCAGTTGGAAAACAGTTCTATGGCACTACTTCTTGGTAGATGTCACACTAACCCCCCCAATGTGAAGTGAGAAATCTCCATGAAAGAGGACCTGTTACAATGGCAAAGCTTTTAAGGAGCTGATATTAGAACATAAAAAGAACATAAGAAAGTTTACAAAACGAAAGGAGGCCATTCGACCCATCATGCTTGTTTGGTGTCCATTAATAACTCAGTGATCCAAGGATCCTATCCAGTCTATGTTTGAATGCTCCCAAATTGTCGGCTTCAACCACATCGCTGGGGAGTTTGTTCAGTTTGTGACAACTCTATGTGTGAAGAAGTATCTCCTGTTTTCTGTCTTGAATGCCTTTAAGCCCAATTTCCATTTGTGTGTCCCTGAAGATCTCCTCTGGTTTGAGGTGCTCAATGCCTTTCATGATTTTGAAGAGTTGAATCAAGTCCCCATGTAGTCTCCTCTGTTCCAGGTTGAAAAAATTCAGTTCCCTCAGTCTCTCTATAGGACATTCTCTTCAAACCTGGAATAAGCCTAGTTGCTCACCTTTAGAGCAGCAATTTCTTTCTTGAAATGTGGTGCCCAGAACTGTACACAGTATTCCACATAACTAGTCTAACTAGTGCATTGTACACTTACACTTAACATTACTTCCCTTGTTTTAAATTCTACACTTTTGACAATATACAATAACATTCTGTTTGCCTTTTTTATTGCTTCCCCACATTGTTTGGATGGAGAAAGTGAGGAGTCCACATAGACTCCTAGGTCTTCTAGTTCTATTCCTCCCATAGTGTAATTATAGTGGACATTTTTGTAACCTGCATGTAATACCTTGCACTTGTCCACATTGAATTTAATCTGCCAGGTGTCAACCCACACCTGGAGATTATCTAAGTCCCTTTGAATAACCTGTGCTGCTGAGATTGTATCTGCTATGAGCCACTAACTATAACTATACTATGAGTTTGCTAACTATACCAGAGTCCAGATCATTAATATAGATTAGAAAAAGCAAGGCCCTAGTACTGATCCCTGTGGAACTCCACTAACAAACCTCACTCCAGTTAGAAGCAACTCTTCTAATCGACACCCTCTGTTTCCTAGTTCATAATCCATTCACTTATATTATCCTAGAGCTTTGGTGTGGAACCTTATCAAAAGCTTTCTGAAAATCGAAGTATATCATATCATATGCTTTCATGTGATCTACAGCTGCAGTTGCATGTTCAAAAAACTGCCTTGTATAAATCCATGTTGACTATCACCAAGAATATGTTTTTCAGGGATACTGGGTCAGGGATGAAAACAAATAGGAAGTGGGGGGAAATGCTGTGAACAATTTCTGCATTGCAGCATCCATTTCTAAACAGTCCTTACCCCTTTTAACTTACACAACAGCTAAAAAGCGAAATACTTCAGTGACTAACTAATGAGAAATGTCAAGCAATAAGTTATGGTAAAGAAGTGCAGAGCTAATCTAACATGTAATTTAACCCTAGGCTGCAAACCTCAAAAACTCCACACTGCTACAGTGGTTGGGTCTGGAAGAAGCATAAAAGCAATACAAATAAAAATGATCACAGAGAACAATTTCTGTTAAACTGTAGGACAGAAGGATGAGCATAGCAATGTGTGTCTCTGTAATTAAATTATTACATGCCAAAAATCATGCTGGGTTTCCTGGACCCTGCGGTACATACAAGATTATGAACTAAGAGTGCTGATTTCAGGCAAACATTATTATGAAACCTCAATTACATATGCAAGAAAAGAAGAGGCAAATTAATGGAAATCCTTAATTTAAATAAGGTGCTTTTGCATTTGTGGAAAAAGCTTTGGAAGAATGGATTTTCTAACAGCATGGGGTATTACTTAATCCCATGTGACAAGATAAACTGAGAGAGTAGTTAGTAGTTATGAAGAATTATTCATAATTATACTGCATCATAATTGATTACTCCAGAAAAGCATTATCTGAGCAGATCAGCATTTAGATATGAAACAGACTGTCATAACCATGTAACTGCGATTGGATCACACTACTCCAAATCTGTAGGGTAGGCCTGAAGGGAAACTGCAGGAATATTGTCCACATTTTTGAAGGCTTACATATTATTAGTAAATTATAATCAGGGTTACAAGACACAAAAATGTATTTTATCCCCCCAAAAGCCTAGTCAGTGCAGCAGCCATTCACAACTTCAAAGTAGTGAGGGGACAGGGGGTGGATATGAGTCAAAATTACTCATAGTACAGTACAGTACAGTACAGTACACATTACATTACATTTAACTACTGCCTTTAAGTTTGTCTACAGTTTTATTACAGTGTGACTGATTTCTGATCAAAACCTGAGTGGGTTGTTTCATTTACTGTAAATACACACATACCCACACACAAACACAAACACAAACACACACGTGCTCACATCCACACATACACACGATCGTAGGAAGTCATCGTAGGCCCACAGCCCCAGTAAATACAAACTACCCACTGTGTCAAGCGACTGTCAGTATTATCACTCACCCCCTTCAATCTCTTCCTGCCAGTTTCGGCTGCTGCTGGCTGGGGAGTTGGGCGAGGTGTAGAACTCCCCACTAGGGCTAGTGTCAATGTCATCTTCCATGGAGCCCGATTTGTGCCTTTTACTCCTGTAGTGAAAAAAACAAAAAACAGACTCACATTCGCAACAATTTGGTAACAGCTATATAGAAAAGAAAAAGAAAATCACATTTCTTACTGCAGATGGTCAGATCTTTGTTTAATTCTTAGTGCTACAAGCTAACTAAGCATACAATATTTGCTGTATCTGGCAGGGTATTTTGCATCACAGTGTCATTGGATGATGCTGTGCTGTATTTTTATACATTACATTTACAGTGACTTCTAGAATTTTGTGTTCCCTTGGACAACGTTGTGAGCAAAATAAATAATAAGAAAGAAAGAAAGAATAATAAAATAATAACTCTGAAATTGCATCTCCCAAATATGTTATTGTGCTGGGTAAATATAATAATAATAATAATAATAATAATAATAATAATAATAATAATAATAATAATAATATAAAATAATACCCACACACTAACATATATGCTCTCCCCAAAAATATATATATAGATATGAGCAAATTCAGATCTATACAAGATCTTCATCAGAATAAAAGACCTTGCATACAAATCACTTTTAAATATCATCTCATACATGTGTAATCTATTCACACAATCAAGACTCCAACATAAACAATCCATTAATTAATCAATTAGTATAATATATACTGTGTCCAATTAATAACATATAATAAAATAATGACATTGATAATAGATTGTCCCACGCCCTATCCCTGCTGCAGAGCTGTCTGACAGAGACTCTGTTGTGTATTACTATCCTGACAACATTTGTAATACGATTACATTTTTCTAAAAGCTGTATTACTTCAAACCTATGGCTACTTGTAAGTCAAGTCAAATCCACTGCATATTTCTAACCAGAACAGCTACACTATGAATGCACACTGGTAAAGATGGATTTGCAAAGACTCCTAGTTCAAGCCATTTTAAGCCAAATTGGACTGGACATCCCATAATCCCAGATAAAATACTACACACTGGCTGCCATCCCAGTCAAATCTCCACTTAAGCCATTTACAAATCTCAGTGCACTGTCAAAATGAAATGTTTTAGTTTTATTTTAAAATCTCTGCTTTCCCCCCTCTGCCATATCTGCATATTTCAGAGGTGGCACTGTTCCACTTCTGTTTTGTGGTTGGGTTTATTGAGTCCCTGATCTTAAAGTGTGGACATTATTGGCTTGGGTGGAAAACATGAGTTTGTGTAATGAAGGATTTTTTCATAGTGAGAAGATGTATCAAAGTATCAATAGGACAGCAAACTTAACTGAATATTCACAGATCTTCAGGAGTTCCTTGGTAATTTGAATATAGAATTCAAACGATTTTACCAAAAACTTTCCTTGAAAAGCAATTCATATCCCACCATGTAAAATTTATAATTTGATGTATTTTTTAGTATTTTATGAAATCTGATCAGATGGATTGATTACTTATTCTGCTCCTCCACCCCTCAAATTGAGTGAATTTGATGTTCACTCAATCCCCCGGTATTTGGGGGATGAAAAGAGTGACATCAGCATCCAGTTTTGGTAGAAGAAGAAGAACATGGAGAGGACCAACATATAAATTACTCCACAATCTGGGCCTTAACAATACTCAACAATAAGCACCAGAGGCTGTCCAGTCCAATAAATTATGCCTTTGCTACTTCTGGGAAGCTCAGAATTATTGCTGTGCAGTGTGTGATTAAGCATCCTATGAAATGCCTTGGTTGTTTAGATTTAATTTTAGTCCAGAGCTCTCTCCCTGCTCATTGGGCACATACTGGTGGTACTTACCCACTGGACGAAGTACTGGGCAGCGTCCTCCTCATGCCAGCTCCAGAGGGGTTCAGATCGTAGGCCAGGTGCCCCTGCAGCTCCCCCAGGGAGAAGTTGGGGCCGGTGCCCGTCACCACCGGAGCTGGGCAGACACAACAAGAGCAGTCAGATACAGGAGCCACACTACACGACTCACTGCAGCCTGAGTGAGCTGCTACAGTTACAAAAAAATAAAATAAACCTATGAGAGTACAACAAGGTTACCATGGGAAGTGAAACGCCATGCATTTGGCCACAGAAGGGGACAACTAGTACATGACAAAGTGAGACTGCAAAAAGTTTCCACAAAAGACATTCTTCATGCGCTTGTGCTTCAGCTTATTCGACAGGGCTGCCAATAACGTTCAGGCTGAGCCTTATTCAAGGTTTGGACCCCAGCTCTGTGGAAGTAACTGCTGACCCTGTGACTAAATACACTACTGCCTGTTGCCTTGCATTGTGCTAACAGGGAGAAATGCACACCAAATATAAACTGTGTCGAGGGACATGTATTTGACAACGGTGACACCTGGGATCCTTCTTGCCACTTGCCAGAAAACTTGGTGGAATCTACCTCCCTCCCAAGCTTGCAGGAAAAGGGGTATCTTTAAGCAGGCACTAATGAGTTCAATCCCATTGTCCCATTGGGAATTGTTTGTTTACCAATCAAGAATGCTATCCTTCGGTGGGCTAGCTTGACCAACAGCCTGGGTGAATAAACCTAAAGCATCTCAATGCCGGTCCTGTACACCTCCAATTGGAAACCCCACAATGATCACTATGAATATTGGCTGTGATGGTATGAAGGGCACAGCTGTTCATTGTCTGTAGCCATATGCAGCTCTTATGAAATTTCACTTCTCATGTTACCTTAAATGTGTCCCCTTTCACGGCCATTTGATCATTGTTAGCTGCTGTGCCTTGCTAAAGGAGGCAGCTTGCTTCACAAATACCCTACAGATAAGAGAGAAAGCACAAGGCAACTCAAGAGAAACACAGTCTGTTCTTATGGCAAGTATCATTATCAGTTATGAGAAGCTGTCAGAGTACAGGATATGTTATCAGATGGTGAAAGACATAACTGCAGTTCTACATTCTCTTAATTTTGTGGAGTCTAATAAACTAAAAACTAAAACAATAAAAAAGGACCTGGAAACTGGAAACTGTCATTCAAAACAGCAGTGCGATTAATGCAGATTGCCACACATTTGTCTGGCCACCAGATATCCGGTCACATGAAAGGGCTGGGTGTCTGGTCTACCTCATTGCTCACAGCAGCAGGTGTTAGGAATGTCAGAACTTGCATCTGCAGAATTTTCCAAGCTAATTTCACTGTATGGCAGAAGCTGACTTAAACAACTCCGAGATCAATGGTAACACAATTAATGGAAAGCGTCTATCGGACAGTGGGCACAGAACATTCAGAAGAGAGGACGCAGACCCTCACTGGTAATGCTGACAAAGATGTATGTGTCCTTTAGTCACAGTAGCTCTGAGCTTGTGACAAGCTCTACAGGACAAGGTGTGCTCAGTCATGTGTAAGAAGGCATATTTTAAATCATTTTTGTTATAGTATGCTTCATCTTTAAAAACCTGCCAATATTTGACAATGATCTTCCTGCAATGTGGGGCTGAGTAATTGCCCTAGTGTGTATGGAACAATGATAATTCACAAGATCACAACAACTGGCTGTTTCTGTGTATGGAACCCCTCCTAAAGTGCCTTGCGAAAGTATTTACCCCCCTTGGCATTTTTCCTATTTTGTTGCCTTACAACCTGGAAAGAGAATGGATTTGTTGGGGGGTTGTATCATTTGATTTACACAACATGCCTACCACTTTGAAGATGCAAAATATTTTTTATTGTGAAACAATCTTTAAGTCATACCACAGATTCTCAATTGGATTGAGGTCTGGGCTTTGACTAGGCCATTCCAAGACATTTAAATGTTTCCCATTAAATCACTTGAGTGTTGCTTTAGCAGTATGCTTAGGGTCATTGTCCTGCTGGAAGGTGAACCTCCATCTCAGTCTCAAATCTCTGTAAGACTGAAACAGGTTTTACTCAAGAATTTCCCTGTATTTAGCGACATCCATCATTCCTCCAATTCTGACCAGTTTCCCAGTCCCTGCCGATGAAAAACATCCCCACAGCATGATGCTGACACAACTATCTTCACTGTAGGGACGGTGTTCTCGGGGTGATGAGAGGTGTTGGGTTTGAGCCAGATATAGCATTTTCATCTGACCAGAGTACCTTCTTCCATATGTTTGGGGAGTCTCCCACATGCCTTTTGGCGAACAGCAAATGTGTTTGCTATTTTTTTCTTTAAGCAATGGCTTTTTTCTGGCCACTCTTCCGTAAAGCCCAGCTCTGTGGAGTGTACGGCTTAAGTGGTCCTATAGACAGATACTCCAATCTCCGCTGTGGAGCTCTGCAGCTCCTTCAGGGTTATCTTTGGTCTCTTTATTAGGTTTGTTGTGGTGGCATATTCTTTCCATTTTTTAATAATGGATTTAATGGTGCTCCATGGGATGTTCAAAGTTTCTGATATTTTTTATAACCCAAACCTGATCTGTACTTCTACACAACTTTGTCCCCGACCTGTTTGGAGAGCTCCTTGATCTTCATGGTCCTGCTTACTTGGTGGTGCCCCTTGCTCAGTGGTGTTGCAGACTCTGGGGCCTTTCAGAAAAGGTGTATATATACTGAGATCATGTGACACTTAGATTGCACACAGGTGGACTTTATTTAAATCATTATGTGACTTCTGAATGTAATTTGTTGCACCAGATCTTATTTATGGGATTCATAGCAAAGGGGGTATATACATATATGCACGCACCACTTTTCCATTTTTTTTTTTTTTTAATTTAGAATTTTTTTAAAGTCCACACTTTATTTTTTTCATTTCACTTCACCAATTTAGACTATTTTGTGTATGAAAATCCATTTAAATTACAGGTTGTAATGCAACAAAATAGGAAAAATGCCAAGGGGGGTGAATACTTTCACAAGGCACTGTACATGCCTTTTCTCCATGCTAATCCCTCCATTGACCACAAATATCTAATTTCACAATGTGAGGCCCATATACCTCAACATACTAGAAACTGCTTGCTGCTGCAAATTGATCTTAGGCAATTGATTTCCAGTCCGATTGCTCTAACTGATGCTAGGAATATGCACAGTGTTATTATTGATGCACTAGTTTCAGCCAGTTGATTAATGCCCTGCATTACAATGGGCAGCATGTAGTTATTATGAATTTTGTTCAGTTCTAATTAAACAACACCAAATACCCTCTGGTGGCCAAACGGTGTGTCGCAGTGTTGCGGTCACACATTTTCCCCACAAACCCCTTCAGTTTTCAGACTGTATGATTTATGAAGCACTCTGTACCTTCATTATACAACACCGGTACTGTGATGTCATCAATTCTTGTCATAGTCTTAAGAATGTCATGTTACAGAAGGACACAGAGGCTCAATACATTCTTCATTTTGGGTTTTTGCCTTTTTGTAGCTGAAAGTTGAAAACTTGTTCTGCAGTAACGAATCATACTACCAATGGGCATTAAAAAAGTCTCTAATATTTTCATAACCAACCAAGTTAAAATTATTCTCTCAGATAATACAGGACAGCTGGACTCTCAGCGCTTACACTGGCAACTTTGGGTGCAAAACTGTAAGTACCTTGATAAACAGTGAAATGTGACACTACTGCAATAATCAGTGAATGATGATTAAGGCTAAGAATGCAAGGGACACATTCTGTCCTATTCATTTTTTATTGCTTTCCTTAAAATTTTTTCTACTTATGTTTTTTAACTGAGAAAACCATTAAAAAGTCAAACAATTTAACTTACAATGAAAATGTTAATTGTGATGTACATTTAAGCACAGCCATTATCTATGGTGTTTTACTTTGTAGCATGCTACAGGAGCTATTAATCATAAGTGTCCATAATTTATACAAAAACTGTTTCAGCAATGCAATTAGGGACAAGATTCATTTTGTACTGTGCTGCTCAACACATGGCCCCTGACTAACTCACTCCAGATGGACAGGTACAATCCATTTAGAGATGATTTTTTAAAACCATTTTGTAGAACTTCACTTTGAAACAAATGAAGCACCTCATACCTGCGACCTTAAGCAGTTATCAAAAAATGAAATGTGAAGAGGCATGAAACTTATACTTCAATCAGGGATTATATAATACATTGTAAACTATTATATAACTGTCTGCCCTCAAAACACACTTCTATGCCCAGTCAGGTGATTTTGAGGGTCATATAATGTTCCCAATGGAGGAGGTAGGACTCGTTCTGCACAGTAGTTGAATCCACTCCAGTGGGGACTGTGGCTTCTAGGACTCCTTGTATTACACCAATCAAACGGGAAAGCAAATATACCAAGCTCTGTTTCACCTGATTTAAGATCCACCTCAGTCCATGCAGAGTTTCTTAAATTGAGGTTAAGAGAGTCTGAAGTTTGAGAACTTCTATGCAATGCGAGTCCTTTCCCCAACCAAGGTTACCATAATTTAGATTAATTCACATCATAGATTAGATAAGTAGATAGATAGATAGATAGATAGATAGATAGATAGATAGATAGATAGATAGAAAGACAGACAGATACCATCTAAACTGACAGACTGATAAATAGATAGAATGGCTATTTTATCCAGATATTTTTCTCGTATTCAACCAAATCAGCCATAATATCAATCAATGAGAGTGTACACACTAATGTAGGATATTCTCTGGTCCCCAGCCACAATAGGCAAATTAGTGCAGCAAAGGAACAATAGACAGAAATTCAGAACTGAAAGATTTGAGATCTATAAGATCTGTAAGTATGATAAGAGAGGTTTGCTCAACAATGACAAATATATTTCCAAATTAAAGAGGCTACAGGAGACTGTCTCATCCCCCCCACATCCCTCTACAGTGCTGCTACAGAACAAGGCAAAACAAAGATTCCCAGACTATTGAATACAGATTTAGAGATTAAAGAGATTTAGAGCAGAAAACTGTAGAGAATCTCGTCTAATCATTTCTAATTAATTTGTTAAGCAGTGATATTTAAACAATATGCTTGTAAACAGTAAATCTTGTGTATATTTTTGCCTCTGCTTAATTGGTTCCATTTATGTAATCTAATAAACTGTTTTTCATATCACTGATGTAAAAAAATAATTGCTCTAAGTGTATGTACACTTCCCATTTTAATTAAGTTTAATACAAGAAAAAAAAAAACGACCTAATTAATAACCTACCTCCACCGCAGCAACTGATTTCACAGTTCACCGCAGTGATTAAATCTATTTGTTTTTTTACAGTGAAAATGTAACACTGTAAAAGCACAGTTTGCATACTGCACTTCTTACCTAATGAATTCTAAGTGACAATACATTCTCGATAACGATCAGTAAGTCTAAAAGCCTTTGTAGAGAAAATACTAAATGGAAAATGGTAAGTTTGGGAAACATGAATTGTTATGCATGCCAAAGCACTGCTGCTACTGCCTAAGTAATATACTGGTAACTTTTTTCCCCACTGTTCACATTTTGGGAATCTTTGGGATGTCTAATGTGTAAGAACAAATCAACCATTTTACAGATTAGCATTCGTGTACAGGGGCATGGCAAACGCATCCCAGCAGTACATGTCAGTATCCCACTTTCCTCCCAGACTCCCACCCATCTTCATTTCCCTCCCTGATGAATGTGTCTGCTTGCGCATGGTTGGAACAAGCGAACTATATCATGGGAGTGCATGATGATAGTTAGACTTAGAAGACTGAACATCTCCCTCTCCCTCTTCTGCGCTAGAGGCGAGCTATAAAAATGATAGTGCTGTCAAAATTTAAATGAAAATGAATGTGTTGTTCAAATGAGGAAACAGGTAGCAATGCAACAATGGCAATGTCCATGGGCAAGATGTACGAGATGTGTTGTGCTTTAAGTGGTTTACATTGTGTCATCATAATCCTAGTCAGCATATTCTTTAAATCTAATTGTTTCCCCTCTCAGCCTTTCTGCTCTCTTCGTTATCCTCAAATTCAGTTCTGCTCACTGTGATCTGCTCTGTGATCTGGTGAGAATGCCAAATTGATTTGTCTCAGGACCAACACACCACAGTCACTCTCTAAAGTCTGAAGAGGGTAGTTCATTCCATGGCATTTCCCAGCATTAAGTACACAGCTTTGTATGGTAAGAAGCCTGGTCTTTATAAAATCAACAATTGCCTTCATTGAGAAACAATGCTTCTGCATAAAAAGCATTCCATTCCTAGGACATAAACAACTGACTACAATGGGAATTGCAAAAACAATACAAACATATTGACACATTTTGAAATGTAAATATAATTTCCCCCCAGCATGAAATGGGACTGTCTGTGTTTAGGCTTTGTAAACCGAAGCACTATTAAATATATTTTTAATTCTTTCTCCAAACGAATACACATGCATACACACACACACACAAGCAGATAAATGTGTGTCTGTTTTGAATATTGAAAAAAAAAAAAGTGTGCTGTGTGTTGTCTTTTCATGCTGGGAATAAGTCACCCTAGTGGATGACAGTTCATGTTCTGCTCATAACACATTCAACATTCACTCATAAATCAATTTATTAGAATCAGGCAGCAATTTTATTTGATTCCCCAAACACTGCCAAAATGAATAAAAATATAAGTAAGTAAATACTGATAAAAAGGGTCTTACTTCTGGAGACTTGCACCAATTCTGTTACATTAAAAACTCCTGAAGTCACAAAGCTTTCCTGAAATTCGGGGGCATCTGTAAGAGACAGAGAGGAGATCACAACAGTGTCCTGTAGCAGCTCTCAGAGCAAACCAATCACACCTGGCCTAGCTGAAACACCCATGCTCTACTAGTCTCTGCAACACACCTGCTGGATGGCAAAGTGCACTGCATGGGGAAGGAGACATGTAGAATCCAAGACAAAACATACTCAAATGTCAGGTGGATCAATGCATTCATGGAGCAGTCTTAAATATAATTATAATATAATCAGCTAAAATAATCATCATCATTATCATCTTGATTATCAGTAGTGTCCCCACAGATGGAATGTAGAATTTGCTACACAACAAATATATTTTTTGAATATGTAGTAGAAATATGTGATCCTTATATTTTCATATGCCCCCTTTGTTTATTTCAAATATATGGGATATGTTTTAAATGTTTTAATCTGTAATCCATATATTTATATTATAGGTTGGAAATATATGGTGAGGATAATTTCTACAACATAGTTTGAACCTCAAAAATAAATATACAGATTACAGACAAATGTATCCCATTTATTTTAAATATACAAAACCGGGGCCAATACTGGCATATGAAAAATATTAGGATCACATATTTCCACCCTATATTAAAAATATCTATTTGTTCCGTATGAGGAATGTTAGGTAATGGAGTGGTCCTTAAAGGGGCAGAGAGAGGAAGGATTTGTGTTCAACATTTTGAACATTTTGATTTTGAAAAACGCATTCCTCTCTCGTGGATTAACTGAGTGCCTCCATCAGACTTTAGTTCTCTAATTTGTCAGTGCTGATCACAACCCTGCCATGCTGTCAGTTATTTAGTACTGCTCTTGCACTCTGCCATTGGGGTCATTAGAAATTAACAAATAAATAAATATATATATATATATATATATATATATATATATATATATATATATATAAATATATATACACACACACACACACACACACACACACACACACACACACACAGTACTGTGGAAATGTTTTAGGCAGGTGTGAAAAAAAAGTAAGAATGCTTTCACAAATTGACATGTTAATAGATTATCAATTAACAAAATGCAAAGTCAGTGAACAGAAGAATTATCTACATCAATCAATATTTGGTGTAACCACCCTTTGCCTTCAAAACAGCATCAATTCTTCTAGGTACACTTGCACACAGTTTTTGAAGGAACTGGGCAGGTAGGTTGGCCCAAACATCTTTGAGAACTAACCACAGTTCTTCTGTGGATATAGGCAGCCTCAGTTGCTTCTCTCTCTTCATGCAATCCCAGATAGACTTGATGTTGAGATCAGGGATCTGTGGGGGCCATACCATCACTTCCAGGACTCCTTGTTCTTCTTTACGCTGAAGATAGTTCTTAATGACCTTTTCTGTATGTTAGGGGTCGTTGTCATACTGCAGAATAAATTTGGGGCCAATCAGATGCCTCCCTGATGGTATTGCATGATGGATAAGTATCTGCCTGTAATTCTCAGCATTGAGCAGACCATTCATTCTGACCAAATCCCCAACTCCATTTGCAGAAATGCAGCCCCAAACTTGCAAGGAACCTCCACCATGCTTCACTGTTGCCTACAGACACTCATTCGTGTACCGCTCTCCAGCCCTTTGGCGAAAAAACTGCCTTCTGTTACAGCCTAACATTTCACATTTTCACTCATCAGTCCAGAGCACCTGCTGCCATTTTTCTGCACCCAGTTCCTGTGTTTTCATGCATAGTTGAGTCACTGGGCCTTATTGTCATGTCGGAGGTATGGCTTTTTGGCCGCAAGTCTTCCATGAAGGCCACTTCTGACCAGACTTCTCCGCACAGTAGATGGGAGTACCAGGGTCCCACTGTTTTCTGCCAGTTCTGAGCTGATGGCACTGCTGGACATTTTCCGATTGTGAAGGGAAGTAAGCATGATGTGTCTTTCATCTGCTGCAGTAAGTTTCCTTGGCCGACCACTGCGTCTATGGTCCTCAACATTGCCCGTTTCTTTGTGCTTCTTCAAAAGAGCTTGGACAGCACATCTGGAAACCCCTGTCTGCCTTGACATTTCTGCCTGGGAGAGACCTTGCTGATGCAGTATAACTACCTTGTGTCTTGTTACTGTGCTCAGTCTTGCCATGGTGTATGACTTTTGACAGTAAACTGTCTTCAGCAACCTCACCTTGTTAGCTGAGTTTGGTTTTCCTCACGCAGTTTTATTTCTCCTACACAGCTGTTTCTGTTTCAGTTAATGATTGTGTTTCAACCTACAGTGAGGGAAAAAAGTATTTGATCCCCTGCTGATTTTGTATGTTTGCCCACTGACAAAGAAATGATCAGTCTATAATCTTAATGGTAGGTGTATTTTAACAGTGAGAGACAGAATAACAACAAAAAAATCCAGAAAAACGCATTTCAAAAAAGTTATAAACTGATTTGCATGTTAATGAGGGAAATAAGTATTTGACCCCTTCAACTTAGTACTTGGTGGCAAAACCCTTGTTGGCAATCACAGAGGTCAGACGTTTCTTGTATTTGGCCACCAGGTTTGCACACATCTCAGGAGGGATTTTGTCCCACTCCTCTTTGCAGATCCTCTCCACGTCATTAAGGTTTCGAGGCTGACGTTTGGCAACTCGAACCTTCAGCTCCCTCCACAGATTTTCTATGGGATTAAGGTCTGGAGACTGGCTAGGCCACTCCAGGACCTTAATGTGCTTCTTCTTGAGCCACTCCTTTGTTGCCTTGGCTGTGTGTTTTGGGTCATTGTCATGCTGGAATACCCATCCACGACCCATTTTCAATGCCCTGGCTGAGGGAAGGAGGTTCTCACCCAAGATTTGATGGTACATGGGCCCGTCCATTGTCCCTTTGATGCGGTGCTGTTGTCCTGTCCCCTTAGCAGAAAAACACCCCCAAAACATAATGTTTCCACCTCCATGTTTGACAGGTGGGGATGGTGTTCTTGGGGTCATTCCTCCTCCTCCAAACATGGCGAGTTGAGTTGATGCCAAAGAGCTCGATTTTGGTCTCATCTGACCACAACACTTTCACCCAGTTCTCCTCTGAATCATTCAGATGTTCATTGGCAAACTTCAGACGGGCCTGTACATGTGCTTTCTTGAGCAGGGGGACCTTGCGGGCACTGCAGGATTTCAGTCCTTCACAGCGTAGTGTGTTACCAATTGTTTTCTTGGTGACTATGGTCCCAGCTGCCTTGAGATCATTAACAAGATCCTCCCGTGTAGTTCTGGGCTGATTCCTCACCGTTCTCATGATCATTGAAACTCCACGAGGTGAGATCTTGCATGGAGCCCCAGACCGAGGTAGACTGACAGTTATTTTGTGTTTCTTCCATTTGCGAATAATCGCACCAACTGTTGTCACCTTCTCACCAAGCTGCTTGGCGATGGTCTTGTAGCCCATCCTTGGACAGCTCTTTGGTCTTGGCCAAGGTGGAGAGTTTGGAATCTGATTGATTGATTGCTTCTGTGGACAGGTGTCTTTTATACAGGTAACGAGCTGAGATTAGGAGCACTCCCTTTAAGAGAGTGCTCCTAATCTCAGTTCGTTACCTGTATAAGAGACACCTGGGAGCCAGAAATCTTGCTGATTGATAGGGGATCAAATACTTATTTCACTCATTAACATGCAAATCAATTTATAACTTTTTTTAAACGTCAGCCTCGAAACCTTAATGACGTGGAGAGGATCTGCAAAGAGGAGTGGGACAAAATCCCTCCTGAGATGTGTGCAAACCTGGTGGCCAAATACAAGAAACGTCTGACCTCTGTGATTGCCAACAAGGGTTTTGCCACCAAGTACTAAGTTGAAGGGGTCAAATACTTATTTCCCTCATTAACATGCAAATCAATTTATAACTTTTTTGAAATGCATTTTTCTGGATTTTTTTGTTGTTATTCTGTCTCTCACTGTTAAAATACACCTACCATTAAAATTATAGACTGATCATTTCTTTGTCAGTGGGCAAACGTACAAAATCAGCAGGGGATCAAATACTTTTTTCCATCACTGTACATATTGAATTGATGATCATTAGCACCTGTTTGGTATGATTGTTTAATCATACACCTGACTATATGCCTACAAAATCCGTGACTTTGTGAAAGTGTACCTAGAAGAATTGATGCTGTTTTGAAGACAAAGGGTGGTCACACCAAATATGGATTTGATTTAGATGTTTCTTCTATTCACTCTGTTCACAATTAGTTAATTGATAAATATAATCTATTAACATGTCTATTTTTGAAAGCATTCTTACGTTACAGCATTTTTTCACACCTGCCTAAAACATTTGCACAGTATATATATATATATATATATATATATATATACATACACACACACACACACACACTTTTATTTCTTTTTTAAAGAAAAGAGGGAAAAAAATTGAGAAAGAGAGCTGAGAAAATTCAACTTTTCCATTACGGACCTTTTTCCTTCACTCAGTGTGGACTTCTAATTAAAACCAGTTTCGTTGCATTAAGGACTCAAGTCTCTGAATTGTCTTTAGAGTAACACATGTACGCTGTAGGCTGTATTTCTGTTCTCTGCAACACAATAGACAGGTAGAAGATGTCATAATAACAATAAGGAATGGGGAGCAGAGGGAAGTGGTGTAAAATGACTACGTACAAAAAAGAAAGATTTGAATCCCCAAGCATCACTGCAAATATGCCAGGTGACAGTGAATTTAAAATTAATTTAATGAAGCTAGATAGCTCATGTCCTTTTTTTTTTTATCAATTGAGGACATACAAACGTAGTCTCCAAATGTTCAGCCTGCATATAAGTCAATCCTATGGTGGAATGGAACACAAGCAAAGCTTTGAAAGTGCAAGGAACAGAAATACAACATACTGTTTGTGTGGGTTTGAAGATCACACTGAAGATAACAAATACATACACTGGTGTTAGCAGTTGTTAAAGCATTCTTATAGAGCCTCCACTGCAGCTCTAATTATCACAATCTATGCAATAAAATGGCTAAACCCAGTACAGTGAAGAGTTGGGGAGTTGCTTTTAATTATAATCCTACGGTGATGCTACTGCCTGTCTGCTGGGGTCAGGCTTAGGGAATCCCAAGGAGGGGGTGGACACACAGGTTAATGGAAAGCTAAGTAGGAACAAAGACTTCAGAGTTTCATGTTTGCTTGTATGTTCCTGTGCATCCCAAACCTTTAACTCTCTGTGTTCCAGTTTACACTTTTTAAGATTACTACAGCAACGATGGTAGTGAAAAAAATGCTTTGGTTTACAATAAAATGTTGGATTTTACAGCTAATGTGTTTATGTGTGATGTCTGAATAATGGAATGGATATGTTGAGACTGAGATCATGAACACACTGGTGTGATTCTGGGGAAGAGTTAAAAATTAAAACAATTAAAACATAGCAGGAGGCTTCAAAATACATCAGTCCTGAAAGATAATTTACAGTCAGTGAAAAGTCTGGTGATGGTGGCATTTTGAATTATTTGTAGTGCATCCAGTGTGCAAGTATTAATAATTAGTGGATTGAGTTTAAAACCTATCTTGACAAAAGCCAGTGTTTCTTTTTGCTGTTCTGAAACACAATGATAATATACAATATTCAACCCACAAGCCATAAAAAAATAAAAATGGAATGTCAGCAAAATGTTTGAGAATGAAAGTAGGAAATGGCTTATTGATCTTGTACACAATTATATTACCTATCCACCCATGTGTTGGTGAGACCTGGGTAGCATTTCTGTATTTAATTATTTACCACTGCAACAAAATGAGACCTATTTATTTATGTATTTGTTTATTTTTAAATTGTATAATCAATGTGTATAGTATATTGTCATTTAACTGCAATGGATTTCACAGGAGCTTGCCCCCCATACTGAGCAATGGAGTAATGGAGCACACTGCATTGCTCAAAGCTGTGAACAGAAAGCACGAGCCTACTGGGAAAATTCTGTCTTCGCATCACCTATCAGAGACAGTTTACAGTATGTGACTGCTCTTACTGTAAACGTCCATAAATATGCTGGAAGCCCACCTCAGGCGTGGGGCTGCTGCCTCGGCTACGATGTAACAGTGGTTTCTGCAGTGGCTGAGAGGTGTGGTGGTTACGAGGGGTGATAACCCAGTGCTCCTCCTGTCGAGTTTCAACCCAACACATCCGCCCACCACAATGCTCTGAGCCTGCATCCTGTGGCCACCTAACAGCCCTCCCAGCGACTTCCTCTCTGCGTGACCTCCGACCTCCCGCTGCTTCCTGCGCACATTGGCTGGGGTATCTGCTCTGCAAACTTGTCCCCTCTCCTGCTAACCAGGCCCCTGTTTAAGTCCTTTGTAATTCCCACTGTTCTGTGAAAGTGTGTTCACAGCAGGATAGACACAGCTGGGCAAAATCACTTGCAAGTATTCTACTGGAATAGCACAAACTTTATAATTGCAAAGTTGTCTTCCGATGCACTTAATGAACAGGATGATACCAGTGCTTGCTATCACTTTCCAATGAAAAGGGAAGCTAAATGACAGCTGCCTACTTGGAAGTACGATTATAAATATTGTGGGTGGTGAAAAAAACGAATGAAATTGAAATACATCAACAATGTATAAGCAAATAAAACAACAAAGATGTTAACACGAGAAAGGCAATCTGTTTTTTTTTTAAAGAGAACTGAGGGTAAGCCCCACATTCACCATCAATTTTCATTTAAAAAAAGCTGCTAAATATTGAATGGCGTACATGGGTCAAGTCGTTATTTGCGATGTTTGGAGACCGCTCGCCTGACCACAGAGACGGTTTCCATTGACTGGTTTGGACAAGGTGTCCCCTATCCCACCCTGCATGAAGTTAATCAGATCCTTCTGTTTGCCGCTGCAGAGTTCAGTGCATTGCTCTGATTGAATGGGTTCTGTTTATATCACAGTAACCCATGCTTGCATCTCCTCCCTAATAACGATTCAAACAGCCTTGAGGCATTACCAGGCAATTCAATCATATAGCTAACCTAGACATTGTGACATAAATCCTATTGTTATCCTTGTGTGCAATTGTAATTTTTATAAGGGAAGGAAAGGACATTGAATTGCTACATTGTTTCATTAGCTTGCAGGATGGATAATTGCAGTGCATTGAGATCTGCCCTCTAATTCTTGATGGCACAGATATCCAGATATGTTATTATTTAGATCTTCCAAAGCATCTGCTCTTAATGTACTCAAGCAGTGGCAAAAAACAACAACAGAAAAACAACAACAAAAAAGTGGTTGGGCTGTTGTGAAAGAGGTTTATGTAGAGAATTTTGGAAAAGCAAGAGTAAGTTACAGAAGGAAGTCTGTGAATGAAGGCCAATTTTATTCCCATTATTTAGTAAAAACTTTATAAAAATAAAAACTTTTCCTGCAATAAAGTTAAACTGATAAAAGCAATTTCTATAAAGCAAAATAGCTGATGAATCATTTTTAAGGAAAACCCCTATGGATGGTCCAAGCCCAATGGTCCAAGCCCAATGGTCCAAGCCCAATGGTCCCAGACTTTGAGAATTCAACAAATAGTGGAACAATTTCTGAACCTTGTGGTACAAAACGGCCAAGCCAAATCCAGAAGCTAAAAGGAGACAATAGACTGCTCAAGAACAAGCTTATTACTGCATTTTAGTTATGTGCTCCAAACTAAGCTCAGAATTGGATGTAGTGTGTGTGTGTGTTTGTGGAGGCAGTGACAGAGGGGCCCAGTGGCAGAGCTTCAGGTTGTGTGGACAGTGAAGATGGACAGTGCTTCAAGCTACAGTCTTACCCATGGTGGCTGCTCTGCTGTCTTCCTGGTCAGACCCAATCCCAGTTTTTGGACTGCTGCTCTGTTCAGCCTCTGAAAGATGATAAGAAAATGAACAAAAAACTTTAACAATATACAGGGTGCATGAATTATACTTGTTTAGGATCATGTCATGTATTTCTACACAACATATTTGTCTGATAATGGCAACACATTTCAGGTTGTTCAAAACCCAAACACAAATTTCATGCTCTGGACATAATTCTCTTTCAAGGTGTCAGTTGAGCTCACAAATGCACCTTACTGATTTAGGAAAACATATGTGATTATAAACAGCCTCTGTTACTGAAAAGCGAACACCCCCAGAGGAAATGGAACGGTTGAGTAATATCAATTCTGCACCGGTCTTTGCTAAATTAACTGTAGCTGGTCGACTGAACATCAACACGATCACTGCCATACTCTTTGTACTGTTTAGTAAAAGTTCTGAATCACAACCTCGTCTGACTACATTACAACTGTACTCTAAAAGTCTTGTGCCAGAAGGGGATTTAGTGACAAAAAGAAAAGAAAAAAAGTTGGGTAATGGCTAAATAGAAATTCAAAATAATAATCAAAAAACTTTGTTGATCATTAACACGTGTGCTTTACTAGAACAGCATGCATTTTTCAAAAGCATTCTCTAAGTGCGGCCTTGGCAACTGCTTTAATTTAATGAATTCAGAGATTAATGATTAAATGGGGGGAGCGCCTTCTGACAGCAGAGGATCCTGAAGGATGCCCTCTTCCTCCTTGCACCTGACTGGACTGGATGTTTACGATTTCATTTTGTGTTTTTCAGCCTATGCAACTCACTTATGGATTGACTTATTGCTCAGGAACTTGAGTCTGTGCTGTAACCCTTTCATAAGCTCAGGAGAGATGGAGAAAACATGCAAACGTCTTCTGCAACATGCACTGTCAAACCAGACGTTTGTCAGGCTACCTAAAGGTCAAAGTTGAGGTGCTGCTTGAACACCTGGAGTTAACACCACAGCCAGTCACATGTGGAGCTGAACCCTGGCATTGGTCAAAACCCCAATGGTGTTTGGCTTGTTGTGTGCAATCCCCTAAGACCTCCTGGTCACTGCTGGGTAGTGCCACAGCCCAGATTCACTGTAAACACTAATCCTAACAGAAGTCTATAATCAGAACAGGAATCACAACAATGAAATCCACTACAATCAAGGTTTGATTCTATACACAGTTACTCAAGCCTTACTGGTTCAATCATAAGCCAGCTTCTTGTTTGAACCAAACTAATTTTGTCCCTGTAAAGTGCCAACTTCGCTGGGCAGAGTAATGCTTGCAGAACCCACACTCATGGAGTTATACACTAAGCTGGTAGGGGTTTACTTGCGTTTGAAAGGAGGGAAGAAAGTGGCGGCTTCAGAATCTTTGAGTTCTGGCTCTCAAAGGGTGTGTATGAGCCAGAGTTCTGGAGAGCATAAGAAAGCGCTCCCTCCCAACAGTTAAAAATAGAGGCAGCGGGAGTGTCAGCAGAAAGGCCAGGCCACAGACTGGTATAAAGAGGAAGGCCAAGAGAGAGTGAAATTAGCTGCTGGGAGGTTTTTTTCGGTTTGTTATGGGTTGCTACTGCTGCTGCTGTTGTTGTTGTTGTTGTTAGTCTCATGCCTTGGCTCAGAGGAGACTGCTTACCAATGAGTCAGTCTTTGGCTCCAAGGAGGCAGCAAATCGAAGAAAGCAGGCTACCATTGAAGGATAGCTGAGAGACCAGCAGTGGCATTACAACCAGGGGAGCCCTACTTATGGGCAGAAACTGTGGCAAATGTGAATGCCTGTATTATTAAACCCAGTTCTCTACCTCGCTACACATACCTGTCAATGTTGGGGGGGGCACAAAAATAGTAAGTAACCCCATCTAGGCTTATGACATTTACTGATTGAACTTTAACTTGTATTTTCATTGCCTGTGTTACATCACCACCAGAGCACTAAAATACAACACACTCTGTGGTACATTTTGAATACAATTTATTTGAAATACTACACAAATATGGAAGAAATGGCATTGCCGGAACTGGGGTCAAATTACAGGATTCTCGTGAGATTACAGCTTTGACCCTTCATTGCAGCCACTGAGGTTTCTCTCTCAATCGGCCACAGCTCCTTTATTATTGTTTAAATAAAACATTTGTTACAGATATCTTCTCAGTGAAGTTTCTCCAGACACTCTTGTATAGCTCTTGGAATTTGTCTATAAGAAGAGCATTCCAAAATCATGATTTTCCTCTTTTAAAAGTGATGTCCTAAGAAAACTTAGGCACATTACTCAACATGGCTTCATACAGTTAAGTAAATCAATAAATTACACATATAAAAAAAAAAATCCATGCAAAAAATACTCCAATTACTCAAATTCATACTTTACTCTAATGAATTTGGGTTGAGGAGGAGGTACATACCACCATTGACATTGAGTCGATTTTGGGTCTGGTGTATTGTTTTCAATGATCTTGACCACAGTAACTCTTTACAATGAACACTTTGTGTCTCTAAACATTGCCTTTAGAGTCTTCTAGCTTTTCAGAAGCATATTTTACAATGATGTGAAAGAAATATGAGTCTTTTCCCATGAGACACCTACTAACACACCCCTAGTGAGTCTGATTGAGTCTGAGTTTACTTGAGTAACCCTATGTACACCTGACTTTCATTATTGTTATTCAAGCCTGCAAATTAATTATGATATTAATCTAAGGTACAGGATCATGCTCAATTTTACATTAGATAGTAATAGCTAAAATGATCAGCACAGAAAGACTTACAAAGGGGTATAATATTCATCCCTGATACTCAGACTGAAGTCCTGAAGATTTTATAGGTTACATAAAATCCTAATACACTGGAGGACTGGAAACAGGATGTTTCACCCTTAATTCATCCAATTAAGTTATTACGATGTTGGATAAAGGAGAATCAAACGCCCCTTTGCTCTCCAGGATAAAGAGGGAGAAACTTTGATTTATAACATTCCTATTAGAGAATTCAACATACATCCCAGAATATATTTTTGAAGTTATGCAGCACTTTTAATTGTTTAGTTTAACTAGATAACCAACGGTTGTAATTCCAGTGCCAGATATTAAAAGAGAGCTGCATTCTCTTTCTTTAATTGTGCAGTTTTTCCAAGTCTTAGTCTTGCCCCAGCATTGCCAGACCTTCCTGGTGCAAACTCAATGCATCTATGTAATATCACGTCACCATGTCACCCAGAGAAAGCATGCTTTCCAATTCTCAGACTTTGGGGCCATTAAGAACATTTCAGATTGACTAGAGGATGAGACAACGGAGGCCACCAACCCGACTCACTTCTTTTAGCGTGGTGCCAGGAGAGGAAGGGGTTAAAGGAGACGGGTCTGATACCTAGCCTCCAGAAAAGCAAAGCTTGATTTTTCTGTTTTGTTTTATTTCTAGAAGACATGCCGCTCATAGTTTTGACAGGTTACCAGCCAACTGGGGCACTGCCAACAGAACAGAAGGATCAATTCCAATTTTTTGTTTTTGTTTTTTTCTTTTAACGTAAATCCTATCTCCCTGAACCCAGCAGCAGTGACTGGGCAGTCAGCCCTCGGAGAGAATCCAGGCAGCAAGCAAGAGCGAGAGAGAGAGAGAGAGAGAGAGAGAGAGAGAGAGAGAGAGAGAGAGAGAGACAAGGGAGAGCAGGGGCACAGCCACACACAGCACAGAACATCTCTGTGCTCTATCAATAGCCATGCGTTTCAATCGAGCGCATGGAAAAAAACAAAAAAACAAAGAAACACGTCTAATATAAAAAGGTAATCGTGCGGATTGCTATAAGGATAGAGTCACATGGGGAGAATTACTTTTATTTTATTTTCTACTTTTTGGGAGAAATCCATGAACTGTAAATAGAGGGGGGGAAAAGGGATGAGACCCGCGCCGTTTGATGATGTCAAAACAGGAGTTGTAATAGACAGCCATTTTCTATCAGGAATGGGGGGCAGCCATTTTGTGTAGTGCTTGATCCTAATAGGCTCCTTTTTTCTTTTTTTCTATTTAGAGCATTTTCCTTGTGCTTCCTAACGGTGATTCCATTGCCCTTGCTGAGTCTCTGTATAAACTTAACTCAGTGGCTGCATGAGGTACAAACTGCACCAAGCCCGGAAGTTTATTAAGTGGCACAGTCAGGGCACAGTGCTATTTTGCCTGAATTGACCCTTCGAATGTTAACAGGCTCCCCTGAAACACTCTACACAAGTTACTGATTTATATTCTCATTTTTCCTGGAGCAAGCAGTCCCTTCGACCCCAGTCCCCCCACCCCCTTTCTTTCGCATTCTCTCCGCTTATTGTAAATAACTTTCTTTTTGTTGTTGTTTCTATTTTCTTTTCTGGTTGGAGTTTGCTTAGCGCCACAGAGTTTTTTGGCAGACATTTCATGTGCTGAGGAGACAGCAGCTGGCAGCCATTTTAGATTGCTCTCTCTCTCTCTCTCTCTCTCTCTCTCTCACTCCCTCTCTCGGTCTCTCTCTCCAGAGCAGGAGTGTACAAAGTACTGCTGGCCCTGTAGAGGAGTGCCAGCATGTCCGTGTGCCAAGTCACCCCCTTCAGACGAGGGAGGAAAAAAACTAAAAAAGAAAGGGAGAAGAACGCCAGCTAGCTGTTGGCAGAGAAAGTTGCTGTGAAATGACCTAACGTGAAAGACATTCCAGTGGAGTAACTCAGGAATTAAGTGAGTAACAGCTAAATAACAACACAGGAAATGTTTAAAGGCACAGTTACAGAGCTTCCCTGTTATCTTTTATACTGCGCTGAAGCTTTTGGCAAGCACAACCTACCTTAACGATGGAAGAACCCCATCCCCTCCTATAAAGTAATAGCACTCATTATCTCATTATTTCACAAGTCTGGCAGGGTTCTCTGTTTAAGGTAAGGAAATAGCCATGCAATTTAAGGCAATACATCAGCTAATTGGAATAAACGGTCTTACTTGGAAAACAAACTGTGATCAATCAAATGATTTCCCCTTTGTGATACTGCACTGGCATTACTGGCATGTGAACACATTTTGAACTGACTCCTCTAAGGGAATGGCGCCTGATGGTTAAATACGACTGCTCTATGTCCTTAGATGCTACCTTTCATTGCAACTGTCCAAATTAACAAATTCAATGTATGTACCATTAGAAGTAGGTGGATATATATATATAATTCTAAACTATACCCCAGTAAATATCATACTGTTATCGTGCACATGACTCAAGGTGCAGCCAGCATCCAGGTTAAACAGTATGTGCTGAATACATAGCTCTGTTGTGGCTGTGTAGTGAAGTGCAGCCAGCTTCACTCTTCAGCACTGAGGAGACAGACAGAGAATAGTGTTGCTTCTTTGTAGAATAGCAGCCAAAGCTACTGAAATGTTGACAATGGGAACTCAATTTCACAGACTTACACCCTTGACTTGCTTTGTGGTACTTGGAGTGAGGTGAATGGCTGGGGCATCAGATCCCTAGTGTCATAAGTGATGACCATATCCTCTCCCCAATACTCCCCCCCCACACACCGGTCAGGCTGGAGTTACAACCCTGTTGCCAAGAGCATGAGCTTCCACAAGGCACTGAAGCCTGCCAAGTCACTCCCTAACAAAACACACACACACACACACACACACACACACACACACACACACACACACCAACACAGCAGCATCTTTCACACAACACCACCAGCCCCATGGATCATTGCCTCACACTGTCGAACGGCAAAGCCTGAACCCTCTTAACAAACCCCACTCCCTTCTCACAGGCATGGAGATGATGGGGGGCTTGAGAAAAACAAAGGCTCAAGCAGGGAAAGCAATTAACACAGCAGGGAATTCAAAGGGGTGGGAGAGTAGAATTACTTGTGAAGCTGTGGGTTCTAGTCAGAATCTGGGCAGCCCATACCAGTCAACACTAAGAGAGGAAAATAAGGGAAACTCTTAGGGCTGGCAGGGGGAAGGGGCAACGGGGAGTTAGTAACCCCAACAATCCATAAGTCTCTACTAATTACGGTCATTGGTTGAGCGGTAACTTGTCTTTTCACTCACCCGACATCCCCCCAGGGTCCTATACCCACCCAACTATATGGTATGGGGCTGAGGTTTTGATATTTTGTTGCACATTTCATTTGAATTTTGGAGAAAGAAGGGAGAAATTATATCATGGCAGTTGCCCTCCTGTGAGATATGGAGGCCACTGTTGCTTAGTGTGACATATTCTCTGTTCACAGGTGTCTCGTAGAGTGACACAGCACACATTCAGAATGGAAGGTATGCCAGTATGCAGTATTTTGAAAACAATTTACATGTACAAAAATGTGCTAGTTCATCAACAGTGCAGCACAAGCTCATGTCGAAATTAGACCAAGAGTTCAAACATGATTTATAGCGTTTTACTCATTTGTATACTAGGCTCCTTAGAATATATTTGCATTTAATGCGCACAGTACAATTTCTTAATTTAGAAAATAAATAAAGGGCCTAAAGTTGGCCTTTTAACAATTCATTCTGCACAATGTATTTCTGGGGAGAAACATATTAACAGTAGGTAATTGCTTGCTCTCATGGGGCTCAAGGGTCTATATTGAGGTGTGTTTGTCCCTTTTAAGAGCTACTTAACAATGAATCATCCCAGATGGTAATAAGATCTCTGTATCTCTGTCATTTCAAACCATGACCTTTCCCCATTCGCCAGCTCTAATATCTTTAGAGCCAAGAACAAAAATAACAGCAGAAACCTAATACTGAAACACTTGTTTTAAGACTGTTTCCTCCTTTCTAGACTGATTTATATACACCGTTTATGGTTTGGTAACAGACGATTCACAGAGTTAGTTTAGCATAAGACTACTTCAGTAAGTTTGATTAACATTAAACTATAGTTAGCCATTCTATAGCTAAACACTATCATATTTAAAACCTCGTGGCCCCAACCACATATACAGCCTGCCTTTAGAGCACTTGCTCTGATTAAAGAATATTGTCAAACTCACACCTCCAACATTGACTGTCCTAGCTTAAAGCTTGGCCCAAGCTCACCTCATCTATGCGGCCCACGCAAATGCCAGGAGGACTGAGCCAAGATGAAATCTCACTCAATCACTGTGCTGAGCCAGACCTGTTTTTCTCCCAGACACTTTAATCAGGTTTGAGGCCGTGTATCACCTGGGACTATCACACTTCCTCTGTCATTTCTCAGGGCCTGCAGGGCCACCTCCTCTCACAGTCACCAAGCTATTCTGGTGCAGCTAAATAAAGCACACTACTATTGTTAATACAAATGTGACTTTGCTATTCCTTGAGATTGAGACTTCATGTGTTACCCAGAGTAAGTTAATACAATGTGATTTAAAATGTTTTTCACGTGTATATACTTATGGCTCAAACGACACAAAGAAGCTTGGAAAGCCTCATGCTTAGAATAACAAGAAGAGACAGAGAAACACATAAATGGATCCGAGAACAAACAAAAGACTTTGAAAGAGTGGAAATGTTAAAATGGAAGTGGGCCAGACACATTTCAAGCAAAACAGACCAAAGATGGACAAAAAGGCTGTAGAATGGATCCCAGGGGATGAAAAAATAACTAGACGTAGATCATATAAAAAATATATGAATATGAAATAATATACAATAAGGACCTTTGCTGGCCTGTCCTGGAAATGAGACACGGTACATCGAAACAAGTGAAAACATCTTGGAGAGGCCTTCATCCAGCAGTGGATCGATAAAGGTGACTGCTGCTGATGATGATATTTATATGTAGTGTCACATACTGAGTAAGGTCAAGGCATCAGCCAAATTTGGAAAAAAATTACATAAATAATAATAATTACAATAATGTATTATGTACATTTTTGCAGTATTGTAAGTTAAATTTATTTAGTTTGTGCTCCCCGAGAGAGGAGAGAGGGCTGGGAGGCAGGCAATGCACAGTGATCAATATTGCTCAAACAGCACAGCCCCAGCTCTCTCAGGCTCAGGCTGCCCACAGGCCTGCTCAATCACAAATATCGACCTGGACATCGACCCACCAGGCACACTGCTGATTAACACTTACACAGGACTGCGGGGAGGGGAGAGAGAGAGAGAGAGTTAGACACACAGAGAGAAAAGGGGGTGGGGAAGAGAAAGAGGACAACATCTCCCCTGAGAGAAATTAAGCCCATAGGGAAAAGCTGATTGGTCCAAATGGAAAATAGATAATGTCAACATTTTCTTAAAAGTGAGAAAGTGAAAAAAAAAAATCTGCTGATTTAGTGCTAAGTAACTTGCATTTGTTAATGTAGCAAGAATCTGTTGAATGTAATTTAAGAGAAAACCATTCTGGATGATCCTTTTCATTATTTAAGATCCAAACTATCTGGCACCAGTTGTCACATGCAATGTAGTGGGTTACCCTTGATGCCAGCCTCAGTTATTGCATGCAGGAAAAATGAGGGACGTGATGAATACAATTCAAGAGCTTGTAATGTTGTAATTTTATAAGGTGTGTATGGCTCATATATATGAGATCTTGTATATTTTAAAAAGGTATGGCGAGTATGCAGTGTTTATATTAAGGGAGAAAGGTGGTGGGCAGACTAAGAGGAAGTAGATAAAACGTCTTAAATGTAGGAAACAGTGTGAAGCATAGTCTAACCAGAAGGCATGACATTGAGAGTGTGCAGAACTAAAACACCATTACAAATGCATCTCTCTGGTTTAATTCATTCACAAATGTGCAGAATGCAGAATACTGAGGAGGAACTGCAGCAGTAACTTCAATTCATGCAGAGCTTTTCATCACAGCTGAGAATAGGACAAATGTATACTGAGGTGTAGTCACCTCCAAGCCTTATTTAAGGCTGTTAAGTCCTGTGTTGCACAGACTGATGACCTGCAAGGCCACCTATTTATCCAGCTTAAAAAAAAGCCTATATCTCACTCTCTGTCTTAGGAGAGAAGTCCTTCTGCGACTTGCAGGAGACAACGTAGTCTGTGTCTAGCTTGTGGTCTGTGCTGCCTCAAAAGTTGACACATCTTCCTCTCCGGAACAGAGCAGTACTGCGAGTGAGAATTACCCCAGCCACCTTGGCCAACCGCCAGCTAAGTTACAGTAATAATTAGATGCCAATTACTGGCAAGGCCTCTGTTTTTGGAGAGCAGTGCTGGGCTCTGAAATATTGGGAGTTTCAGAAAAAAAAATACAAAAGAAAAAAAAAGATTCCACACTGAAGACATCATAGCTGAGGTGTTGTTTACATTCTGCTGTCGAATCAAATCTGTGCGTACGGAGGAGCTGAGGGAGAGGCCTTGCAGCTGCAGAAGGGAGAGACAATGCTGGGCTTTGTCTCTGGAGCTCCTGTTGGAAACCATCAGAGGGGGGCCCTGAGGATTTCAGCCCATAACAGTGGATAACTCCTCTTCAGCACAGAAACGTTGGGTTTTATCCTAGTCTGTGTCATTAGCTGCCTGTGACTGGGATTTCCCTTGGAGGAGCCAGGATTTGTCCACCTATGTTAGATGGGTATGTGGTGGGACAGGGCTAGCTCAGATTGCTTCCCAAACAGCAGCCCCTTAAGGTATGACCTGGAGCCTGTGAGGATGGAGCATTATGTGGGGCAGCTGTGTCCTGCATCTAAGCTCTTGTGCTTGCACCGGGTTTTTTAAATTTAATGCACGGCCTGACATCACATTATAGTCTCAGGATAGGTCCCCTAGAGCACAGAGTGGGCTAGGAAATCCCCAGGCCCACACAGTATGAGTCGAACTTATCCCCGACCTGTAACTTATTTTTGTCCCTGATCTAGTGTCTGTAGAAAGTTAGGTGCAACGTCTCTGGGTATAAGAGAGGATAAAAATGGGTAAATAGCATGGTGCATTCCTACTTTGTAATACAGAAGAAATGGTCTCCCCACAAAGTCACCAGCCCACGTGGGTGTTGAGCAGAGTGAATGAACAAATTCCTTGCTAGAAAGGTGCTTCAGTGAGGAAGGAAAAATAAAATTGTCAGGTATAAACACAGCAGCTCCCAATGAACTGATTAAATATCACTAGGGAGGATGACTGTTGGGCCTGTGGTTACTCTTGAGTAAGTATTGTTCTAATGCATCCATGTTTAAAATTCCTGTTCCTTTGCAGTAAGGGAAATTAAATGACAAAATCTGCATTGTTACAGAACATGTTAACCACATTCAGTGTTGCTGGATCCTCAGCAGTGCATCACCTACATCATGCTCAGAGCTCTTTGCACTGCCTATTCAAAGTCCTGAATGCCCCAGATCAGTGAGGATTGATTGTGGGGGAGGGTCTGTGAGTGTGACTCTCAGCACTAAATAATGGGTTGATAATTGCTCCTGTTGACCTTTTCCTCCAAATTGCAGCTTCCTGCAGCAATCAAATCCAGGGACGAATTAAAAGGTGGCAGTAATAACAGGGTGGGCATCTGTGGAATGTGTGTGAAAGGGCACAGCTGGCAGCTGGAGATGAGAAGCCCCTGTCCTCCTCTCGCACTCCATCAGAGCAGTGCTTCACCAACAAATTTAACTCTTGCCAGTACATCTTGTTTTCAATTCCTATAACAGTCGGTAGTATAGCATGCAGGAAACATCACCCACAAACACCAGCACTGTTTACACCACACAAAATCAGTCTCGTTTGATCTCTCTCTCGAACACTCAATTGACCTTACAGAACCTTTGACAATAAGGGATATAATTTCATAAACTATTCAGAAGCCATTTCCTCAACCCGTGTTTTCTTTCAGGGGTTTCCCCTTCCATAGCTTCCCGCAAATCTAGTTTAGTTTGAGCAAAGGCTGCAATTACGCCTTTAATAAGCATGCAACATGGAAAGGTTTGGGGTCCTTGCCAATCAAGTAGAAAACAAGTGATCAAGCGTTTCCATAAGAACGGAATTCTGGATGGGTTGAGATAAATTACTAAAAATGACTTATGCTCCCTTTTATTACAACTAGAGAACTAAAAATACTTAACAGCCACGAGGAAGCCAAATCAGTGATCTTACATTGCACTGCAGCCAACTGGTAAGCCACTCTGTGCTGGGGCAACAAAAACACTGACCACTGGGACTGCCTTAAAGGAGACAGAGTGGGAATGAGATACCGGGCCTTACCGTGCCCTTCGGGTACTAGAAAATCTTCCAAATATATGCAAGTTACAGGAAGAAATAGAACCAGTGCTTTTCTGTGTCAGTAATACCTTTTCCCTATTATGTCTGTAACCAAATCAGGAAACAACATATAGTTGTATAAAGCTCTGCATTTGAAGGTACTAAACAGAAGTAACCATGAAAATAAACTTAAATCAAAGTTTGGCATTTCACCTTGTCTCTCACAAGCACAATTTTAACACTGTGCCTGGCCATCTTTGATTAAAAAACACATTTCCAGTTTTTAAATTAACACAAAAATAAAAAAGATATCTGCAGAAGCAAGTGGAAAATTATGCAACAAAAACCATTAGCCAAAAAAGGCATCTTTATAACCAGTATATACACGAACTTTAATCAAACTTAAGCTGCTCTAGAGGCAGTTCAGAGGAAAGCAACCAGACTTATTCCAGGTCTGAAGGGAATGTCCTACTGAGAGACTGAGGAACTGAACCTTTTCACCCTGAAACAGAGGAGACTACGTGAGGACTTGATTCAAGTCTTCAAAATCATGAAAGGCATCGACCACATCAAAGCAGAGGAGTTTTTCCAGATCTGCAGGTACACACGCACCCGGGGACACAAATGGAAATTGGGCTTCAAAGCATTCAAGATGGAAAACAGGAGACATTTCTTCACACAGAGAGGCTTCACCATCTGAACAAACTCCCCAGCGATGTGGTTGAAGTTGAAAATTTGGGAACATTTAAAAATAGACTGGATAGTATCCTTGGATCACTTAGATATTAATGGACACCAAACAAGCAAGATGGGTCGAATGGCCTCCACTCTTTTGTAAACTTTATGCTCTCATTTAATCAATGCAGTTAATCACTGTTCCAGTCATTCTGCAAATGTTGGGAACTCAGTAACTTGTGAATTAAAATTGATAACCAAGTTTACAGCTGACAAGATAGGCTGTGTTTAATTTAATCTCTTCATTCATTATGCAGCTAGGAACAAGTAGCATTTCCTTTCCTGCAGAGTGCCTTCCCAGTTTGGTGACAGATGTACTTAACCAAATTTGCTAATATTCATCTCATCCACCACCCATTCCACTATTTTCTGTGTTCTGTGTAGCACTTCAGGCTGGGTGCAACTTTTCCATTCAGATGTTTGGCTTTATATGAAAACAGTTTGAGGTTTAAAGAACCTATCCATTACTGTCAGATGTTTTGTAGAACACTTTCTAAATTATAGACACCCTTCATACTGGCCAAACAGCAACACCTTCCAGACCCCCATTTTGGCATAGCAACCAGCCTTAGAAAATCCTCTTCTTTGGACGAGGCCTGTTGTTCTTTATATATATATATATATATATATATATATACACTCACCTAAAGGATTATTAGGAACACCATACTAATACTGTGTTTGACCCCTTTTCGCCTTCAGAACTGGCTTAATTCTACGTGGCATTGATTCAACAAGGTGCTGAAAGCATTCTTTAGAAATGTTGGCCCATATTGATAGGATAGCATCTTGCAGTTGATGGAGATTTGTGGGATACACATCCAGGGCACGAAGCTCCCGTTCCACCACATCCCAAAGATGCTCTATTGGGTTGAGATCTGGTGACTGTGGGGGCCAGTTTAGTACAGTGAACTCATTGTCATGTTCAAGAAACCAATTTGAAATGATTCGACCTTTGTGACATGGTGCATTATCCTGCTGGAAGTAGCCATCAGAGGATGGGTACATGGTGGTCATAAAGGGATGGACATGGTCAGAAACAATGCTCAGGTAGGCCGTGGCATTTAAACGATGCCCAATTGGCACTAAGGGGCCTAAAGTGTGCCAAGAAAACATCCCCCACACCATTACACCACCACCACCAGCCTGCACAGTGGTAACAAGGCAAGATGGATCCATGTTCTCATTCTGTTTACGCCAAATTCTGACTCTACCATCTGAATGTCTCAACAGAAATCGAGACTCATCAGACCAGGCAACATTTTTCCAGTCTTCAACTGTCCAATTTTGGTGAGCTTGTGCAAATTGTAGCCTTTTTTTCCTATTTGTAGTGGAGATGAGTGGTACCCGGTGGGGTCTTCTGCTGTTGTAGCCCATCCGCCTCAAGGTTGTACGTGTTGTGGCTTCACAAATGCTTTGCTGCATACCTCGGTTGTAACGAGTGGTTATTTCAGTCAAAGTTGCTCTTCTATCAGCTTGAATCAGTCGGCCCATTCTCCTCTGACCTCTAGCATCAACAAGGCATTTTCGCCCACAGGACTGCCGCATACTGGATGTTTTTCCCTTTTCACACCATTCTTTGTAAACCTTAGAATTGGTTGTGCGTGAAAATCCCAGTAACTGAGCAGATTGTGAAATACTCAGACCGGCCCGTCTGGCACCAACAACCATGCCACTCTCAAAATTGCTTAAATCACCTTTCTTTCCCATTCAGTCATTCAGTTTGGAGTTCAGGAGATTGTCTTGACCAGGACCACACCCCTAAATGCATTGAAGCAACTGCCATGTGATTGGTTGGTTAGATAATTGCATTAATGAGAAATTGAACAGGTGTTCCTAATAATCCTTTAGGTGAGTGTATATATATATAAATAAGCAACTGTCACCTCTGTGGACAACTGGTCCATTAGATCACATTCACTACAACGCCCTTCTGCTGCCCATGATACAGTCACATGATCAGTTATGGAGCAGCAGATGATTCAAGCTCCCTGGTATGATAGTCCAACCCACACTGTAGGACACACAACAACTGGGACTGTACACAAAGTGTTCTTCAACGTTCAAATATCTGCAATGTAGGTAAACTGCACTACGTGTCACAAATGATGTCGGAATCAGCACACTGACTCCAAAACATCTAGAAACGTTAATGAAGAGAAATCACCAGAACACATCCTAAATGCTGCAAAACTTTATAAACTTTGTATACTTTCAGCATAGGTCAGGGGATTTGTTTTTATTACTCCAATACCTATTAAATAACAATACTGACTGGCCTGCAATTTAATAGGTCCACAGAAGGCCACTTGTATTGTGCGCAAAGAATTATAAAACTCTATTTTTCCTTCTTCCGCAAGCCACAATATAAAAACCAGACACGAACGGCGTGTTCTTTTCAAGTTATTTTTGGACGAATTTCATAGACGGATTAAAATATATATTTATATCAAACAGCTTAACCACCCACCATCCCTTTGGATTGGCAATAAAATTCGCTCTGCAATGTTTTCCATTGAAGCACAACATGTCATTTGCTGGGCCCACGAGGGAGCACATGGACTTAACACAGAGAGGAAACACGCAGACACACGCTCGCATGTGATCACACGTGCACACACACACACACACACACACACACACACACTGACTTTCAGACGCTGGTACACACACATACACATACTGGAAAGGAAACAGGCCTGCAAGCCAGTTAGCTGTTGCCACAGTTAAGAATGCTGTAGCCTCTTGCTTTGTGTTGTGCAGGCATTAGCAACTGGCTTTGCATAAAAATGGGTGATTTATAGCAAAGTGAAAACTATTCAGTAGCAGCACCTGTTTGTCAGCTGTGTGTTGGCAAGCCACCTCAGAGGTGCAGTACAGACTCCTGATCTCTGAGGTTCTCTCTATCTGGGGAACTACAGGCAGATATAAAAACTCACTGTATTTTCAACCAGTGCCTTCAGTTATACATTAAAGGCAAATTGCTGACTGAAGAGTACATTTAAATTGAAGTTATAAACCAAACACAATAAGCACTGTTAATACGTGACTAAGGTGCCAACACAAAAAAGTACTGATGAGTTATCAAAGATGGCACTTATTTATTATCTGTGCTCTCTCAAATAAGCATACTTCATACGTCACTTATAAAGTGCTTGAAAGGGACCGGCACAAACTGAAGGATAATAGAGAGGCAAAGGGAATTATTTATCAGTATGCGGATCTGCAAACCTCCAAGTCTTTGAGCACAAAATGTTAACAAGGAATTTTCTACCGAGCAAGATCCATAAAAGCAGGGCTCAGGAAAGCCACAATAATCTAAAAATAAATAAATATATATATATAATAAAAAAGAAAACTCTTCCAGTGATGTTTATACAACGAATAATCAAATGAGCCGAAATGCTTTGTGGGAGGCTAACAGCCGGGCTGCACAGGGGCACACGTGTCCGTGGTGTAAGTGCAGCCCCCGGTGTACCTCACTGCGGAGGGGATGCAGCTGGCCCTGGTGAGCCTCTCGCCCGCAGTGAGTGGGTGGCGCTGTTTTCCTTGGGCACCCCTACCTGCCTGATCAGCCTGTGTTTGGATTTGAAAGGGGAGACAGAGCGGCTGGAGAGCAAAGAGACCCTCAGCAGACAGGAACCGCGCTCACATTGTGGTCGGACCTCAGGAGCTCCCCTCTCCAAAGAAAAGCTCTCTGTGTGGTCTGCCTCTGATCAACACCTAAGGAACCCGGCTTTCTTCTGGTTTATGTTTAATAGCGGCTTTTTTCTTTCTTTTCCTTTTTTCACTTTCTAAGCTGCAGTGACTTATGAGGAACAGAAGCAAAGCCAGAGGTTTTATTTCAGTCAGATCTACTCCTGAAAAGCCAAAGACCAAGTCTCCAGTGCCAATGTACTGAAATTCAGCAGCTCTGTGGAGGAACAAAGCCATTCAAATCCAAATTCAAAAAATTGAAACTACTGAAACTATTAACTTTGGTCAAGGCTATTGTCTCTTATTAGACATTGACATTGCAAGATGGTCAGAGAAGAATCATGGGAAATCAGTAAGGGGCAGCCGGCTACCAGGTATCCATGTAGAAGGAGCACGGGAAATTCCTGAAGTAACTGCTGAAGTACACCACTCAAGGGCTGCTGACCTGTTATGAACATTAATGACAAGTACAGAAGGGCCACAATAGTGCATCAAACCTAGATAAGACTTTCCCCCTACACACACTAGGTCACACTGTAGTCCAGCTGGTTTTCCATGTCTCCTTAAAATCACCAAAAGTGTAAGAGCCAGGAAAACTGCTCCACTTGTACAGTTTAGCAACTGGGGAACTAATTAAGCATTTGAGAGAGCAGGGTGGAAATAAATCCCAGGGGACCAGACAGCCCTACAGAACTGGTGCTGTGCAGGCATGGTTTATTACTGTGAGCTGAACCAGGCAACCATAGTGTAGCTCCTAGGGGGGCTTGTGATAATTGTCTGAAGGCTTCTTTGTACAGTGTTTGCATTGGGAGGAACACTGGTCATAAACTTGAGTAAAGTGAGCTAATGAAGTACAGATTGGAGCCTTGCATGCTTATACCACATGTCTGGGTAGAGAAAAAAAAGAAGAAAGAAAGCGAGAGATGAGGGGAGGGTTAAAACATGTTAAACAACCAACGTGGTTTCTCTGTGCACTTCTGAGATCCCCATGATGAGCACCAACACTGCTGGCTGTGAAACTCCTGGCCAGATCCATCCACAGCTATTCCCCACTGTCTAATTAATTCCAGTTACAGCTACTTTCCCTGCACACATGAAGCTGCCTGACAGTGTGGTACCCATGCACGGACAATGTCTAAGCAGACAGGGATGACACACGGAAGACAGAGCAATATTTGCCATTAATAGGGAGCGTGTGGGTCCCAGAACACTCAGAATGGAATGATTCCATAGATTAGCGTGTGTGAAGGTTATGCTGAATGTAATAGATTTTATTTCTGTATTATACTTCCGCCACATCTGCCTCAATTACTCATTTATCTCTTAAAGGTGTACAGAATTTTACCTGAGCTTTATCAAAGCTGAAAGGGGAAAAAATGTGTTTGTTTCATTCAAATGTTTATGTTTTGGTGTTAATATTACACTGGTGTTCATCAATGCCCGATTTAAAAAAGGCTGAGCAAATTATAACTTTGCCAATAATCAAGATTAATTGACAATGATAACCACTATTATTGTCTTTTTAATAGACATAATGTTACTGGATCCTACTTCACCTCACACACTTGCATTACTTTGGGGTCACCACATAAAGAAATGGGGTCAGAAAATCAGGGTGATATTTGTTGATATCCTGCTATTTTTGTAAAAACCAATATGATACAATTATTTAAAATGTGAAGTATAAACCTCATTAAAGGGTTACTTCGGTATTTTGGCATTTTAGCCAGATGTCATACAATTCCATGGCAACCATTTTAATTCTATGCATCCAGTTTGAAGGAATTTGATTTTTTCATATCCCTTTAACATACATAGTAATGCATTATATATGATAAAACAAACATGCCAAAGTATTTTGGGGGTCGGAGACAAATATGACAATGTTTAAATGGGGTCTCCCAGAGTAAAAAGTGGGAAAGCCCTGATCTAGATATTAGTATCCCGATGTATTTACTTTCAGTTCTGTACCACTATGGAATAAACTGGCAGTGGGTCAGGCCCTCTGTTATTTATGTACTGTTGCTTTAAAAGCTGGCACTGACCTGAGATTGACCTCTTACAGAATACGGAAAAAAAAAATGATGGTTCAAAAATAATTAACAACAAACTTTATTCAGCACACAGTAACTGGAAGAGAGAGAGAGAGAGAGAGAGAGAGAGAGAGAGAGAGAGAGAGAGAGAGAGAGAGAGAGAGAGAGATAGGAAAGCAAGAGTGATCAGGTCTGATGTAGTACTTGTCCTGAAATGCCCCACTCTCTTAATATGTGCCTGTGCCTTCTTTCTTTCACCTTGCATTCTCTCTCTCTTCACTCACCACCCTGTTCGCTCTTCCTTTCTCTATGGTATGGAGTTATGGAGTTTCTGCTACAATAGATCAATGTGGCAAACATTAACATCAACCCTAAGCCATCTGGACTCCTCATTACAAAAACAAGAGCCCCCCCCCCCCCTTCTTTCTCTTCCCGCAGCCATATTGACCTAAATTATCAGTTTCCTGGGTCCTTTCCAGGCAGCAACTCAACGCAAACAGACGGAAAAAAATATATAAATATATTACCCAGGATAGCTGGAGATACCACAGCTCTTACACAAGGTTTCCACTTCAGGGAGCGTACAGAATGCGTGTCAGCCTGACCAGCACTAAACACCATTCCCCTCACAGAACAGAGCTCTGCCCTTTGCCAGTGCTGGTGAGTCAAAGAGGTAGCGGGAGGGAAGTATACACATCCTACAGGCCCGAATTAAATTAGTATCACTTTACTATACACATTAAATAACAACAACAAAAACAAAACAAAAACATAATAAGGTATGCTATTAAATTTGAGGAGATAGTATAGAAAGGTGGATAGAAAATGTTCCCAGTCTAACCCTTAGGAATGGATATGTGACATATGGAAGCCCAGTATACAGGGATTATATATTTGTGCAGGTATTTATTGTCTGTGATGAGTATAATCAAACAGTCCAGTCACAATATTGTACATTGTGGTTTGTTTCTTCATGAAAATGAACAATCCAACACTGTCAGCAACAGAACGACCAGAAACACCATGTCAACGCAAAAGGTTCCTTCATTTCTGTGCGTTTGGCAAGACAATATACACTTCCACGATTTCCACGAGCATCCTTCCAGCTATGCGATTCAGCACTGCAGTCTCCAGTCAGCGCTCACTAATTAGCACCACAGACACTAAATCACCGTTGTGTTGTAATAACTGGCTGATGAAAAAGCAGATCTGTGCACTAGAAAAACAAACCTAATTGCTTTGTCATTTCCACGACGGCACTCCTAGGGTTGTTTGCTGGAGAATGCTTTTATGCGGCGGCCGGGTGAGTGGCGTGGTCTAAGCCAGTCACTCACAGATATGTTTGTGTTTTGTAAGGAAGCCCATTAATTTAAATGAGTAAGACGTTTATGTGAGACTCAAGCCATTGTTTATCTTCTTCCACAGCGGAGCCTGGAATTCAGAGTACAGTGGATGTGTTTCTGTAGGCATGAACTGAGTATTAATATACCCATCAGGGCAGCCAAGTGGAAGTTGGTACAGGCAACTAACTCTCCCCAGCCCTTCCCCTTGGTTATCAAGGATTACACAACTGCAACCTAAATGGGAAACTTCACTAACTAGGTTGGTATTGATTATGGTTCTCTTTGCAGAATCTCTCTTAGGGGTACTGGCTATTTATTTTGCAGTTTAGAATTTGAAAGACAAATTCTTTCCTTAAAAAACACAAAAAAACAAGAAGCCACCCATTTGAATTTCAGATCAATTTTCTTCAGGGTATATTCTTACAAGAATTGCATATCCCTTCATGGAGTGTTGACTATCGTATCAGGGCTGAATATGGCACACTGTATACAAAGCTTTTAGAGCAGAGATACTCCTATACAGTAGGTTTATGTTACATTTAGTGTATTTCCTATCTGATGTTGCCTGCATTATTGAATTACTTCACACAGATTGCTAGCTTGATTTCCTAATAGCAGCCTGACTGAAGTAGCTTTAAGTGCTTAACCCTTTAAATGCAGCTTCCACGGTTACACAGATGCTATTTTCCTGCCATTCAGAACAGTAGAGGGTTCTCGTGGGGAAGTTTGTTTTAGTATTGCTGAAGTCAATTGCACAATGGATGAGATGCAACCAAAAAGAAATCCAAAGCTCAAATCTGGGCCAATGGGTCAACTGCCACATGGGTATAAAACAGCAAGGTTGGGCAACAGCAAGGCCTGTCAGGTGACCTTGGTGTTTGTAGTTTTCATCAGTGGGAGCTGCACAAGGCTTTTTCTAACTGCTGTTTGTGCTGTGGACACTCATAAGTGGTCTTCATCTCCCCTTGTTAGTATTGACAGCAGCAGTGAGAGGAATTGGTAATAAGAGGAATGACTGCTGTATACTATATGGAAACAACTAAACTAAACAAATGACTGATTCCAAACTAGAAATAAAAAGTAAAGAAATTCCCACTCAGGCACATTCAGGGGCGTGAGTGAGAAGTTCCAGCAGTGTCCCTGGTGCTCGCAGCTGGAGAGGAACATGGGAGGGTACAGAAAGAAATACCCTAGCTGAACAGGAGGCCTGGAACTCGTCTTTGCAGGGAAGGTGCTATTAATAGCCTGGAAACCCTGCGGTTCAACCAATCAATTGAAGAGAGACAGATAGAGAGAGGGAGAGAGAGCCAAGAAACCCTAGCTGTCTGTGGGCCCTGGACCTGCAGGTACTGTCTACTCTCAACTGGGTGTTATCCTGAGCCGTGCTGATTAAAACAGGGTTATACTGCTGACACATCCACTTCTAGAGCAGATGTTTCTTGATTTCTAATGAGTTTAAGTCAAAAACTCCTCCATAGAATTGAGGTTGCAGCCAAACAGGCCACCGGCAAACCTCGCCATTTCTGTTCTAGAATTAATTGGACAGGACTGCAGTGAAGGTGTATGTTAGTGAAACTCTCCAAAGGGTCTGCAAAAAAAAAAAAACGGATGGATCCTACACAAGGAAATTACTGAGCTGTAAGAGAATGCAATTCTGAGGTATTTCCAAAACTCCATAAGAATCAAACAATCATGAATGCATTTCAAATAAAGCTTTACAATCTGGCCTGTGGCTCCAAAGTAATTAACAGTTCTGTAATATTTCAAAAATGCCTGAGATGCCAGTGCATTTGCTGAATAAATCAATTGAGCGACACACACACAAATATTATTCTGATTATTGTAAGGAAGCAGTAAATAAAACATAAAAAAAGGTTTTAACAATCGCTGTATTCATTTTCAAATGCAGTGGTATGCACACATTATAAAAACATTAAAAGTTATTCTATAGTGTCCTAACAATTTTCTTTCTTAAAAACCTAGAAAACTAAAATGCATATTTTAGTGAAACCAGCCTCACACTAATGATCATTGGAGAATAATGCATGTCTATCATGCTAGGGCAGGGCTTTGATATGTGCTAGATCAAACCACTACTGCAACGCATCACAAGTCCTTCCTCGTTTTGCTGCCAGGCAGTTGTGGAGTAATTTATGGTACTAAAATCCTTTAAAGGGCTCAGGTCATGGGTGAGTGAAGCTGTGTAACATAAGCCTCGATACGGCTGCTCCAATTCTGGTCTTTCTGACTAATCTGACATGCTATTTATTCTAACTAAACACACATATAAAATATTCCATATTTTGGGTGGGCTTAAGTATACAGTATAACTTTCCTGTACTCAATCACTATAATAAGGGGTGGGAGAGAATATAAAGGAAAATAGTGCATTATGGAAGATATCAAATTTACTGTAACATTCAACCCCTCGGAGGCAAAGCATTTCAGTTTTTTTTTTCTTTTTTTTTCTTTCTAAGCCAGACATCAAGCAGGCAGTCATCTTTGTTGCTCTATAAAAAATGTGATCTTGCTGAAAAGTTCTGAGATGAAGGAAAAGGCTGAAAGTTCTCAAGCTTCCTAGCGAGTCTTCAAAGAAGCAGCTTCCATGCCAACGTCATTCAGTGCATTTTAATGGAACATTAGATTTCATATCCCGTAAAAAAAAAAAAGCATGATGTCAAATTGTTTGTTTTTGTTTGTTTTTCATTTAAGTTAAAACATGATAAAAACTCAAATTACACAACTTGTTACATTCATCACTCAACTGAAATTAATCATTGCAACAATTAAAAATGTGGAACCCATCATTCAAAGAATAGAGCTTTTATGGGTTTATATTGGAAATGGGGAAATGGGGACTTTGGGGACATGTTTTGCAGGAAAAGTAAAAAATGATCCCTTGTAAATTACTTCAGGTATCAGGATTTGAATAAATAAATAAATAAATAGGGAAAGGAAGCTTGACGGTTTAATTTAGTATTTGTGTTTGAATGTGAGATGTGCCTTTTGCATGAGCTGGATTGGAGAAGTTCTGTCAGACTGTGTGGCAATGAAGAAGGGGCCATCAGAGCAGATTGACAGAGCAATCAGGACATGTCATACCCCAAGTACTCAAGCGCTCTCTTCTTTCTCAAAATACTGTGGGGCCACCTCCATGTCTCCCGAATGCAATCGCTCCTCCGTGGAAAGAAATACCCCAGTCAAAAAAAAGACCAAAAAAAGATGAAGAAAGAAAAAAGAAAAAAAAGAAAAGACCTCCTTCAGGCCCAGTTTTGCAATTGCTCCTGACGGCTTTATATTTGGGAAAGAAAACCACAGGACAAAACACAGACAGGAAAAATCCATTCACTTTCAAATTCTGTTTAAACATGGAAAGTTACAAAAAACGAACAAAAAATAACAAAACCTTCTGTGTGGTCTTCACGTTTGAGCAGTCATTTTTTTCAGCCCCCTTATTCCTAAAGTAGACTTTAATTTGCAATTACTTATTCTTCAATGATACCTCCTAACTGCAGTGAGCCAGGGAACAATCCTTAGTGTCAACTACTGAAAAGACCTCTCTGAATGCTCTCTGAAGGCTATTTTCTAACATTATTATTAAAATGAACTTGACACATCATCTCTTATTATTAACACAGTATGTGCTTATCCTGTTAAGGTGTATCATGTATTCCCTGGCCCACAAGATAATTACTGAAACCGCAAAAAAAAGTCTTGAATCCATGAACGGATTTTGAGATCTCAACAGCTGTTTAGACCCTACTAGAGAGAAAGCTTTGCTGAATTGCATAGTTGCAAAAGTAGAGATGCAATTGTGCCATAACAAAAGTGGTAGACGGTGCAATTCCTGAAGCTGATAGGATGCAAAAAAAGGTTCCAAATGTAGGGCTAAGTCTCATGGTACCCTTTCATTTCACACATTTTTTTCATCACCTTCTGAAGCTGCTTTGGATTCATTTTCATTAAACACCTGATGCTGCATCTTGATAACCCAGTGAACTCCTCCTTAGCTAGTTTTTCATTTATAGAGCTTAAGATAGTGTTTACTCCCAATGCGAAATGCCAAATTAACCTTTTTTTTTTTAATAATTCATTCTGGGAAGTCTGTACTGGGACTGTTGCTTTCTCAACCAGTGCTTTATAATCAGTGACTACTGCCATCTCACTGGTCCCACGAGGTAGAAGATCAAGCACAATTAATTAAACACCCAAATTGTCTTTAAAACTCAGGACAGTGCTGAGGAAATAAGGATGTCGCTATCAGCTTCCATCAGTATATGCTGGAGCAAGTAATTAGAACTGTTTTTTTCATGCCACTTTACTCAACACCAAGAACTGTTTTGTGAAGAATAGTAGATGTTATTATCAGAGTGTAGTGGACAGGCAGACACAATAGTATTCAAGAAGTATAAGAATGGATTCAGATCTGCATTTCAAATAAAAAAGAATGAAATAGTTCTGTTACTGACTCATTACTATTACTAAGTGTGGTTGTTCATGTTTTTTTCAACAGTTTTAAAGATGTAGGAGTAACTGCCAATAATGTTCAGAATAATCTCTTCAGAAGACTACCTGGCTGCCAGGGCTACAATGCCTGTAGAGCTAAAGCAAATGCTGAACAGGGGTCTGGATGAAAAGGACGATTGTTGAGCCCGCACTCTCAACACTGTGACGCTCCTCACAGTATCCTGAGCTCTCTGGGTCTGTGTGAGAGTCACGCTGCAGCCTTCAGACCCCTCGACCTCAGCACCAGGCAGGCCAGGCCCTTTGAACAACACAGCACGGCATTGTTCACCTACTAATATATTAACGTGCAGCTTCAAAGTCAAGGTTATTTTTCAAGAGCCCAGCATGAGCCACCATCGATCCAGCAGGAGGGAGAATTCAGGACTGACGTTCTGTTTATCAGAGCTGTGCAGACTGAGCCATGTGAACAGCCCTGGGCTCCAGCATTGGGCCAGATCCCAGACAGAAAAAAAAAGAAAAAGCTATGGGCTGTTGAAAGGTAGACAGAAGAAACTAAACAAAACAGGCAAATGGTTTTCACAGCATGAAAACGAATAGGTCTGTTGAGTTACAGAGGACTGTTTTTTTTTTCAGTGCCACCTTCTCCTTTCCCTTCACTAAAGTTTTTTTTTTTTTTTCCAAATATTGCTAGAAAGGTAGGTTACATAACATGCTGAACTAACACTTGCACACTCTTTGCAAAACTGTATAATTCCACAAACATTCAAAAGGCAAACAAGCTTTCTAAACTATGGGTCTTGCAACACATCCCTGCTTCTGTTTATCATTGCGGTCCAGGATAGGCTTTCGAGCAGCATGCTGAAAGTACACAACGCCTTCATCAGAATAATAAACAAAACAGCGACCAGAACAGCCACACATTGTGACAGGCAAGAATCCACAACTGCAGTCTAGTGGATTAGGGCTCTCCCTGTCGAGAGAATAGGATGTGCTGCGATGATGATGGGAATAGACAGCTATGGCAACACCGAATTTGTGTTTGCAGTTGAACAGCTCTCTCTCTCTCTCTCTCTCTCTCTCTCTCTCCCCCTCCCTCCCTCCATCCCTCCTGTCTCACAGGACCAGGGAAGAGGCGGATGTGTCCTATGTGTGGGCACTACACTGCAACACTGGGAACTTCTGTTTCAAGGCCTGACTCACCAATGAGAAATGCATCCTTCTCAAACTTAGCTTCAAGAGCACTTTAGTAATAGAAAAGAATAATAACCAAGAACAACTACCACCAAACAACACTAGCTCACTATAATCCGATTTAGCCCATAAAAGGAATGCACACAGCTGATATGCAGGATTTGTCATACACTGAAACCGTCCTTAATGAATAAACAGAGGAAGAACAAAACCCTGGTCTCAAATCAAAGTGTCCTCCTCTTTAGGGGCCCTGCCTTGGTGTTGCCTTTGGCCCCTAAAGAGTGTGCCAGGGACGGCGCAACCAGGCGTGCCGGATATCTTGGCAGCGCCGGGCCCTTCCTCTTCCCAGTCTGGCCAGGCTCTCCCTCTGCCAGCAGCTCTCCCTCTCTCTCCATCTGCTCCTCACCAGCTGCTCTCACTGCTGCTGCCGCCGCACTGCCAAGAACCCATCGCTTTGTTTATGGGCTGCAGATATCATCTGTCACACACAATTAATACAGCATAGAAGCTGTACACAACGTTCCCTCATGCCTCGCCTGTTTTATCCTATAGCTGATGTCAGGAGCTGGCTAGGGTAGGGTGGCTGGGATAGCTCTCTTATAGGTCTTAAAGGATTAAAAGGAATTCCATTGAAAAGCAAATTATTATTATTATTATTATTATTATTATTATTATTATTATTATTACTGGTGGGTTCCATTGCTTCAAATGAACACTTTACATGCCCTGAAGCTAGATTATACACTGTAAAGAAACTACATTAAAAATTCAAAAATAAAATAAATAAAGTCACATGGACCTTTCAGGGGGAACATTTTCTGTACATTTTATCACACAGCAACTGATTTCCAAATCAGCGAGGCTGCAGTGTTAGGCCAGCTCAGACGGAACGCTGGTGGACAGCATCATTCTACTCGACCGCAGAAGATGCTCGTCCTTTTCAAACACGCGATTTCCCTCGCAGAATTCCGCCACACATTCTCAGTGAATTGAACTAAAAGCATCCAAAGCCATCCACCTTGCCCATGGAAGTGATGGCACTGCGGCGCATAAAGCGCTCCAATTGTGCAACTGTTCCTTGTTACCAGAGGGAAGCTAGTCATTTTCTCAGTGCTGCGGTTGTGAGCGGAATGCCTTGAGAATACACTAAGTGCTCTCATTCATGCCACCTGGACATTGCAATGAAATCTGAATTGTAGCGGGGAGGGAAAGAGGGAGGAGGGAGAAGGGAGATTCTGTAACCCAAGGCTACGTTCAGCAATAGCAGATTTTCTTTTATTTTTTCACCGGCCATCATTACGACTGTTTGACTTTCTGCAGGCGTATCAAGTAAACCGAAAGAGACTGGAAGCAGCTGGTGTCTAAAGTGTGCCTGGGCGAGGAAACCACGGCGGGGAGCTGTGAGCATCCTGTCAGAGAGAGGGAGAGAGAGAGAGACACGCCAGGAGGAGGAACTCCAGCCTCTCTCAGCCTCTATTAGATCACAGCCAGCACACCATCAGCTGCTCCCAAGTCCCAGCCTGCTCCTCTCCAAGGCTGTATGACCTGGTTCACTTTCGTAAGCTCCATTAAACTACGTAAAAAAAAAGTATGAATAAAAAAAACTAAAGATCTCTCTGGATGCGCAAATTGAGGTCTGCGATTTGAATACAGGCCTACGCAAATTCAAATTAAATAAATAAAAGCACAGACAGATTAGTGCATTATGATTAAGCTACACCACCTCATTAGACCCTTTTATCTTGTGCATTTGTTTTCATGGTGAGGAGGTTTTGAAACGGAGGGCCCAGTAACAACAAAAGTACACTCAAGTAATCCAAGTTTTTAGGAAAAAATACAAATTGGGGTGGTAAATAATGTCAATGTATTATGGACATTTTTCAAAGTTCAATTATATATTTTTTGTTAAGCATACATTTATGTGCAATGTACAGTATTATACTTATAATACTTCTAAATGCCAGTCTAGACAAAATATATTTTGTTCAGGAACCAATCATTAGATTCAGAATACTGGTTCAACACAAGCAGTAAAACCCCATTTAAAGTGAGCTTGTTGGCACAGGCAGGAGCTAAATGCCACGGCGTCCCTGGGAATCAGAGCTCTCCATTCAAATAGAGCGCTGACGCAACTGCTGCCCTTTATTTACCCACACACATCCAAGGCGGCACATACATTATCTGCATGCGGAGCGGGGGGGGAGGGCAGCGCGATAAATAAAGGCCCCACAAAGGTGATAAAAAGGAAAATGAGCACAAACACAAAGGGAATATTGTAAATATGCACCGATACATAAAACCAACTGCACAACATACGGGACACAAATGGGAGAATCTCTTAACTTATAATTATTGCGAGCATTTGTCTCTCATTAGGCAGCTGCCTCTTATGGCCAGATGTAGAGTAGATGAGTTTTAATCAGATATAATGAATTGGGGAAGTCTGAGGACCTAAACAACCATGTAATTACCTATTCTCTCTCTCTCTCTCTCTCTCTCTCTCTCTCTCTCTCTCTCTCTCAGTACCCTACTATAGTCCCGTGTTTTGTTTTGTTTTTTTCCCCTCCTCTACTTCTCTTAATTGGGCTGAATGCCAAGCATGCCATCAGTGGTAATGTCATCTTCTCAATGCCACCAGTACTACCAGCTGCCCCTCTTGGCAAGAGTGAGTGGAGGAAACTGACAGCTGGCCATCTCTGATAGAGGCTGTGTGTGTGCATGTGTGTGTGTGTGTGTGTGTGTGTGTGAGAGAGAGAGAGAAAGAGACCCAGGATGGCAGAGGAGCTTGAAGGCAGGCAGTGCTGTGCCAGCCAGCCAGCTAGCCAGTGCCCAGACAAAGGGGCTACACATTCATGTGGGGGTGTGTATGTGTGTGGGGGGGGATTCATTGGCTGGCACAGGCTGCCTCAGGGGAAGACCCAGGTGTGTCTTCAGTGCCAGAACAGGCGTTCCCCTTTTCATCCCTGCGCAGATGGAAGACTGGCGTTTCAAGGCAGTGTGGGAAATAGAGACCAACTCCCCCTTTCAGCTGCAGGGCTCAGTTTAAACCTTCACAGCTGCAAGGCGGCATCTTGATTTCCTGATTGATGCAAAAAATTTAGAACGTTTTGAAATCAATGCACATAGATTTTTTTGTAGGGTGAAAAAAGGGCTTTTTTATTTTTGGCTTAGGTGACACAATTATCGCCAAGGCGCATCAATTACTGGCTTCACTTGCTGCTTTCTTTTATTCACTAGTGTATTTCAGAGCACAATTCCAGCTAGTGTACTGCTGGACAGTGCACTCTGATACCTGTAAAGGCTTTCCCTAAGAGATCAGTTGTGCAGATCAGTACATCCAGTCTGCAAGAACGGTTGGATAAAATGATATTCAAACACTATTCAGTCAGTCATCCCTGTCTTGACTTCAAACTTGTGTGTGTATGTGTAGGGGTGTGTGTGTGTGTGTGTGTGTGTGAGAGAGAAATGCTTTGGTTCCTCCCCTTTTTCCAGTATTTCAGTGTCACTCTTTGGCATTCATTACCTCAAACGATTACCACAAGAGAAACAGCCAGCTGGTTCGGCAAGATCTCTTTTTAAAACCAACAGCAACATTCTCACCATTGCGGAAGTTTACCCTCCCTATCCTTGAACTGACGACTGCTGCTTCGTCCCCACAACTCAACAAGAACGGTGGCAGGAAGACAAACTGGTGCTAAAATGGAAACACTGTCCTAGTTTTATTTTGGAGTCTGCTTTACAATGAATGAGATTTTATCAATGTTTCTACGAAGAATTCACAGAACACATTTAATCAGAGCACGCTTGCTAGATGACATGCATGGTGCTAATAGAGAGATTACTGTGATTCTGAGCTATTCTGTCCTTCCCAAGACAGCCCAAGACCCTCTGAGCTACTTATTGGCTGGTGATGGATGCCAGGGAGACAGGTGCAGAGCAGTGGTGCGCTCACCCCCCTGGCCATCTCTGCCTGTTCACCCCCCCACTTGAAATATTTAATTAGAGAAGGCAGAATGCCAGCCTGGCAAGCAGCACAGTCCATTAGACAACAAGCCTTTTGCCAAATTGTGCGGGAATGAACATATCTCACTGAGGAGCGAGGAGCAGTGACAGGTGCAGCTCAGACACATTCTCTGTCATCTTTTATTCATGAGGACCCTCAACACAAGTGAAAGATGCTTCCTCTCCCTCTCCCTCTCTCTCCCCATCCCCTCCCCCTGTTCTCTCTCGCATCAGTGCCAGTGCTCTCTCACACTCCCATTGTCAAATCCCTCTTTCCTCTTCCACTCTCCCCCAGCTTCCAGCACCCACAATCCAACTCTCATCTCCCGAGGATGGAGTGAGGAAGCCCTTCCTTCCTCTGAGGAAGTTGAGAGTTTATCCTGAAACAATAGACATGCATGAATACAGAATGAATAAAACAAATTAAAAAAACAATAAATTAATTACATTAAAAAAAATTACATTCTCTATTATTATTTTTTCGAAGGCTTAACAAATATTATCCACCCAGGTCACAACTACACTTTTCTATGCTCTTTGTCCCTGAATTTCAAGCCCAAACCAATGGTGTTAGCACATAAAATATCACAACAATATCAGAATCAAAACACCTGATAGCTAACTCTGCACTCCTGACAAGTATGCACACTGCAGGGACTTAGACAATATTACAGTTATTTTAAAATTTATTTTTGTAAGAGTTCGTTGATAAGAATCCACTGTATGTACCTCTGCGCCAATAAAGAACAGCAAATTGTGTTATGTGTAATAAAGCTACTTTTAGAACAGCAGAAATAGTATTAGAAAAACACCTTTGAACCTTGTTGTATATTGAATTTCTCGTACTAGCAGCTGGCAGCCCTCTGCCTCTCTCACTAACACACTTTATTAATAATTAAGGGTAGTCTGGTTTGGAGTCTAAGCTGTGTGTAAACACTGGAGTGCTGGAAAAGAGCAGAGCAGCCCCCCCGCCACTCCTGCCCTCAACAGGCCAGCCGCTCTGTGCTCTGACAGCCCCTCTCCTGCCGTTGCACTCAGGGGGGGCTCAGTGACCAAAATGGAAGTCCCTGTATTAACACTCTGTTAATGCTAATCTGACACTACCACTTTTAAATCCTGGAGCCCAGCAGGGTACACACCCATGGAGTAGCTCTAATAATGGATTTGAACATGAACCATTGAAATGACATAGTTAAGCTAACTTATACACTGCATAAACCATGCTGAATTTCTTCTATCCCCACTGTTGTGACTTGATATTTCTTTCTTTCTTTTTAATCATTTTGTAGTTGTTCCAATGCAATTTGTACACTTGAGTTTTGAAACATTACCAGAGCCAGGGAAGGAATCTCAGAGAAAAAGGGTTTTATAAAGTAACAGGATTAAATCTGCAGATGACAGCAGTAGTGTGAGCTGGTTGAGAATGGAGGGTTTTCTGCACCAGCTGGCCTGTCCCTGACCATAAGACCCAGTCCAGCCCAGACTTTTTAAAATTAGATTTATTGCCGTATTCCACATGATGGTTAGCAGTGGCAATGCTATCCACAGACTTTTTGAAAGTTACTGTATATATTATTTTACCAGAGCAAGTAAAAGTTCTGCATTTTTAGGTATGTTAAGGACATTATTTCAATGCTGCATGGTTAAATATAACCATGTGCTTTTACACATCCTTTACCAACCCAGTTATTGTTCTTAATATTTAATACTGACTGGAAAGAAAAAAAATATACATATATATCAAAATTGCATTGACAAGTAACTGTCATACAGCCCAATACTCTGAAACACAAAGGCAGTCTCACAAAACTGCATCGTTAACTCCAAGACATGCAACAGACGCTGCAGTGCTTTGATGCAGTGTTTTATTTGGTGTTTTACCTTGTTGAAAACTTTGCCAACTGCAATGCATAACAAAACTTCCACCTATATTCTTGAACTGAATTGTATGGATTCTTTTAGAAATTATATCACGTTAAAGGTGGCTTTAACATAAGAAGAATTCCACTGTTGGTTATTCTTTGTGGGAATGAATTTTTAAGGGAAATATGTCAAAAGAAGACCACCAGGAATACACTGTACCTAAGGATGAATAAGTCAGAGTAAATAAATAAATCAATCAGCTCCCATATAAAATAAGGACACCGAAGAGCACTAACCAAAACCGGTCAACTCCCATTTTTAAAAGCAGTCTTGCAGTGTCTCCCAACCCCTGTGCCATGCCAAACAGTGACACTTAATGACAATGTGCAAAAGAATGACTTTACTGCACTTAATACAGGTTTGCTATGGGCTACGTAAATGAAGCTACCATTAATACTACTGTACTACACTTGCTCCACAAGTTTTAGCAGTGCTTCCGTGAATGCTAAACATTAGAGATCTAAAGCTGAAAATGATTTAACCATTTTGTAATGTGTTATAGTCCTTCAAACATGTCAAGAGAGCATTTGTGTAAATTGCTTAGACTGGTGAATAAAGCATTTGAATATCAATCGCCACACTGGATATGTTCTTGTTAAAGCAAATCACAAAGTCTCTACTCACTTTTTGGGGAGCTGGTCAGATTTGTCTTTTAATGTTTTTTTTTTCACTAAGTATATCAATTACTCAGAAGGTTCTTAAGTATTAAAGGTAGTGAATGTATTCAATTAGGATAACCCAGACTCTAAGCAGAAGGGTTTCTCTAGAGTGTGCATTAGTAAAGTTGTTGACTCTTTTAAATTGCTTTGCTTGTCAGGGTGTTCCTTGCACAGACACTGCAAACAGAACTGTGAATAAATATAATCAATGGAGAAAGAATATCTGACAGGATATCAGAGATGTGTGTGTGTACCACTCACTGTCCATTGCGAAAACTTATACTCAGTTGCAAACCCCCATCTTTTCAACAAAATGGACTAGCCAACTTATTCAGGAAAATAATAACGCTGAGTGTGAATACTGGCGCACGTGTGTGTGTGCGTTTGCATGCATGTATGAATGCATCTCTGCCAATGTTTTCTTCTTATTTTTTTGTTTGTTTTTTTGGGGTAAATTCAGTCTTTAAGTTTATAGCCTGCTGGAAATAAAAAATAAGCCTTGAACAATAGAAACCACAAACACGATCAGCAAAACACTGCAACCACATTCTGGTTGAACTGACAAAGAGGGAGGGAGAGAAATTTCAGTCTCCCAAGAGATCCAACACCCACAGCTACCTCAGTGCTGAAATGAAGAGCACAGAGATACTGCTTCTCCATGTGAACTTATAGCCCCCCCTGGGATTCAATAAGTGCTCGATTCATCTGACTGTGGAGCTCCCTCCATTTCATCAGACCTACATGTTGTACTGTAAGGCAAGTGAATATTTTGATGAACCAAAAAATCTGGGAAGGGAAGATAAGGAAAGCTTGGTTCAGACTTGCACAAGCAATCCAAATGTGCAGATTCTTTGTGAAACATTCTAAAAGTGACCTCTCACGCCCTGAGACGTTGTAGAAACAAATTGGTCAGATTATCTGCCAAGGCTCCCACTCCAGGTCTGTGCTGTGAAAAGACTATGGACAGTTTCCCAGCAGTCACTGTGCACCTGGGTCCCATTCTCTTTTCAATTTTCTTTCCATCTTAAAGAAAATAAGCATACTAGCTCCAAAAAGATGGGAAACACAGCCTTGATCCTTGTTTACAAATACTTAACACATTCAGTATTAGATTCCTAGAATTCAGCTTCTAAGCATTAGACACCCTTTCAAATGCAATGGTGATAATATGGCCTTCGTTTCTGGGGAAAAGATACACAAACACACTTAAAAACAAATAGGCCATGGCTCTGTTAGAACAGGTTTATACAGGACAATTTAAAAATGTTCATCCCACTCTATTCCTGTCTGTGGAGGTCCCCTTGTTGGTCGTAAATATATATGCTTCCTTGTCTGCTGTGTGAGCCCCAACTGTGAGCTACATGCTACAGGTTTTCCCTGAGCGAGTGCTGTTTGTTCAATGTGAGCTGTGTTTATACCTAGGGAGATGACGGTTTGTGTTAGCGTAGCAGCAGGCGGCTGCATTCCCAGCGAAATGCTCTGCTTAATATTTCTTACAAGGCAAAGATTTCAACCACAAAAAGCTCTGCCAAAAGCCATAAGATGTCCCATGTCACAAAGGCATTCGGGCAGGGGCGTAGGTATGACCTAATGGATACCAGAAGAGCTTGTGGACATCTGATTGCTGGTTAGGTTTCCTTGCCCCACTTTCTTTTTAGCTCTTGGAACATGATCCTATGAGATTCCAGAAGCTGTGCAAGTGACCTTCAAGGAAACCCACATGCCTTATGCAGGGCTAAGGAGGAGGCCAGTCAGTAGGGGGGGCTCTACTGCTGGGTCTACACTATGGCTGCATATAAACTAATTTACCTCATCCAAGAGAAAAAGCACATTCCTAGTCTCCAGTTTGTAAGAGCACAGTGCCTAAAGCAAAACTCTGTGTTCCTTATACGATTAAAGTGGAGCTTTAATTATATCTGCAAAGAAAAACCACATTCTCTGTTCTTTCTGGGTCACAGAAACTAATATTTTAGAGCAGAACTGTGAAATTCGGGTTAATACTGACATTTTAGGTTGGATTCATTGGTGCAATAAAAATAAAAATAAAAATAACACTAACATCCAGCTTCCTTCAGAAGCTTTGACGTCGCTAAGTTTTTTTTAATGCATTTATCCTTTTTGACTGTTAATAGAGAGGCCTTAAAAACATGAAATCCCAGAGGATGATAAGTAAGCAAAATAGAATTACTAAATGTAACTGAGGTGCACTGCAGTCCTAGTTAGGCCTATTAACAGTGATGTAAGTCTGGTATAGCACTAAAGCCCTACCAGACCAATACTAAGCTTCAAAAATAAATTAAAGACAACCAAATATGACATCCCTGCCTGTGACTGGAATGTGAGTTCACCTTTTATATTCCTGTTGGGATATTGGTTTTTATTACAAAAAGGGTGTCTGAGAGTCTGCAGCCGGAGTTTGACTTTTATGATCTACCCTCTGCATTAAAATCATGTATTTCAGCACACTGATGAGCACTACATTGCATTACACTATGGAGCTGAACATGGAAAGACAATTTGTCTTTTCGGATTACTTAAACTTTTTACTTAAGTGCAACTGTGAGAAGAAATTAAAGAAAAGTTTCCACAACGTTTGTTTCATCATTCACAATAGACTTGAAACAAGCTGACAACTAATACTCACAAATAATCTGCGCACACATGTGGCACTCAATGTAAAATGTTGTCAAATCTGAATATTATAGGTACATTTCAAATATCACTCGAAGTGAACTGTATCTGCTACTCATATCACTCTTGTCCATCATGAGCAGTATGTATTTTTAAGATTCCTCTTAGAAGGAAGATTATTATTTCCAACAGGAACCAGAATTTATACCCGTTTTAATTTCCATTTCTAAAAAAATATTACCAATCCTATTCCTGTTTTGCATGCAAAGAAAAACATTTAAATTTAATTGTTTATAAAGTGTCGTAGGCAACCATTTTTGTTGTTCTGGCTTCGGGATTGTTTGAAGGCGTGTGGAAAATACCAGGCTATAAATAAACCTACCATTGTGCAGCAATTTGAGCTATACCATAATATTAAATAAGGTTAACTCACTCAAGTCTAAGTCTGGTTTTCATAATGAGATCCATTATAAGGAAAACGGTATCTTAGTCCGGAATGATTGAATTAAACTGACAGTAAACCAGTCATATATATTACTTCATGGCTATAGGGATGCTCTTCCCGTCTTTGTGCCTGATCGGTATAAATAAGAAGTGTGAAAGGCTATCAGTCATTCTCACTGTGGACAATCTCATGGATGCAGTATAAAAATATTTTTAAAAGGAGATGGTTGTCAACATGTCCTTGATGAAGCTGGTTTCGCTTCAGTCAGTTTGTTTGGATCCCAGCTGATTAGACTGGGCAGGCCAACCTGCACACTTGAAGGTAGCATTCGGTCCCCGGCAGTAGGCAGTAGTGGGTAGGTTTGTCACAATCCCACTACTGCCACCACAGAGCCAGCCCCATCTCCAAGCTGCTGCTGATGAGGTCACCGGAGAGATTGCTCCCAGCTGGGCAGCCCTGCCAAACCCAGTGGCTCACAGGCAGCAACCAGCGAGGATTTGTCATTGCCTATTTAGAGACGATTACAGAGCTTGTACTGGGGTCACTGGGCTGTTTCCAGTAAACACTGGTTTTCCTTCTGAGCACAACTTAGCACTATTAAATTTCAAATTTTGACTGGTGATTTATGGGCATGGACACTCTCCTAATTTAAAAGGGAAACTCTTGACAGGAACACTCTATTCCCACAAAATTAATTTGTTAGATTCTGCTCTTTACCACTTCATACTACCCTGCCATCGGATGTACTGCCAGCCAGAGATCTGCCTACCCAAAAGTGAAGGTCGGTACTACTGCCGCAGAGAAAATCAATGTCATTGCCACGCAACACTGCTCGCCCACAAGCACGACAACCTGCCCTCATAGATTCTGGGTACTGGAGGTTTACAGCCCAGCTCTGCAATGACAGGGACTAAGAGAAAGTAACAGATGTTTATAAATTTCAGCATCACGGTAGTTAATACATTTGTTAGCTACATAATGTGCTTGACTGGGCTATTTCAATTTGAACGTGTTGCCATTTTCTGTGGACTAAAGAAAACTGGTTGTTGAAGTAGGTCTTTGCTGTCTCCTGTATGTTCCCAGTGCATTTGTCTCATTGTGAATCTCATGCACTGTTCAGACAGTTTTGGTTAAGTCCCTTATTTATACACTTACTTAGATTCTATCACTAAAAACAAATATATCAATACATTTATCTTATCTCTGTTATGTGTTGTCAAATGTATATTGAAGTGAAGTTTAAAACACTCAAAATGTTGTGTAACAAGTTGATTTGGATTAAGGCTATATGAAGAATACTGCTTAATGACATTTCATAAACAGAAAGGTATTCAATTCTCAAACTCTAAATGTTACTTTTAAATGTATTTTTTCGATATTAAGACTACTCTGCTACCAGACAAATATTAATTCAAAGCAGTTTAAAAATTATACTATAAAAATTGTTTGAAATCATCTCCTTTAAGACCAGAGAGAGGCGCTACTCACTGAAGCTTAACACTCTAACCACTAAGCTACACTTCTTACAGCAATACCATAATTAACTGTCCAAGTCTGAAGGTGCAATAAAAATCCTGGAATGCCTTTTTATCTGCAGGCAATAAAAAGATTAGAAAAAGCCTAAACTGGTTCCCTGAGGCCAACACTATTTGAACCTTAAAGAAGTTAAGGCAGAGATGGCCAACTATGACCTTCAAGTGCCACAGGGTCTTCTGCATTTTGTCGTACCTGAGCTACATGACTTCAGTGAATCAATGATTTACTTAACAGGTCAAAATTATTATTTTATTTTTCTCAGGACAGAGGATTGTACAGGCTCACTCTCTGACATTTAAGGAAGGAGAGCCGTTCAGTGGTTTATAGGGTGAGCAATTATATAAAGTACATAAAAGAACCAATTAAAAAAAACGTGCTGTTCAGATTCTCTTTTAAACAATACCATTCACGGTGTTTTAAAGCAGTGTTAACAAAAACTCCAACACATCACCCCCTTCACAGGCTCTGCTGAAGCTGCTACAGCAGGAGTGCAGCAGCAAGTAGGCATTGAGCGAGTTGGGCTGTACAGGCATGCTTGTGTGTTCAAGCTTGATTCATTTGCAGAAAGCCACTCAAACAAACCACCTAGCACGGCACTACTTCGCACCGCACTGCACCGCACCGCACCGCACCGTGCAACACCACACAGCACAGTATGCAAGAAGAGGGGATTTGTGCAGGTGGAATATTACCCTATCCACAGCAGGAGGCAGGCTGGAAGGCCCCCTGGTGTGGAGAGTGAGGGGTTCTGGACCACCCTCTCTATGGACGACAGCACAGGCGGCCCATACTCCCTGCAAGGTGCACACAGGCCTTTCCTGGCAGGCTTGTTCTTTTCTGGATAATATGGCACAACTGCCTTGTTCAGACACTTTCGATATCAACAAGGCCCGAGTTTCCCTAGATTAATTTTCTATCACTGCGACTTTGCACGGCTCCCTCTCCCTTCACTGTAAACATCCTGATTGTAACATTCCTATTCAGCCAGGGCAGTAAAATGTTTTTTTGTTCATTTTGTTTACCTCCGTTATTTGCCAAAGTGAATTCAACCCCATCATTTCTGCAGCATCCCAAAACACAAATTACTCCTTGGTGCGTTCAACATTAATTATGGGTTAAAAGGATCAATGTCTTCTGTTATTCATGTCTGCCCGAATCCAACAATTGATTCACTTATACAGACAGTTTCTCCAGGCCACAGAATAATGCCTGAGGTGAGACCCAGGTAAGACCTCCTAGCCTCACAGAGGACAGTGCTGAGAATGCAGATGTGAATAAATCGAAGGACTAAGTGACGCCAGGACTTTTTTTTCCCAGAGGCATCAACACACCTTGAACATCACTGACTAGGATGGCTTAGTGCTGTGGAACTTAATTTCCCGGTTTCGTGTTCTGTGGTTAACTGTATTCGTAATATTTCAGACACATTTGAATGAGATGGGATTTGGAAGTGGTACTTGGGCCACAAGACCAGACCAGATATTAATGGATAAATGACTCCTACCACAAGGAACCCCTAGAATGTTCTAGTAAGGATCATGCTTTGAGATGCCGATAGGGTCACTGCGGGTTAGGCGGAATCTAGAGTGTACTTATCAGCTCCCCTTCTCTCTCTTATGCTGAAACGAGGCCAGAATCTGGGGCTTTGATAGCAAGTGTTTGACAGCTCTCTGCGAGCCACCAGGCAGACGAATGCTGCACAGCTCGGGCATGTCAGGCGGCTAAATCAGTCTGCCTGGCTGTTTCTTCTCAGGCCTTTGATCAGTGCTCCCACAGCACCTGCCAGGGGCTCCAGCACAGGGACCAGCTGTCCCATTTAACAGCACCCAGGGTCCCGTCTTCAAAACTGGAGTCAGATCTGGAGCAAGGACACCCACTTGTATCATTTTAAACAAGCTTAAAAAGCTTGTGTGCCAATTAAAAATGTTTGTCCCAAATTCTGGAATCTGTTTTCCCAGCTCTGGGGGGTGCATCTTCCCACTGCTTACAAATCACCAGATCTTAACATGCCAGTTTGCAAGAAGTGCCCATAAACTTTTATTTTCTGCTGCATGGAATTTTACTGTTAAGTTGAGATCCTGGAATAAAAATGAGCTGATTTGATATATATGTATATAGATCCCCATTCATTTAGGAAACCACCAGATATGTATGTTTACCAGTCTGTAAAGCGCTCTGTGGCTACCCTGCAAAGGGCAATATACAAATAAAAATGGATTGATTGATTGATTGATTGATAATCCAGCATTTGATCCCAAGGCCAAATAGGCAATCGCTGAGTATCAAATACCACAGGAAAGACAAAGGAAAAACACAAGACCTGGCTTAATATATATATATATTTTTTTTTAGTTTTTCATCCAAAACATGTAAAATGTATTTTTTGTTCACATTAAACACACTATAAACATTCCATGATAAGCCAAACAATGAATTTACATAATTCCAACAAAAAGAACATTTTCATATAAAATATAAATTCACCAAAAGAAAAAAAAAACATTTAAACCCATAACTGTTAAAACTTCGTATTTAAAGTATGCTTAATTTCATTACTGTCCAAAAAATGGCTGCAGAGCAAAATCCTTAAGCAGAGAGTTCAGCTGGTTTCTGAAATAACCCGATATAACTGCAGAACATTCCATAGGTATTTCCCCACCCATCTGCTACTAGAAACAAATGTAATCTCAAACTCTGCTTGGTAAAATCTGAACTGAAAGTCATTTACAGCCCTATCTTATGTGCATCTTCCACTATGCAGAGTGTAACATCAAAGACTTGATATAAGAAAGTCCCCATGTGATTGTGAGAAAGACATACTGAAATGCGTAATGTTATTTCTTGAACTGTGTGTAATGTAATGATAAATCAGTCTCAATTACTTTTCTCAGTGAAATTCTTTGACTGTAAAATGACCTTTGGCTTCAGTATCTGGAAAAGCAATCTGGAAATGTATGCAAAAAAAAGATCAATATGTATACTATTATAAAAACTGAAAACCACACATACTGTGCAAATCTAGACAATGCCTTTGCTGTTGAAGATACTTACAGTAATAGCTGTACTTCACAAAGCTGCCAATTGTATTCTATCTGAATCCACACATTAAACAGCTCCCCCCTCCACAAGTACTATATAGGTTTTTATTTATTTTAATTCTTAAAATCTTTCCTATAATTCTAATAAGATCTCACCATGGAGACAAGTTCCCATACCTGCTGAATAGAGGGGATTTCAAAGTGATCTTTGGTAACAGCTGGTCTAAATGTAGCAACTGATCTGAAAGGCCATAAGGTTTCATTAATGAGCTGTGTGAGTAAGAAACTGGTCAGAATGGCCTGCATGAGGGTCTCTTGTGGCACACTCTGCTAAAAGGGCAGGTTGTGTGAGTGTGAGGAGCTGGGCCTCCAGCACACTGAGAACCAGCTATAATGAATAACATGGACTCATCACCATCCAAAGCACCTGTGTACAGTAAATGAAAGCCCACAATTTTACCCTGGCTTTTTGACCACAGTGAATTCAGTACCTGAAAGTGTACTTTCAATATTATTTTCTTCTAATTGGGATGCCTTTATGAGGTTTTGCACCATGTGTACTGGAACTGTGAAATAAGAAACTAAGTAATTCTGAGTTCTGTACTTTCAACATAATAGATTAAAAAAAAAAACAGTGGGAAATCCATCTTATATTAGAAATATTATCACACAGAATTAAATAAACTAAAATAACACTTTAAATACAATAACAATGACAGATTCTTTTGTCATTAAAAAAATGATATTTATTTTTAAATCTACTGAGTGTTTTCAAATGCAGCTCTTAGTCTGCTTGTAAAGCTGGTGGACCTGGCTAGGTGTGTGTGAAACCATGACTCAGCACTCTGAAATATACACAAGAGGCCTGAAAAGTTATGCTGTGGAGGAAGACACTCCCAAACCAGTCGTCTATTAACACCCCCCCACACACACACACCCCTATCTGTCACCGTGACAACCCTCCCCAAACAGCCCACCAGACTGAGATCACCTCATCATTTATACAACTACTGTGTCTTATTCACAGCCAGTTGGAGGGTCTTAGAAGCACAATCTGTCTGTGCAGCTCCAGTAACAGTGCTGGACCCTGCCACACTGATGCTTGGCATGTTGTCACAAGAACCACACATGCCATAGTCTTGTCAGTGCTGAAATCTGCCTATGTTAACATTGACTGACTTGATTAGTGGTCTTCCGGCATGGCAAACTGGCCCTCGAGGTTCCATGGGGATATACGAGGTAAAATTAGTTCAGGGATGACTCAGCCCTTCAACCCTCCACCCTACAAAGCTGAACACCGAGCTGGGTTACACCAAGCATAAACTGAGTAACTTTGACCCTCGACATCTCTTTTCACTAAACTATATACTTGTTATCAGTGATTGATCAATCAACCCCATTTCAAAATGGCAACCAGAGCCAACAATGGCATTATAATCACCATCCTTACCAACTCCCCATCCCCCACCACACTGACACAAAACTCTTGCTTTGAGGGCTTTGCAGCTATGCAAATAATCTTCAGAGCAAACAGTAACCCTCTCACTCCCTCTTTCCCCATCGGAATCTCTCTCCTGCTGACTGGCTGCACTTCCGCTGGGCTCAATGTCACGTCCAAGTGGGATCATCACAGCAGTAACCTGAGAGGCCGGCTAGACTGCAAACATCACTTTCACTGGAATACAAATAAAATCAGCAAGCTTTTTAATTAGCCTTTAAAAGGATCGCCTGCCGATTTAGGTATGGAAAGCAGATTCATGTCACAGGCTGTTTGCGCTGTCTCCATTAGGAACTGATAAGAGCGCAGCTGCTCCTCGCTGAAAGCATGTAAAGGTATTACAAATACAAATCACTCCAGGAAACTCTCGCCTCGTCCAATATGGATATTGCTGTGTAGCTTGCCAGAGGCCCCTGACTGCAGAAGTAAAAAAAAGATAGTTGGCAATTATTCTGCAGTGGCTGATGTCAGTGCAGTTAATGGTTCTGTACACACAGCACCAATACACATAGAACAGACTGCTTTTCTGAGCACTTTGTCACAGTCAGTGCAGCTTGCTTTCCTTGGTACTACAGACGATTTTCTTTCTGCTCGTGCCTTTTCAAAAGCAGGATGGCCATTTCCAAATTTCAGTGGAAGGTGGATGGAGTTTTCAATGCTTTTAAAAACAACATAACAAAACAAAAGCTGAGCTCCCTCTATATGGAGTTTTACACTGAAGTTTGGGAGGAGGACAGCCCCAGTCCCTCGTCAGACTTCCACTTTCTCAAGCATAAGGATCCAGCACTTGTCTAGCATTCATTGCTTCGCATCCCTCCTCAACCCCAACCACTGCCTCTGCAGCAGCTCCTTGGCTCATTCCACCTAATGGGGGGGGGGGGTAAGGATGGCCTCATCCTCATGGCCAGGCTTAGGCAAGCGAGTCCAAAATAAATCTCTATTTACCTTCCTTCTATTGGAGTTGTCCAAACTGTTGATATCTTTCAAATTTACAATTGTATATTCACATCACAGCTTCTTAGCTTTGTATGTAATTATTAACTACAAAGTGAAATCCCTGATTATTTCTGATACATTTTGGTTAATATCCCAACAAACATGCTACTACTTGAGTATGGATCTGTCCCCAGTGCAGAAGAACCAAATGAACCAAAGGGAACATCAAAATGATGTAACGTAATGCCTTATATTGCAAAACTATTCCATTAGTGTTGTTATTGGGTTATATGTGCCAGGAATGGGGCTAGTTTGAACAAACCTGGTTCCAAACTTTTAGTGCGTTTGTTCTAGATGGAGATATTCCGATACGGAGAACAAAGAGCCTTTTTGAACATTCTTCTGGGAAAACAATTGAGTATTTGTTTAAGGAACAAACTGACTTTTAGGAAGGAGTTCCATTTAAAATCTTGTGTACTTATATGAAGTCAGATACATTGTCTTCTGTACTTTGTTTTTTTAAGTATGTTGATGCCTCTTTTAATTATTTAAGAATAACTTGGGGGTGGCTGGCATGAATTCTAGTTTGTCAAGTAATGTTTACAAACAGGCTGTATTCTTATACTGAAAAGTAGCTGCCCTAGATAAGGGTGTCAGCTGAGAATACATTTGAAAATAATAATCCTTCAGAAAATTATATATATAAAGTAATTATTATTATTACAATTAGCATTTGTTTGATTTATCTTTAATACAAGTGTGGAAGTAAATCTTGAGTCAATATAAAATCTGGTGTATGGATATTTTTCATTTATTTTGTGGACTCAGAAATAGATCACCCACTTCGATAGTGCACATGTGGGGGGAGGCAAGATAGATATTTTCACTAATCATTTAAAGTAGTACTCAAGAGTATAGTCAAGCAAACCGATACTACATAATATTAATTCTAATAAGGAAATTTCAAAAAATATATATTTTACTCTTCAATTAATATTGGTTGACCATTTATATGCTATATGCTCACACACACTCACATATATTCCTCCTTGAGCTCCAGCCTCCATGCTGTCCCAGCCCATAGCAGGCAGGCATAGCCGTCCATTGTCACCAGTCTTCTGTCCCCAGCGCCCCAGTAATCTCTGTGTGCTCAGACTCTTTGACAGCCCTTGGAGTTGTCAAGAAAGCGTTTGTTTTTGTGACCGAAGTGAAACAATAATCCTGGCTGTTTATCCCGTGGGGGCTGCCACAGAAATAATAGACTGCTTCAGCCAGCAGAATAGAAACCGCAGTCTGGTCCGTTCGCTCTGTGCACAATCGGGCTCTTGTTCCAGCTCTGTGATGGATGGCTAGGGAGAGGTCACTGCGCTCCTGCCAGGGAATGGGCCGGTGTGCTGCGCAGGAGACAGTCAGAGACACCCTGGAGGTCTGCACACTTCTTCTATGTTATATGCCATCCCAGGACTGGTCGCCCTTCCCCAAGGCCGGCTGGGTGGAAATTTAACAACAGGTAGGCTATTCTCCTTCTGAGCAGTTAATAAAATATCAAACACAAACAGGAAAACTCAATACCTCAAAGACTGCTAATCTTTTGAATCCCTCAGTTTCTCAATTAACATAATATACACTATAGACTTCAACCTAAAAACATACCATTTCCAGAAGGTTACAGTCTGTTCCCTAAACCGAAGACTAACACATCTTTAAAATTAGATTACCGGCATATTAGAAAAAAAAAAACCTTTTTATCACTTAGACCACACTTACCATCTTGTGGGTGAGCTCCAGGCCACTAATTATAGTGCGATTTAACTGAAAAACATCAACTGTATGTTTGCTTATCAGTAAGACAGTACTGGAGTTGCCTGCCACTAAATCACACGATAATTGCCAGAGGTATATATCAGGAAAATACTTCTGCTTGGTAGCAATCCATCAAGCGCTGAGAAACCTACTGAAGTAGAATGTGTAGGATTGAGTTCATGGAGCATAACTTAATACTTTTATGTATTTATTGTACTGTATTTCATATTTGTTAAAAGCTCATAAATAGCTCATGCTAGTACAGTCTTAAGGGCAAATGTACCAAGTTGGGTACTGCCTTGGCATCTGTTACACTATGTCAGAAGATTCAGTTCCATTTAGGGTGATCAGGGCTGTGACAGATTTATGAAGGTTTGAGAAGATGTGACAATGTAAATGAGGCTGTTTAGCTTAGATTTTAAGAAGCTGCAAAAAGAGAGCACTGACCGTACATAATTAGGGGACGGTGCCCTTTCTACCAGGTTGTCAGAAACCAAAGAGTGTGATTTAAAATATTTCAGCATGGCTAATAACCGGCATTAGAAACATCTGGAGAGATGGATCAACAATGTTGCCATTCTCCAGGTTGTAATTAGGTCTTTCTGTAGAATAGGGACACACTGAAGCAGAGCCGGGCGGCCCTATACGCTCACTATGCAAGTTGCGTAGGGCCCCGCAAATTATGCAAGGGCCCCACCTCCCCCTTGTGTCAAAACGGGTGTCAATGTTTACAACTTTGATGAGAGGATGAAGCGGAACTATCCTTCTGGTCATGAAAAGAGAAAAAAACAATACCATGAGAGTGAATTGCGGGAACAGCAATCAGGTAAACTTGTGTTCTCTCCTCTCCAAGTTTGATGTCAGCAAATAACAGTAATGTTAAGTTGATGTGCCAGCTTGCAGTGCATCTCTCTCTAGTTTGTCTGTCTTGCTAAACTAGCTGGGCAGTGCATCTATTGGTCTGTCTGTGTCTTGCTTGCTTGCCAGCCACTTCCAGGGCTGTGTTCTGTAACTTTGTGCCTGACAAAACTGAGAGTAAAATACAAATATTTATTAAATTTGATAATCGTCAACGGGCAATGATGTTTATAAACTGCAGCTATTTTCTACAATTTCTTATTTATGTTAATGTTAAAATTCACTTATCTTAAGAGTCTATTAGATATTCTATTCAATAAATATTGTTTGTTAATACCTCATTCTGTTCTGTATTGGTCTACTTATTCTTAGACCGACAGATGGAGCAAACTTTTTTAAAGGAGGGAGGATTGTAGTGGGAGTACTGGGGTGTCAGGTGTGACTGTGTGGCAATGGCAAATGGTTTACATGGCTCATGGGTCAGGTAGGAGGGCCCCTTTGCAGAATTTTACTTAGGGCCCCCGGGAGGTCAGGACCGGCTCTGCACTGAATTCCAGTAGGACAGTCAAAACATATGAAGACTGACCTTTGTCTACATCACTGATCAAACAGAAGTGGCTACATAGGACATTATGTATTTGCACAATATGTTGCACATTATATGACTTTATTTTTACAGCAAAGTTCAATCTATCAAGTTGACCGGTCTCCTTTTTACACCTTATCTGAATCGAAGCTAATTACCCAATGTCTTTTAACCCCATTTTATAACCATTCACTATACACAGTATCTTATAACTGCTTCATTCCATAATTACTGACTTAAAGCCAAGTGCCACGAGTCATGTGGTGATACATGATCTTCAGCAAGAAAGTAATGATCTTCATGTGCAGTCTACTTTCCTGGTGATATAAAGCAATTTTTTTTTTTTTTTTTGGGGGGGGGGGGGGGGGGGGTTACACATGGTTGTCATCCTGTATTTCATACACAGCACAGGCTCCTGTAGCCACTCTGTGCTACTTATTACAAACATATTAAGGCTAATCAACAGCATACTCATTCCATTAAGAAAATTGGACCAATAACAGGGCATAATGCATGTTGCAGTCCTGTAAATGTGTTTTCAGGGCTTACTGTGTGTGCCTTGATGTGTAACAGGAGGTGATAAACATTTGGACAGGAGAAGTCATTTCCCTTCCAGCTCCAGCGCTCTCTGTAATGTGGATCATATGGATTCAATGCAACAGGCCAGTAAACAAGAAGATTGAGTGGGGATAATCAACCAACATCTTCTCAGAGGGAAATGTTTCTGCCTTAATCGCAAAGGTACTTTCTCAGTCTATGTAAACAACTAAAAACTAAAAAAAACTAAAAAACAGCTAATGCCTCTACATTTGTGAACATACTGTATGTTCCTATGTATCGCAAAAGCTGCAGTCACGGGAAATGTATCTGCTCTACTCTGCGGTCACACACTACTGCGCCTGCTTGGGGTGCACTGCCACAGCCAATGAAGAAGAACCCCGTAACCCTTCAAAGCTGCTGTTGTTGTTTTTTAATTTGTTTTTACACTGCATATGATTACAGGCTATTTAGTATCAACAAACCACCATGTGTTGATGTTCAAAATTATTTTTCTTTTGGTTTTCCTTGCTGAGAATCTCTGTAGGGTCTATTGCACTGTTTTGTTGAAATGCAGCAGCAGTAAAGTATAGCTGCACCTGTCTGCACCTCTTAGTACATCAGCCCCAAAGTTTCTATTCATAGTGTTTGGGTGCTAGATTGGAAAGCAGCCCAGAAACAACAAGAATAAAAAGTAAGCAGCACACAGACTAACAAAACTCAGGGGGGGAGGGGCTGTTATGTGTGCTCCTATCCTGCAAACAGGCTCTAGACAGAGCTCATTTCTGTTCCCTCTAAAGGGGATCTGAATATTTTATGATGACAGTTATCCAGTCAAACATTAAACTACTTTACCCACTAAAGATCAATCTGTTTATGCCCAGCAGTTCTCATCTCCCCCTTATCTGATAAACTAAAATAATAAGGACACAATGATGCACACATCTGAAAGAACATCTAAATGCTGTACCATTGTCTGCTTTAACCCCTTTCCATTTTCTGTGCATACACCAGACCATGACTTATGCAATGGCTAGCTCCAGTTGTGATAGTCAGTAATCAGTAATGCGAGAATATAACACTACACTAAAGAAAATAATAAATCCTTTAGTCTAAGCAAGACAAAAATAATGTTGCTTTGAGCAGGTACCACAATCTATAATGCCTTTCACTTCTTTCATACAGTGATTTCTTGTTTCTTTCTAATGGGAACCCTAGAAGCCACATTTAGCCACATTCCAAAGCTACACTTAAGTCAATTAAGGCAATAAGTTACTTTTTCCATTTAGGGCAAATCATTCATCCTTGTACATAGATTACAACAGGAAGAGATGCCTCCCAAGTCCACTGACTCTCCATAGCAATGTATCTGAATGTAGTTCTCCAGACAGATATTTGCACATGTATAAATCGTTCAAATTAATATTTGAACAGGATAGTAAAAGGTTTGCCATTTGACCAATTAGAAAGACATTCATCCTCAGCTTCTTAAACAGTCCTCCTTAACAATTTTGAAGGCATGAGTTATGCTGAAAGATGTTGTGCATAAGAGCCATGGGAAGTTTTTCAACAACAGCACACAGATTGCCATTTCATACTATGATAGAGGGAAAAAAATAACTAAAACAACTTTAGAAATTCACAACACAGGAAATTACTGATAAATTAGAGGAAAGACAGACAGATTTGTTTAAATCTCGCTCTCTCTCCCATAATCTCCAACCTCCTCTTCCTTTTCTCTCTTAAACCCTCCCACCACCTCTACACACACTCACTTGCACACCATGGAAACTTCTCCAGCCCAGACCATTTAGTCAGCACAATCCCTCCTTTTTGCCTGGCTAGTCACAGCTCATCGATCTGGGAGATTGATTACGGTAAAGCTGCAATGTCTTTGACTTTCACCCACGACCTCTCTCAGTCTCTCTCTGTCTCTCTCTCTCTCTGTGCAGAGGATAAGCTTGCTTCCTCTGCTGTTCTCCTGGATTGTTTTGCTGTTTTCTGGGAGGAGTGGGAGGACTTGGGTACAGGGGATCACATAAGTCTCTGCGATAAAAGCTAAAGTCATCAAGTTCTGTCTAGTAAAAATAGTGCCCTGTATCTGTAGTGTCTGTAGAACAATTAAGTGGAATTTATGGGTGAATATCAATATCACCAATTTTACTTAACAGACTGATATGTACTTTGTAGGCCACTACTATTTTTTCCTACTTCAACCCTACAATATATATATACATTTAAATAAAATATGTAATTGTCCCATTTTAGGAGGCTATTAATAATACACTATGATACATAACACATATCCATGCTTTGTAATGCAGTTTAACAGAGAAAACATGCATCTTAAAAGACTTATAAAATTCATTATGAAGGCACTCTAATCAATATCTAAATACACTGTCAACAATTTAGCCTAGTTAAAAAAAAAGTAAAAGAAAAGCTTTTAGTTCACGTATATCAGTTTGATTAATTCAATGATAGTAAGAAAGGCAGGTCATACACTGCTGGCCACATTCATTCCAAGTTTTTGTTTGTTAGGAATTGTATGTATTTATTTTTATATGTGTATGTTTTTAAATGCAGTAAGCATTCCACAGCAGACATTACTATTAATTAAGTTCTTCATTTAACAGAATTGGATAGTGTACGAGGATTAGTGGCTGGCACTGGACTGCTGCTGGACAGGCTGCTGAACCCCCTGGGACCCTGCTGTGTGTGTGTTTGTGTGCGTCTGGAGGGATCTATATCGCATCCACCCTCCGTTACTGAAAACAGGGGAAAGCAACAGAAAGCTTCCGTGATGCTCCGGAAACCTGGCAGGGAGGGGGAGGGGGTTGTGGAAGAGGAAGAGGCAGAGGCAGAGGGGGGGGGGGGTGGGAGGGCACATTCCCAGTTTAATTGAGCACTTTAGCAGGTGCTGAAAATGAAGACTGGCTGTATTTATTAGGAGCCGAGAGAAAGCTCCTATCGATCCACTGGCACGGCAACGCAGGGGCTTAATTTTGCCGCCATGCAGCGCTGCCCGGGGAGCAGGCAAGATGTGAGAAACAGTAGCTGAGGGAGTTGGGTGACAAAAAAGAAAAGAGTGAAGTGGAACCCTTCCTTCATCTAATTAAACACAGGTCTCCTTTGTGGGTGAAACCACTTCTGCTGCTCTCCAGAGATAAAGTGAACTCACTGCTAGGCCTTCGAATCAGACAATTCCATTAAGAAAGTAAAAAGGACGACAGAGGCGTATTCTTGAGTTTGTGCAGAGGATTAATGCACACTAGTAGAAGAGTACAGCTGCCTGTTTATTTTATGAGCGGATGCGTGTTGACACAATGCTGTTAGTGAGTGTGTTTCTAATCAGCGCGGCCAGCTATGACACAGCGAAAGCCCCCATAGGAAATGGAAGCTGTCATTCGGTGCACCTGTGTCTCTTACTGTACTGGTTGACTCTCCACGGCTGCTCCATTACTGACACGCACACACCCATGTGTGTGCAGCGTGTATAAATAACAAAATTATACAGAACAACCAAAAGCTGAGAAATGCATTCATCTAACACCTCATTGCAAGGTTCAGAGGAAGGTCAAATACATCATCGGTGAAGGGGGGGGGGAATTGGCGCACACCATTTTCAAACCATTTTCAAAGACAAAAAACATACTGGATCGCCTACAAAAGCTCATTAGTACCTTGTCAAATGTGTCACATTATTCTGAAATACTACGCAGCTGCCAGAGCCACATTAAGACTGGCTTACTTGACTGGCTCAAACTCCTTCTGCTGTAGTCAACGATATCCGTTCTCGATTAAGAACTTGGAACAAACAAACAAAAAATACTAACAAACAAGCAAAACAACTCCTCCAAACTAGGAGAGAAGCATGTGATTTTCAGATGGATTTAACTCCAGTCCTTCATTTACAAGAACACAAACTGTACTTCGCTGATATACTCATTAGCGTAAAAGCCTCTTAAACAAATAATAATAATAATAATAATAATAATAATAATCCTCTCAGAAAAGGAAAGACAATTTAATCAAACAAAGTTTCGACGAACTATGGATTTGTTTTATCTTTTCATTTTTCTATCGTTCAGAGGTATTTTTCTAAATTGCTAATCTTACTTGTCTAAAACGTTAACTGTTTATAAGGCACCTCTTCCATTAATGATCTTTGAGTTGTTGCCATTTCACCTTGAAGACAATTAAATAACCTCAGCATACTGCACATAAAAAATGTTTAATTGTTTTTTTTAAACTGAACAAGTTTTGTATACGTGTTTGTTTTTGTGAAAAGTGGGATGCTGTGCCTTTAAGACAACTGCGTGCTGCTCTCTGTCTCTCTCTGCCTCTCTCTGCTCTCTCTTTCTCTACCCCCCCTCCCCCCCTGTCTGGAGCAGTGAAAGTGAAAAGCCCACAGCTCCTTATCAGCACAGCAGAGTATTTACAGCCAAGGGTTTGTAGGCTATTAGGGAGGTCAGGTGACTCAGAGGCCGCCTCAGTGACCCAGACGTCTAGGGGTCAAGGTCGCTGGAGTGGAGGAGAAGAAGGTGGGGGGTGTAGGGCCACAAGTGGTGGCGCAACAGTCGTGCTGAGAGATCACTGCAGCTGACACACTCTCCTGCGCCACTCTTTCTTTCTCCAGAATTACTGTTCTCCACCCTCATGTGTTATGCCCAGCTCAGATTTGATCGGGATAAAGACAACAATAGCAAATTTAAACTGTGTTGGCTATGTTTCTGTGCACTCACATTTCGAAACATTCAGAAATTCTGTTGCTCTCTTACATGCACTGTTTTTTGTTTTATTTTAGAAGTAATTCAAGTTTTTAGTTTCATATTTTAGATAACGTTATAATAACTTGATCTGGGCTGGTTAAATATAAATATTTGGAGTCATAACACATTTGATTTATTTAAGTATTTTTAAAATTGTGGTTATTATTATTTATTATTTTTATTTCTTGGCAGACGCCCTTATCCAGGGCGACTTACAACATAAGTGCAATAAGGTGAAATAAGGTTACTGAAGGATAAATTCATTTTGCTACAGAGATGTCACTGAGAAGGTCAATTTTCTCAGTTAAATTGGGCAGGATTGTAAGTAACACTCTCTTGCCATTAACACATTTGTAGCAGGTTTAAAGTGACATCTGTTGGCATAAAACATTAAAGGGGAAATTCTGAAATAAGAAAAATCTGACAAAACATGACAGATGCCTCATTACAATATAATGTTGCCTTGACTTTTACCTTAAAATGAACCAAAGAAAAAACAACAAATACTTCTAATAATATAGTAGTCAATATTTTTTAAAGTGTATCTTTATTTTAAATCTAAATCACTTTCAGGAAAAAGCCATCACCACTCACATGAAGAGGGTCACGACCACAAAACAGTAAAAAACACAGTATGGTCATGGTCCATTACAACTGTAAATAATTCACAACCTTACACATCTGTGGAAATAACATCACAGGGTTCCTGGCTTGCTGCAGGGGGAATTTGGAAGTAACAAAAATATAGCATTCACAGCATTCACTATAGATTTTTTAAATACATATTTTTAAAAGAAAACCAATATGGAAAGTTTACAGCTATTAAAAGAATTTGTAAATGATTTAATGCATTTTAGAGATAGTGGTTTTATTTGGAGTACTTCACCTCAGCTCTGCGGTCTTAGGAATAGAGTACAATGGGGGTAAAGTGATGGGCAGAGCAGTATCAGTCAATACAACCATGTTTTCTTTCTTTTTTTTCTTTTACCGTCTTTCAGAACTAGAGCCAAAATATAATGAGGCAAAGACTTATGAGTCTGTAATATCTATTGTGACAACAGAGGCCATTTTTGTGAATACTGCTGAGTCACTGTATACGGTTTACAATGGGATGCACTGCAGAGCTTTCAGTCCGGCCTTTGCCAAGCAAGCTGCCAAAATGAAAAACACACAGAGAGTCCCCAAAACGTGCTCAGAAGAGTAACCTTTGGCTTTCAGACTAAGGCTTTCTTGTCACAGGACATAACTCAGTAGGTCACAGTATAGAACGGTGAAAGCAAGTAACTTCCCATTTTTTAAGCAGGAGATACAAACCCACACGTGGGCAACTAAGAAACTGCAATAAGGTCACAGAGCAACCTAAAAAATGCGGCAATTATTTCATTATATTTGGTATAAGTCCCACTGCAAGTCCCACTGAAGGAGCTGCCTTTGGAATCAGGCATGTGCTGGCTCCCAGGTCTCCACTCTAACTACCAGGCTACACCCTATTATACAACACAGTAAATTTGAACACATCGCTAAAGCTGGCATTCGTGTTGGGAGTCGTGCTCATTTAAAATGATTTACTGTCGTAAACTTGGCTCAAGAGAATTGTTTCCCATTCAGCCAGGGCTTTGCTCCGTGGTTTTCCAGCACTAATACTTAAAATACAGCCTTATATAAAGATTACATACTGTACCAAGAGAAAGACAGGCATTTAAATACCCTCAACAGGTATTATTAACACTGTCAGCTGGTTCACAGGTTGATTTAACATCTGGGTGCTCTGTGCACTTTTTTCTGATCCACTGTAAAACCTCTGAGGGTTTTAAATATGCTCTTAAACATCTCTTAATGTAAAAATATCTTTATATCTACATCTTTAAACATGACCTCTGCTGACATCTGAATGGGGGGATATATAAAAAGGAAAAGAAAATTTAACTTTGAAACCTTAAAAACCTTATGTGTCAGATCCAGACAGATCAAGCACTGATAAGAATCAATCGTGTGGTAGTCTAATATTTATACAATCCCTGTCTTAACTCCATTTAATCTGCAGTCTTAGTTTTCTCAATGGCTGAATCAGCATTGGAGAATATCTGAAAATATATAGATTACAGGAATTACCTAAAAGTAACATTTCAAGTATTTCAAATTTGGGCTTGAATACTATGCACACACCTAAATATGCCTCAAAACAGTCATTGACTGCATTTGGAGGAACAGGAACGATAATGATTTATCCTTGTCAGTCTTTGTGAATATAATTGAAACGTGCTGTTAAAGTACTAGTGAGTTAGGGACACTGTCATGAAGCTCACGGGTTGCTTGACTGAACTCCAGACAGCGGTTTGTTCTACTAAAACCCCAGGTGACCTCTGTCAATAGTAGGATATTAAATTCCAACACTTTACATTCTAACCAGCTAGTTACAGCTTCAGTATTAATATTAATATTAAAACAACATTCCTGGATGAGACAGAATAGGACAACCCCACTCAATGCCTTGCAAGAGAATCTGTTATTAACTCAGAATGACACACACATACACAAATCACTTCCTATGAACAGAAAGACTCTCTCTTTAGATTGCAAATTATGATGGCATATGTTTGTATCAGTACTGTATCGTCGCCATTCCTAATCTGCGAATAAAGCCTAATTTATTGGGATGCATGCTTCCCATGCCTTACCTACGTGGTAAGGACTACGTGAGGACTTGATTCAAGTCTTCAAAATCATGAAAAGCATCGACCACATCAAACCAGAGGAGCTTTTCCAGATCAGCAGGGACACACGCACCCGGGGACACAAATGGAAATTGGGCTTCAAGGCATTCAAAACGGAAAACAGGAGACACTTCTTCACACAGAGAGTTATGACAATCTGGAACAAACTCCCCAGCGATGTGGTTGAAGCTGAAAGTTTGGGAACATTTAAAAATAGTCTGGATAGGATCCTTGGATCACTCAGTTATTAATGGACACCAAACGAGCACGGTGGGTCGAATGGCCTCCTCTCATTTTAAACTTTCTTATGTTCTTATGCTATGCTACTTTCCTGAGCGCATGGCCTGAAAAGGAGCTGCAGTCGGCCCTTACCTCTCTCCTGCACGAAGTAGGCAAGGTACAGGTCCAGCTCCTTGACCGAGACACTGATGTGGTGGGGCTGCACGCAGAGTATGGGGTTGGTGCATTGGCCTGCCTTGACGAGCCGCTCCCCATCCGTGCTCTCCAGCGGGATGCCCTTGAACAGGATCACCATCACCAGGTCCAGCCGCCACACTTTGTCGGCCTGGCGCAGGCAGTCAATGCGCCTCATCTTTCCCTTCTGGTCGGGGTTGGACAGCACGCAACATGAGGCCTTTTTGCCCGTGATGGAAAGCACAAAGTCCTCGCGGCACTCGGGCCTGATGTCCTTGCGCAGCTTGGCCAACAGCCGGGATGCCCATTTCTGCTTCACCTCAGGCTTCTCGCCCAGTAGCTCATCCTTCACCGCCCGTTCCTCATCCTTGGTCATCCTCTTCTCGTGCTTCTTGAAGTACTTACGTTTGCGCGCCTGCAGGTTGAACCAGGTGTAGGCAAAGGCCCGCACATGAGGGAGCAGGGCCTCGATGAACGGATGAAACTCATCCTGAAGGGAAAGAGGGGAGAGGGAAGGATATGGCAGTTAGATCTGGACAAGTTCTTTAAATTGTAATATTTTCTTCTATATTTGTATAGTCAAGTATAGTAAAGTCAAGTAAGAACACATTTTCATTTTCAGTAAACACGATATTCATGCTACAGTTACAAAATACAATGGGAAAAAAGTTAAATACAGCCCAGTACAGAACACACATACAAGTTGCAGAAAAAGGTTAATAAAAACAAAAAATTAACCAGTACACCTGCAAATGTCAGTCAGCAAAGATTTAACCCTATAGCTTAGAGCTGACAAAGGCTCTTGTTGCACTGGTCTGTGGTGCAATGTTCTATATTTCTATTGCAGTGCTGACTTAACCTGAAAGTAGATTTTAATTAGTAGTCTGGATTTACTTAAATCATGGGTTACTTGATTAAGGAGCACACAAAGACACAAGCCAAATATGACTTAAAACTAGTAGTGTAAGACCATGTGATGTGATGTATGCTTACATTTAAATTGTATTCTGATTCTGCGTGGTGCAGCTAAATGGAGCAGTGGAGTGTCTCAACACATCTACAATTTTGCTGCAAACTTTAAGTGGAGCACAAGTATGAGAAAGAGCTGGAGCTGGACTCTAATCAGCTGGAGAGTCAGCGATCTTAGCTACACAAAAGCCCCCAGTAGCCCTGTATTTTTGTGGTGAGAAATTTCAACAACAGAAAGTACATCTGTATGCCTTTAAGGGAACTCCCAAGCTGTAATTATTTGACTGTTTAAAGGCCAATAGCTCGGTAACTTTCATTTGGTGTCACTAATTACTTCCACATTTTCGCATGCCTTCCTCCATTGTCCATTAAACAGTGATTTGTTCAAGAAAATGCCATTGCGATGAAATCCAACGTATTTAATTGTCTCTGGGTTACACTGAAAAATTATTAAAAAGGGCATTTAGTATTTCTCTATTTCTGCATGGATGGCCTGTTCGGATGCAGAGTATTGGAGAAGGGTCTGGTTTCTGAGTTAGATTCTCTTCTACAATAAATCTCAAGCTGTCTTTATATTAAGGCTAAGACAGATTTTGCAGCCCCAGACCCCCCCAAGAACCACATGTATTCAGCTGGCTAATGGAATTAATTACATTTTAAATTTGACTTAAAATGTATAAGAGGTTGAATCAGTTTTTTTGTTTTCCTCTTCCAAAAACCACTGTATGCAACTGAGATAACTTTAAGTGAATTTACTGTACTCATTAATAAATGGTTTCCACTCAAAAACGTATATATTTTTTTAAATTTGACTTTGAATGCTGCAGTGATACAAACGGGGCAATCAAAGTAATCTGCCATAAACTGATGCACTGTAGGACAATGTAGCCAACAGTCCCCTGTGAATTATCATTGAGAGTAAGATTGAACATGACTGTAGCACACTGCAGCTTTCATACAATAAACACTCTGTACTGCGCTCAACGGCACAACAATCTAAATGCTTCCAGCTGTCCGACCCATTACTGCACAGTGCGAACTGCAACATTTTGAACACCAGCTTTAAATAAATCTTTAAAGAGTATATTTTGTTGTCATTAGAGATCACATTATACAAAGCTTTTTTTTTTTTTTTAAATGAAGCACACTGTAGAAAAATAAGAAACTAAGCCAGTTTAAAAATAAACTAGTCTTTCTAAGGGGAACAACATTAAAAGGACAAGAAAAAATATATATAATATAATATTAATTACTCATTCCACTGGCCAGATGGTTAATTCAATTCATTTAATTGTATTGTTCCCATATTTTTTATTTTTTTACAAATATCCTTAAAGGAGACCCATTAACATTCAATCTCAACAATACAGCAAGCAGTTCCACATTTGAACCCATTAGATATTTGTGTACAACAGTTTAAAATAAGAAAAGTTCCTGTTTGTTCCTTCATTTAACAATAAATGAAATTATCCGACATTTTGTTTAAAGCCAGAAAGCTACTCCCATGCTTTTTTTATATGGCCCGTGCCCAAAATATTAGCATCCAACAAACAAACAAACAAACAAACAAACATCTGCTGTGCTGTGAATCTGACGTCAGTGAAACCATTACCATAATTGTAATGTCATTTTCCTGAATTTTACAATCATGGTATACAGAACATTATACTTGACAACTGTGGCCTTGATACAGTCTTATTTTACAATGAAAACCACAGATGCCGTTGCTTCATATGGGAAGGAACCAAAAGCAAAGAACATATTCAGCACACGTCGCTCTGAGCACAACTCTCCACTGCAGCTGCCATGACCACGGTTTCAAGCGTGCATAACTTTTAAAGTTGCATGTTGTCCGCACAATAATTATGTGACAATAAATTACACAATTCTAGGTTTCCTTTTACCGTGTCCATTTCTTAATTTTCATCTTGAAAATGAACTAGACCAGACTAGTCCTTTATGTCAAATGAACTTTTGCTGAACTGAGTTGGAAATAACAGGAACAATATGACAAACTTACATTACTTAAAACAGACCCAAATGTCTTTACTTTTCCAACGGTAACTACTTAAAATTCAAGCATTCTATACTGAAGAAAAAGTTGGGAAGTTTCATTTCCCAAGATTGTTCCTTTATTTCTTAATGTCTATCCTTATTTCTCAATAGCTGTGTTTGTTTAATTTTATATTTTTTTTAATCTCACACACAACACCACTATTTTTTTATTGATTGTGACACCTTGTTTAACACCACTTTAAAAACTTACTCCAGTTAGCTTTCTCTCTGAAAACATTACACCTGAAGGGAGGAAAAAACAATCCACTTATTTCCTGACAAAGCCGCCATTTCCTTCATTAACACAAATGAGTCTTCGCTGTTTTCTTTTTATATAACTTTGAAATTCACTGCAGTGTCAGACACGGCTCTGTTCTGACCCTTTTGTTTTTGGGGGCTGAAACTGATCCTTTTTGATGCCTATTTTTCTCTGGAGTGGACATCTGATTCTGAAAATCTATTTTTGTGTGGGTAAAACGTGGTGTCGTGTTCTTTTCTGTTGTCTTAAAAGAAGCCTGCTGCTTGGTCCTTTTTTTTATTGTACCGGGTTCTGAATGGCAAAGTGAAGCAGGGGGCGGAAACAGGATCATGGACAAACTATAGAGTTACTGTGCAATTTTCCAAAGCTACCCAGGGAGCAGGCAGCAATTCTAGTGAGAGAAACCAGAGATCTGGCCTGGCTTGTGACAATCTGATGAGGGCTTGAAGAAATTCTTAAATACTGAATACAACAGCCTGGGAATTGCCAAGGGATAATATAAGCCCTGTAATGTATGTAAAGGAATATGTAACAAGCTGGTGGTCTAGTGTTCATGTCGAGCAGGAGAGTTTTCATTTTAGCTTAAGTAAATATCAACCTTCTCCTTGTTAATGCAGGCGAGGATGTATATTTTAGCAAACTGATAATACCACAGGACTCTGGAAGGCAGTCAAAGCACTGCACAACAGACCTCTCTTTATTTTTTCTTTAAGGCTGGGGGAAATTTAATATTTAATGTGTTCTACAGGACCTCCCTCATAGCTCTTCTTAAATGGTTTACATTTACAATAGGGATTGCATCAGACAAGAAAAAGAAAAAAAAAATTGTGAAAAAAAACTGCCCAGAGCCATTTTCCTGCAGCACTGTTGAAATGTATTTTATTATTCCATACTGCACTGGTACAGCTACCAACCGCTCCTAAGGCAAAAGTAAACATTAATTAAGGCCTCTGTTTGAGGCTCTAAATGTGGTGTTTGAAGATATTCCCCTAGCTGTGAAAGAGAACTCAAGTAATTTGCACTGTATTTAGGGGGCACTTTCATTTTTTTATTTTCTTTATTTTTATTTTCTTTCTCACAGGTTTGCCCCCTGATGCTTCAAAACAGACATTCTTTTATCCGGGCCTGCATTGCGTGGGAACTCCAGTGCAGCAGGGGATTCGGGTTTTGATGTGGTTCCTCTCTGGAATAGCAACCTGTTGAACCACCTTCACCCCACACCCAATGCCCACATCTCCCACCTCCCTCCTCCCCCTACCAGCTAAAACGACGGCAAGAAGTCTGGCTTGAGAAGCAAGTCTGATCTTTTTATAGAGATTAAACATCAAACCGCACTTTGAAACAAGCAGAGCCTTATAACATTTTACTACAGTATCTGAGCAGTGAAAGCACTGAAAAGCTCAGAGTTAGATACTCCTCTTCTGTCTGACAAGTTTCTTCATTCCCACATTTCTACACAAAACCTTAAACCTGCTGTATGTAGGACACAATTAATGAACAACATTGTTAAGACTGCTAGTAAGAATTGTTTTGCATCCAACTGAAAGGCTGAGTGAATTAAACTACATCCCTGTAACTTCTTCTGTTTACATACTTACAGTGCCATCGGTTCTTCAGCAGGCTTCAACAAGCACTGTTCTCATCTCATATTGTAACAATAGAAGACAGACTACAAGGCTCTTCTAATCTCGTATTTATTAGAAATAGTATTTACAAATTTCCCTAATACTTTCAGGAACTCAGGAAACTTGCACAGGAGCATTTTCAATGACAGCAAAGAGTAGAGCAAGCAACATTTAAAAAACAAGTTATACGAACCAATTCTTCAGTTTTGCTGATTTGTATTACTACCACTGACAGGTGAAGCTTAGATCAGGTTGTTGTTCAGACTCAAATCCTTTCTGAGGATGTGTTACATAAGAACATAAGACCGACAGGACTGACTATTTCTCACTACTGAAGGATCACAGTGAAATGTTTGCAAGCATGAATGAACCAATGTCATATTCTCTTAATAACACAAGAAGAACTAATCTTCCCTGTATCTGTTTCTATTGGGTTTCCATTAACATCTCACAGTCTTGCTGGGCTGCAATCACTGCCTGAACCAACCCTTTATTTTTTGTATTCCTTCCAAGATTATTGCCATTGCCTTCTTAAGATATAAGGATTGGGTTTTAATCTTTTATCATAACTAATGCCTTTCAGTCTACATGCCCTGCTTTGAACTTTCTGCAAGCCATCAATTTTTTTTTTAATTACATGGGCTGGGAATTGAATACATGGCCTAACAAGGGCATTGTAAAAGTATATCACAGCCTATTTGGTCTTGTAGTCGGCACTTTCAAGCTCCCAAGCATCTTGTTTGCCTTTTTTAATGCTCTTCCACAATGCCTAGCTGATGACAAAGATGAATCCACAACAAGACCTAAATGGTTTTCCCACAGGGCACAAACCAGTTAGTTCCCACATATGTCATACTTTTAACCAGTCTGTATTCCCCACATGCAGCACATTCGTATTTGCTAATAGATAACGTAATTAGTAAAATATCTGCCTGTTTCTCTACGCCCTCTAGATCAGCCCTCTTCCCAGCTGAAGTGTGATGGGTATTTTTTGTTATTGTTGTTGTTTTGAATATTATAAAAAAATTAACCAGATGTAAGATTTATATCCAAACGACTGCATTTCCTTAATAATACACAGTCTTAATATTTATTTTCCTTACATTAACTTGGCATACTAGACCTGCAACAGTAACACCACATTAAAGATGACACACAGAATAGTATGTTTTGTGCAAGACTCAGGTGATATGATAAAGCCTATATTGTGATACCCATGTCCATATGGTCATCCTTGCCTTTATAATAAGCTCCAGTGATTACAGCTGTTCAGTAAGGTGTGCTCCAGTCCTCCCCAGAGTTCATCACATTTGCTTTTTGGGAAGAAATTATTTTTGTATTGACCTGTGTATCAGATATGTGGACCACACTAACTTAGTTAAGATAGCGAGTAATCTCATTTGGCAAGTGCTGGCATCCATTCATAATAGGATTTGAAGCAAGTAAGATGAAATAACAGGAAAATGTGATAAACTTCTCCCATGAGTTTAGCTGGAGAGTTGCAGACATGGGCTTAGCCACACCTGATGTTTTATCAGACAGTTAACTAGTCAGCCAGGCATTTAGGTGATTTATTTAATCACCTTTCATATCAACCATACCAAAGAACTGTATATCAAATAAAATAAACCATGAAAAAGAAGTAAATGCAGCATAATTTCAATAACCCCCCCAAAAAATATATATATAATAATTGATTAAAAGCCAAGAAAAGTCTTTAGCTGAGTCCATCTCTCAGTCAGACCGAGTGTTCCAGTCTTGGAGAATAATTAGAAAGCACTCTCTCTTCAACAGCTCATACAAAACAGCAGCATCAGCTGAGCGACGAGCATGATAAGCTCTCTGGGGCGAATTTCCTTTGTTAACAGGGAGAAAACTGAGAGGGTACATGACCGGAAATGCAGGAGTCCAGTGGCAATAGGTTGACCCTGCATGACAGTGCACATGATGCACTGCTCTGATACAATCACAGTCATCACACGAAGTGAGGGGTAGCCAATAATCTGATGGAAGTCCAAAAGGGATCTGATTGATATCCAGATCTGGGCAAGTCAAAAAATAACACTTGCAAGTGGCAACAATGCACAGTAAAAATGGCCACTGAGGGTAAGTAACAAGAACAGAATAATAAGGGGAAAAAGGTGAGGTGTAAATGTTGATATTTGTTCAAAATAATGTGTACACTATATTCTGGAAGAGGTTGTTTTACTTACAGTTTTTTAAAATTTATTTTGGTGGAATTCAACACATTTTACAAATATGAGGCCACCATCCCAACTCCAATTTCTTGCCATTTCATTATTCATTATTAGATGTTCTGGAAAGTATACAAAGAAGAGCAACCAGAAGGATCCAAAAACTGTCTTAGAGTAACAGGTTAGTCAAAACAACAATCAATGTACTTTACTCCTTTACTGGTGGATTTGTTTGCCAGATAATTATTTTGTGTACCCAACAGGTCTACCTCTCTCTGTATCCACCCTATGCCTACAAATCTCTACCTATCCAGTAATTGGTCTGAGTTTAGAAATTGTCAGGTTGGATGACGTTAGATTCAGTCCAAGCTTAAACATACAACTCCAGTAAAAATATAACCGTTTCCCAGGACCATATACCACATATGAAGCTGAAGACATAAGTACTGGAGTCCTTATATTGTTCTGAGACTGACAGCTAAAGCACCAACTGACAGCATGCAGAACAGGTTATAAAACATCATCATCAAAGACATCAAATCAAATCAAACTCTTCTCAAGCCCAATGCTATGATACCCTAATCAACCAATCAATTCCCACCACCAAGCAATGTGACCCGAACTCCAGAGCTCAGATACACCGGTCTCCCTTTTAATATGACCAAAAGGAGCAGAGGAGCCTCAACTGATCACATGATTCACTGTGGATGATTCACAAAGGGAGATCATATAATCATGTATAAAAATGAGAGCTCCATTGTCTGTTCTTCACTGAGTGAATGGAAAACAGCTTGGAGGGCAGTCTGTTATTAACCATATGACACGGATCGGGAAACAGCATTTAAAAGGAGAAAAACATGACTGACACTTCTGAGGTTTGTTTTACAGTACTCTTGGTTTATCGTATTCCGTAAAAGGTAAACTCTTTCAATACTGTAAGCTCCTTTTAAGTTAGGTCTGTTGTGATTTAGATTCGGGTTTATATGGCCGATACCCAAGGAGACGCTAATTACTTTAGAAAGTTCCATGCATTGAGATACATTTCTTTCGTTTTTGCCAAAGTAAAACCCTTTCCTTCATTTTCTGTACTTTACATTTGACTTTCAAAGTTTCGTGGAAACTGAGGTAAACAAGAGCTACCCCTGACATCTAGGGCCCAGTGGTAAGGTATTAATTGCCTCCACAGCTGTATTTGTATAGTAATTGTATCATTTTGTTATTACAGGGACTGGCATATGTTTTTATTCCCGTCTGTCGCTAGGTAACCAGAGGCTTTCTACAAACCAGGGCTGTCTATCTGAAACTCTTCAGACTGGAATGGAGAGATGGAGCCGAGGTCCCTATTACAGAGTGGCGGTGCTGGTATCTTGCTTCGTAGTCACAGTCTCAGGCAGGATTCAGGATATCCTATCATGTGGTTTTCATCAGTAAAGTTTAATTTACCTGGGAGTTATTTGGCCTTTTTCTGGGGGGTAATGAGCTGGCACCACTGTTCAAAAAGAACTGGTCAACCTGTGAGCAGGGTGGATTTACTGGACTCATACTGCTGGATGTACTGCTTCAGCTTGTCTGTCTGTCTTTATTATGTTCTCCGCTATGTGGTTAAAATGGGATCACCATTAAAACCAAGCCAAGGAATAGACTGGACCTTACTCATGAACTCTGATGTGGATGTGTTCTAGCTGCTACAAAGCCTCAATTCCATAGCAGATCAAGTAATTGTCACCCTTACATTAATTCATTCTCCTGCAAAGTATCACTTGTGTGTTTAACCTTCCTTAACGTAGTGTTTATCAATCATGTTTTTTTTTTCTGATCTATGAATGCTATGTTACTATTAATCAATGGATCAAAGCATCTTGTACATATGAGGATAATAAAATGTCATTCTTTCCTGATCATATTCACCATTTAAGAAGGGGAGAGTGAAATAAGGTTGTAGGCTCGCTCAAGAGGTAGCGGTGCTGAAACAGTTAAATACCACTGCACTAAGCTTCTTTAATAACACTTCTTTTTAATATCAGACCACAATTAAACACTCCTCTCAGTGGCTATTGACCTACCTCACCAGACTGAGTAAAGTGAATGTCACTTCATTACATCAAACAGATACCACGGTGTTGCAAATTCAAGATTAGCGTGCGCAATTACGCAAGGCCTTTTGTTTCCTCAAGCCTGAAAGCGTAACAATTAAATATTAACTCTGATATCAGTGGAACATGAGGAACGGTCAACAAATCCAGTGCCTCACATTTGACCATTTTACGTACCAGTTACTTCAAAGAAAACTATAACATACAGTATAGTGAGGAAATGGCAGTAAAGCAGCCTAATTGCAGATCAAACCGATAGTGGATAAATCAACAGGCAGCTGTGTGAAAGGAAAAGGAAAGAAAGGAAGAAAATTTAACATTCTGCATTGAAACTGTATTTTCTTTCTGAACATTCCTCGGCGTCATGTTCTTACTGCCCTGAGTAGACCAGGGGGTCATGGCTGTATCCAGTATGACTGTGCTGACAGAGATACAAGGCAGTATGGCGATGTTCAATGTATTTATTTTTGCCACAGCAAGGCAAGCTCTTCTTTGCAGCTGTTGGGAAGCTATCGGGGGGGGGGGGGGGGCGGGGATCATTAGTTCTACCCAAGGCCTCAGCCACTAAATAACATTTTGCAATAGAAGTTCAAAGGCATAACTAGTACACACTACAAAATCAGTCTGACAATTTGCTAAGCCGTGGGTTCTGTGTGAATACAATTTTGAAAAGCTGCCCAGACTCTTCACTCTTCTCAGCTGTGCAAGACATAAAGACAATAAGAAAAAAAAATGTGTAAGTGCAGCTCAGCCTGACCTAAATACAGAGGTATGTTAGACAAAATTAGCACTAAAGCAGCTCCTTTACCATACCGCTGAAGCCTCTTGAATCTTGTGTCACTGAGACTGTAAACCTAAAGGATAAATCAGACCTTTCCTTTTCATATTAGTGAAAATAATTACTCACTAGCACAAACAGCTCAGGAACGGGAGAGAGTAAAACATTCCATCAGAAGGCTTTAAAGCAATAATTATGTTTTTACTATTTAGCCCACATTTCTGCATCTGCATCAATAACTTTCACCAGTCCCACCATCCCCCCTTCCAGTTTAATTTGTATTCTGGATTTTTATTTATTGATCTATTTAATCTCCAGATGAATAGTTTACAAATAAGGGCCCAGAGTGGCACAGTATGCTATTTCAGAACACTGCGTGATCTGTAAGCTAAAGTTTGTGTCTGATAGATCAAAGGTTCAGATCACACTGGGTAAACAGAGGGAGGGGGAGGCAGAGAGAGAGAGAGCTACACTGGCCTGGGCTAGCATTGGCCAAGGTTCTGACCTCACCACACTGAAAGAGAGACTGGACAAGCTGACCTTCTAGGTGGTGCAGAGCAGAAATAGTCTGCTGTAACACAATGTCACTCAAAGGAGGTCAGAGGACCCGAAAACATCTTCTGACCCCTTCCAGTTGACACATTTTAGTTTCCACTTTAGGTAACAGTGATGCGGTCAAATAGTGTGCTACGCAGAAATGGACATGCTTGTAATATACAGAAAGGGGGAATTGAGGGAATTACAAAAAGATTCTGAGATTCAGATGTAGCAATGGTGAGGGTACCCAGTCGACTGTGAAAATACCGGTCTGTTCTCGCTCAGTGTGGAAATGTAATGACGCTAATAGTGGTTTCCATCCAACAGTCATCGCTGTGGGGGCTCATTCGTCATGGGTATGTTTCTGTGTGCAGGCATATCACTTTCAGTCTGTATCACCAGCCATGCTTTCAAGACATAAAGCAAAGACTTGCAGCCTCACCCTCAAGTAGAATTACTGCCTCTTGAAAGTTCCAGCAGCATAGTGTATATTTACTCTGCCATTCAAGGACAGTGTTACGCTGACATTAAGAAACACTGAGGATGCTCAGTCTGCAGTCAGACTCAAAACTGCTTTCAAGCTGCCCTGCTTTCAGAGCACAGATACCTACTTATTCAATAGCTTTCGAAGTTCTACTCTACACATTGGCATTTTAGTTTTATAGCGGTTAGATTTTGAAATAATCACATTAATTCTTAACATCCTGAGCTATTTCTTCATATCTTTCACCAATGGGACTAACGTGCCAACGCTGATGATTCGGTAGGAGGCGCAGACTGCCTTTACCAAGCATCTACACCATCTAAAACAACTCTTTGTCCTGCAGGATATTTCTGATCCACTGCATTCTCTGGGGCAGCTAGACAGCGCAAAGCAAGCCAACAAAGACATTACACATCTCTGGATTCCTGTAGATTTTCTGTTAAGCTAAAGAGGCACTGCATGCTATAGTCACAGTGATTCCCCCCTTGATACAGTACACCACATTGCCACAGGCTCTCCATAAAGGTCAACAGCTTTCTCTCTTTCTGGAGAAGTGCAAAAGAGCACTGAAACAGCTAATCAACCAGGATCTGAATAATACACTGTACTACCAACGGGCCAGAAGCTCCATAGTGTATCGTCAGGGCAAATCGAAGATGAGAATGAGGTTTTAGTCAGGAAAGGAATATATATATGAATGGTAGATGTGGTGTGTGTTAAAAGTAAAACTCTTGCATAATTAATAGTACATTGATATAGATTGTGCTTAATGTAAATGTGCACATGAAATAAGGCAATAGGACTAAAATGAGAATAGCAGAATTACTAATATAAGTGCTCTCATGCCCTGGACTATTGTTAACTGTCAGCTAACCTGTATCGAAAACAAAAACAAAACCCATTTTTTTTCATAAGAGCTTGATTTGACTCGATAGCCAAACCTTGAAATCCAAATAAACGCGTTTCCGCCACCGCTAAAACCAGATTTTCTGCAGGGCGGTTTATGTGGTGAAGGAGGTTCATTTGGTAGGATTTCAAGATTTTGCTATCAAGAGTTCATCTTGATCTCTTGATATTTATGCAGAGCAAAAGAGTCCTGAATAATTTGTCTATAAAGGGTTAAAATTATGTGTATTGTATATTAAATCACTAAGGGACAAAGCATTACCGGATTATAAAATACCCCCTTCAATATAAAACACTGGTTCTTTTTTTTTTAAGCTTTCAAAGGTAGTCCATGTGGGTCAAAGGCGATTTAATTCACTTCCAACTGTGAGTCATCATGCCTTTCACTTCCACACATGCTGACTCAGCCCTCAGTAATGCAGAACTACAATAGGGGGGAAAGGCTCTTCTCTATTGTGAAATACCAGTGACCCAGGGAAGCTGCAGAGTCTTGGTTGGCTCCTTGCAGCAGAGTGCCGAGGCCCTCTGATTCACTACAGAAGAGCCTGATAAACTGGAAGCTTTCAGGCCACCTTCTGTAATAATATCGCTCTACCACTGACTCAGAGCAGCCAGCCCAAGAAGGGAGCAGACAATACCTTCTAAAAACCCTGCAAAAAAAAAAGAAAATACTCCCAATTAATCTGCAAGAACACATGATCAACTGAAATGGGAATCTATCAGGGAAACTCCTGTCAGGTGCTATGTAAACTAAAGCTATTTCGCTACGCATCACTGACTTAACACACAACTGTTACATCAACCACATTTGATGTCAATAATGATTCCTAGCTCAGAACTCTTTCCAAACTCCAATACAGGAGGAAATTGCTGTGATTGGATGTCAGCTTGCTCCTCTTTGACATCAGTTATTTTAGATGTGCAGAATTACCATAATAAAAAGAAGCCTTTTTATTTTTACTTCTTTTAGAAAATGTTCCTGAAGTCGTTAATGTAAACCTGTTAACCGTCTAACGTGTCCAAGCTCTTAACAATTTCAAAGTCTTCCACACACTGACAGCTAATTACACCTCGGCAGTGGGTTACACATAATTCAAAATAAACAGATTCCAAAACTGAAAGCATCAGATTTAATAATAATCTCCCAGCAAGAGTGCATCAGAAAGACAATAAAGACATGACTCTCCAAATTGACTAAAATACAAAGCTGCAGAAGGTTTAAGATTGACATACTTTTGCACAGAAGAATAAACATCTATTTTAACTGGTTATCATATTAAAGAAAAACTCCCAACTGCCTGCTAGAGCAATATCTTAATTAAGAGGTGTCAAAATCAGAGTCAGAGTTAAAACATTAGGCCACCTAAGAAATGAGACTAACAAAAAAAAGAGTATTCTCATTATACAGAATTTGATTTGATTTTTTATTTCCATTGTTTCGATGCATGTAATTCCTTGACCTTTGCAAGAATGTCACACATTAGTGTCAGTCACAGGAGGAAAACAAGAGAGATTAGGGAGTGTTATATGTCATCAGCAAGTTTAAACTCAAACACATAACGGCATTACTTACAAACCATGTCCTGAACTGTATCTTTGTGGTTTATTTTTTGAAGATATTACAGTTACCAACTGAAATAGTTTCCTAGTTCTGTGAATGCACCAGATTCTGTAAATGATTGTTTTTTTACAGAGTATATAAGGAGTTAGGGTTTGCTAGGCGCTAAGAGCAAATTTCGGTATTCTCCTGTATAACCAGCCAGGCATTCAGTCAAAGGCCAAGATGTGATACCACGGTCTAAAATAGTCTCTTGGCTTCACTGACAGCACAGCTAGTATGAGACTGTCCAGCAGAGGCTGTCAGGGCTCTTTCCTGTGCATCATAGGGGAAATGTCTAACTGTAGATCCTGACAGAAACTTGGGCAAACAAATATACCCCTAGTGGCTACTTAGACACATACAGTCGGTCTATCTTGATTATTGTTCACCTGCAAAAAAAGCAACTACATTTCTTAATGCATGTCACGTCCCAGGGAAAAAACAGAAATAAAGATGCTTAAGACCCAAAAGGAGATTAAAAAACAATAACAACACCACATAGTTTTCTAATAAAGTGCAGGTTCTCAAAAAGTTAAGGGGAAATGTATAATTTGTGAGGACAAAAGTTAGGCGTTCTAAGTACAGATTGAGATTCACCATGCAAAACATAAAAAATAAACAACAAAATACTTTGTACTTTGGATAGTCAGTCAGCAGTGTGTCAGAAGCAAGCCATGTCTGAGATACTGCTCTGTAGCTTGGGAACCAGGCTGTCTAACTACCATGAAATCCATAACAGGAACTGATTTGTGGGAATCGTAGAACTGAAGGCAATGTTCCCGATTGCTCAATTGTCTGAAAATCAAGAAGGGTTATGGCACACATTGTATGTTGCAGTACAGAACTTCACTGTGCCTTTCCCATCCTGTATGCAAATGTTATGCTTTGTTAATTACAGGCCTGGCAACCTTATTTTATGTGATGTGCACAAAACTAGAAAGACTGTTAGTCCAGAGCATTCTACCACTCTGCAATTAGCAAAAAGGCTGGTTTTGTAGGATAGCCATGTGTAGACCCAATTCAGGGTTTAATTTCAGACCCATTGCTCTCCCTCTGCCTTCAATAACCTGAACAGGTTGACTGTATTGAAAAGGGGAAACTAAAATCTGGCCTCAGATTTTCCAAAGAGAAGCATTTTGAGTTCAACAAAGCCAGCTCTAAATACACAGTAGTTTCGGATCTTAATGGGAAATTTACAATTAACAAAGGATCATTTACTTCCACATAGTAAAAAGCACATAGCTGTTTAAATATTCATGTGAATAGTGTAGCAGTTTTACTTTGTGAAGTACCAGCAGAAAGGTACCATTTAATGATACCATTACTAACTTTCCTTATTCACGAAAACATCTGTGTTATATTATAGTTCATAATTTTATTTTTAACCCAGAACCAAGGACATTAATTCCTAACAAAAATGTTGGACGTGCATGAATTAGAAAGAAAGAAAAACAACTGTCCACCTTGAAAATAAAGTGTTCTTCTGAAATAAGACGTTCAAATACCTTCTATGATTTATACTGGACAGATGAGGATAAAGTTGTCCTGACCAGAAATAAAGGCCATTTTATGTGAGCTTGGGGTAAAGCCTACCCCTTCTTATTATTTGAAGCTGGAATTATGCAGGTGAATTAACTGAATTTCCAGTTTGCATCTTATAGATCAGAGCCTAATTAACAGTTCATATGTACATAGACATAATGCTATTTATCACAAGAACTGGACCACAGCTGTTCGCATTATAAGAACTCAGCTATTCCCAAATCTATGGTTTTAAAAATGTTATCACTAAGCCATTTTAGTATTTTCTTAGTACTAATCATGTGGTGACCATTATCATGAAATATTGTGGTAGTACAACAAAACAAAACAGGCAGGAAAGGTTAGGATGAAATATAGACCTGACAGAAAGGCTTAACCCCATATAACTAAAACCTGTTTCCAAAATCCCCAGTACTATGAAGTACAAAGAAGACAGGTTGCTGGCAGAAATGCCACGTCTCTAAACATCACTGGCACATTTCAACATGGGGCAGTCCGATTCCACACCTGTGATGAAGCTCAGTCCAAAGTCATAAATCAAGTCAAAACAGTGAGATAAAGTCCAAAGTTAGGATTTTGAAATCATTCAAAAGGGATATATGACTGAATTCCTTTGATTTAAACCTCTCAAATGTTGGTGGATGTTGTGACACACACAGAAAAAATATTTTCCATGTTGTGTTTTATTTATTTTCACCGTATTGCATGAGGCGTTTCCAAGACGAAGCAGAAAGCCACGCAATCAGGCCTCATTCCATCACTGAGCTGTGTTTCGAAAGTTGATATTAACGCCAGCATCCCACTCCACCTTTCATTATGACTGTGATGCTTGAATCTCAGTCACCTCAACCACCACACTTTGTAGAGACCTGGTGTTTGAATCTTGATTCTAGATTTGAGTCTCTGTGAAACCTCTGATGTTAGCCTCCCCTTCCATTAGTCAGCACTGACGATAAACCTTTCCAATACAGGGTGCTGATGCAAGCTTAAACTTAAAAGGCTTTCAGTAACTTTCCTGGAAGTGCAATAAGACTTTTTTTTTTTTTTTTGCAAGAGCTTTTACTGACTTCAAAGAATGACTTATTTCTTTGTGTTCATCTCCGAGAAAAGTGGAGCTATCGCAGGAATACCCTTGGTGATCTGACTTGGGTGACACCAAAATACACGTTATTGAAACTTCTGACGCTCCCTCCATTAGGCTGCTTCATCCTGTGGTTGAACCCATAGCAACAGTCACCCCACTTGTTAGAACGATGCCTGCCAGAATATCGTTATGGCAGAGCAAATAAAAGCTTTGAAAATAAAAAATCCTGTTAACAGTAAAGCAATTGTTTCCAAGGAAGAAGGATTTACAGAGCTGAGGTGCTTTTCATCTTCAGATACCAAGAGATACCAGTCAATATTTTGCAATTAAATGAGACAGGGGTTGGGGGTAGGGGGAGATCAACTAAAACTATGGTTTTCACAATTAGATTTAGATTTTTGTTGACAATGTTTTTATTGTATTCTATATTACTCCATTTGTTCCGCCTGGGAGAGATTTCCTTAGCTTTGTTTCAAGGAGCATTAGAGAAAAGGTTTGTTGATCGATTCTGGCATTTCAAGATATGTAAAATAAGCAGCAGAAACCAGTTGAATCTGAATTGAAAAAAAAAATAATAATAATAGGGATGTGTTTGTTAAGGTCAACTACAGGTGGTGAAACAGGCAACAAAAGCAAGGAAAAAGTACTTCCACAAATCAAAGTCAAACAGAGAAAGCACTGTAATTTGTATTTGTTGACCAATACCACTGAACATTCAATTTATGGATTCTAAAACCTCTTCATGACAGAGATTCCTGTGATTCTGACCCTCTGGCAATCTGAGCATATTAAACTTAATAGCAGATTTGAATATCTTTTAGAGTAGGTTAGGTTTGGCATGGGCTAGTTCTGTTCATCTTTCCTGCTTTATGAATTGTTCTCAAAATATCAAACCCTGAAGATCCTGTTCACAAGGGGGTCACTTGAACATAACAATAGTCCATTTGTCAAATATCACTCAAGACATACTGGTGCAAACACAACACCGACTGGGAGAAGCAACAATTTGTCAGTTAGAAACTAAATTAAATGTGTAAGATTCTAGGAATACAGGACAGAGCTCCCTAATGCTCACACAATTTCATGATTTTGAAGACTTGAATCAATTCCCCATGTAGTCTCCTCTGTTCCAGGGTGAAAAGGTTCAGTTCCCTCAGTCTCTCAGTAGGACATTCCCTTCAGACCTGGAATAAGTCTGGTTGCTCTCCTCTGAACTGCCTCTAGAGCAGCGATATCTTTCTTGAAGTGTGGAGACAAGAACTGTCCACAGTATCCAGATGAGCTCTAACTAGTACAGTCTTAACATTACTTCCCTTGTTTGAAATTCTACACTTTTGACAATATGCTCTAACATTCTGTTTGCCTTTTTTATTGTTTCCCCACTTTGTTTGGAAAGAGAAAGTGAAGAGTCCACATAGCCTCCTAGGTCTTTCTCATGCATTACTTCATCTAGTTCTATTCCTCCCATAGTGTAATTATAGTGGACATTTTTATTACCTGCATGTAATACCTTTGACATTGAATTTCATCTGCCAGGTGTCAGCCAATAACTAAATATTATCCCTTTGAAGTCCCTTTGAATAACCTGTGCTGCCGAGATTGTCGATTTAGTATCATCTGCAAATTTGACAAGTTTGCCAACTATCATAGAGTCCAGATCATTAATATAGATTAGAAAAAGCAAAGGCCCTAGTACTGATCCATGTGGAACTCCACTAACAACCTCACTCCAGTTAGAAGCAACTCCTCTAATTGACATCCTTTGTTTCCTATACATCAACCAGTTCATTATCCATCTACTTACATTACCCTGAATGCCTACAGCTTCCAATTTGAGGATCAGTCTTTGGTGTGGAACCTTATCAAAAGCTTTATGAAAATCTAAGTATATCATATCTTATGCTTTCACATGATCCACCGCTGCAGTTACATGTTCAAAAAATTCTAATAAATTAGTACGACATGATCTGCCTCATCTAAACCCATGTTGACTACCTCCAAGAATATGGTTTTCATTAAGATGCTATCTAAGCTCCATTCCAGTTGAACAAGCAAGATGCCTAAAAACAAAACCTGCAAGATTTACTTAAGTTTGGTGTTTATCAAAAACCTGGAAACGCAATTGACCTTTTGACCCCCTGAAAATAAATTCGAGGGATTTGAGTATGTGTTCTCTCGCCATTGTTCGTCCCTCAAAGTCAGAATGACTCAAATACGCACATTCTGTCATTGCTCCTTATATTGAGCTGCAGCTTAAATATTCGAGCTGCCATCTTAAGTCTGCCTTTGGCCATGTCACAGGGTCAAATGTCATGACCATACACTTCATCCAATTTTCTGCTGCGTGCACAGCCACAATGAGGTTCAAATGAGCGGCAGGTCTCTGGCTGTTCTGAGATAAGTGAGTACAACGTATAGGCCGGTTCACTGGGTGTTCTGGAAAAAACAGATGCAGGCTATAGACTTAGACTTGATGCATCTGTACAAAGAATTAATCAAATATAGACCTGTATTTCAGACTTCAAAAATGTAGGCCTACTTACTGTAATGAACAACAGCATGTGAAATACAAGTGCTGTTCAAGATTGTGCCAAGCCACCCATATTGCACATGGTATTTATACAGTCTTTCAAGGGTCAGTATCCAGGGTTATAGATTTTCCTTCTGATTCTCATGAATTTCAAAATCTGTTACCTACATTCTTCTACTTTAATACTGGAATCTTCAAGTTTTATTTTACTTCTTTTATTTGTACTGTGCCCATGGACTGTAATTTAAGAAAAATAGTTTTTCCTTTTCTTTGTGTAGCACAGTATAATCACAGTATGGTGCAGGGACATTCTCCCTGCCTCTGCCAACCAGCCCGAATGTTACAGCCTAGCAATAGCCTTTTAAGCCTGGACAGCCAGGATCCTGCAGGTGTTACAGGGCTCACTAAATCATCCTTCACTGGATACCTTGAAAACAAGGACACTTTTACAAATTACACCTAACGATTGGTTCAACTAAGCAGTTAACAATTGGGATAACAGAAAAACCAGAAAGGTCTGAGGCTTCCTGGGATCAGGGCTAGCCACTCCTTTTTTAAGCATTTAACTGTTACTTTCAAAGATAGAGGGAAGGGTTGTGAACAAAGGAACGTGTAACAAAGCTTTGATGAGAGACGCAGGATCATTATGGAGGCTAATTCAAAGACTGCCTTATACCTGTAAAGCAATCAAGTACATCTCAGCTGGGGGTGGAATGTTTTTTAATATGCTCTTGCCTACTGAAGGTAAAGCCAATAAGAACATAAGAAAGTTTACAAACGAGAGGAGGCCATTTGATCCATTGTGCTCGTTTGGTGTCCATTAATAACTAAGTGATCCAAGGATCCTACCCAGTCTATTTTTGAATGTTCCCAAATTTTAAGCTCCTACCACATCGCTGGGGAGTTTGTTCCAGATTGTGACAACTCTCTGTGTGTGAAGAAGTGTCTCCTGTTTTCCATTTTGAATGCCTTGAAGCCCAATTTCCATTTGTGTCACCGGGTGCGTGCATCCCTGCTGATCTGGATAAGCTCCTCTGGTTTGATGTGGTCGATGCCTTTCATGATTTTGAAGACTTGAATCAAGTCCCCATGTAGTCTCCTCTGTTCCAGGGTGAAAAGGTTCAGTTCTCTCAGTCTCTCAGTAGGACATTCCCTTCAGACCTGGAATAAGTCTGGTTGCTCTCCTCTGAACTGCCTCTAGAGCAGCGATATCTTTCTTGAAGTGTGGAGCCCAGAACTGTCCACAGTATCCAGATGAGCTCTAACTAGTGCATTGTACAGTCTTAACATTACTTCCCTTGTTTTAAAATCTACACAATATACCCTAGCATTGAGTTTGCCTTTTTTATTGCTTCCCCACATTGTTTGGATGGAGAAAATGAGGAGTCCACATAGACTCCTAGGTCTTTCTCATGCGTTACTTCATCTAGTTCTATTCCTCCCATAGTGTAATTATAGTGGATATTTATGTTACCTGCATGTAATACCTTGCACTTGTCCACATTGAATTTCATCTGCCAGGTGTCAGCCCACAACTGAATATCATCTATGCCCTTTGAATAACCTGTGCTGCTGAGATGATATCTGCTGAGCCACCTATTTTAGTATCATTTGCAAATTTGACAAGTTTGCTAACTATCCCAGAGTCCAGATCATTAATATAGATTAGTAAAAGCAAAGGCCCTAGTACTGATCCCTGTGGAACTCCACTAACAACCTCACTCCAGTTAGAAGCAACTCCTCTAATCGACACCCTCTGTGACACACTCTCAGACATGATCTGCAAGAATATGGTTTTCATTAAGATGCTCCTCTATTATCTGTCTAATAATTTTTTCCAACATTGTTCTCCTCCCTCACCTCCTCCCTTGACTCTCTCTGTCCTCTCACGTCTCGTCCTGCCTGTCCCTCCCCTCCTCAGTCTTGGCTCTCTGCTGTTCTCCGCACAACCCGAACTAGTCTGCGTGCCGCCAAACAGAAGTGGAAAAGGACCAAACTCCCAGCTACCCTCGAACTCTAATGCTCTCTACTGTCCACATTCTCGTCCTCTCTCACCTCAGCCAAGAAGTCTTACTTCCAATCACTCTTCGAATCCACTGTCAACAACCCCCGCAAACTCTTCTCCACCTTCTCCTCCCTCCTTGCCCCCCCTCCCCCTCCTCCTTCCTCATCTCTCACTGCTGATGATTTTGCCTCCTTCTTCTCCTCCAAGATTACAGACATCCGCAGGCTCTTCAATACTCCACCCTCATCTCCCATCACACCGAAACTTCCCACTGATCAAGCTTCCTTTTCTTCATTCTCGCCTCTCTCAGATGCTGAAGTTTCTGCTCTCCTCCTACGTCACAAACCTACAATGTGCGCCCTGGACCATCTCCCTTCTCGCCTCTTCCAAGCAACCGCTCCTGATCTACTCCCCTTCATCTCCTCCCTCCTCAACTCCTCCCTCCTCTCTGGCTGTTTCCCCTCTGCATTTAAACAAGCTGCTGTCATCCCACTCCTCAAGAAACCAACCCTTGACGCCACCTCTCCTCAGAACTACCGCCCTGTCTCCCTACTCTCCTTCCTCTCAAAGACTCTCGAGCGGGCGGTCCACCGTCAGCTCTCTGACTTTCTGTCCCAACACTCACTCCTTGATCCTCTGCAATCCGGCTTCCGCACAGCTCACTCCACCGAGACGGCTCTCCTGGCAGTCCCTCGTGACTCCCTCAGCTGTGCTCGGGCGGCCTCCCTCTCCTCCGTCCTCATCCTCCTTGACCTCTCTGCAGCATTTGACACCGTCGATCACTCCATCCTCCTCTCCTGCCTCGCTGAATTTCTGGGACTGCTCTCACCTGGTTCTCCTCCTACCTCAGTGACCGGTCCTACCAAGTGACATGGCGAGGCTCCTCATCCACCCCCCAACCTCTCCTCACAGGCGTTCCCCAAGGCTCCGTCCTGGGCCCGTTCCTGTTCTCTCTCTACACTCGCTCCCTGGGCTTCCCATGGTTTCTCCTACCACTTCTACGCTGACGATGCCCAGATCTTCCTGTCTTTTCCCTCTTCTGACCCTCTCATCCCCTCTCGCATCTATTCCTGCTTGTCTGCTATTTCCAGCTGGATGCACTCGCACCACCTCAAGCTCAACCTCTCCAAATCGGATCTCCTTTTTTTCCCCCACTCTTCCTCACCTTCTGCGACCTCCCCATCTCAATCCCCTTGGAATCCACCACACTCTCTCCTTCTTCTTCTGCTAAAAATCTAGGAGTCAACCTCGATCCTGCGCTCTGCTACACTCAGCACATCACCACGCTGACACGCACCTGTAGATTCTTCCTGAGCAACATATGCCGGATCCGTCCCTTCCTCACCGACTACTCGACTCAGCTGCTCGTCCAGTCACTGGTCCTCTCCCGCCTGGACTACTGCAACTCCCTCATGGCCGGCCTGCCTGCATCTACTACCCGCCCACTCCAGCTCATCCAGAACTCTGCGGCTCGTTTGGTATTCTCTCTGCCCCGATTCGCACACGCTACTCAACTGCTCCGCTCCCACCTCTGGCTCCCGATACCGGCACGCATTCAGTTCAAGACATTGACCCTCACCTACCCCTGTCTCGACCACACTGCACCAAACTACCTTCAGCCACTCGTCTCTCCATACATCCCCTCCAGACCACTGTGCTCCCCCAGTCCCAGAAGACTAACTCTACCTCCTCTCCACTCTCCTTCCTCCAGAGCCCGCTCCTTCTCATCCCTGACCCCTAAATGGTGGAACGACCTGCCCACCGAAGTCAAAACAGCAGAGTCCTTGACCTCATTCCGGTGCTTACTCAAGAAGCATCTTTTCCGACAGCACTTGTAATATTAGTCCTCTATCCCTGCTAGATAGCACTTCAGTTTTATTATGCTTCTCGCGTTCTTGATTGTATTCCTCCTTGCGTCTGCCAAGAAATAAAAATAATAATAATAATAATAATAATAATAATAATAATAATAGTAATAATAATTTTACAAGTGATGCAGGTGAGACTGATTGGTCTGTAATTTCCTGGCTCAGTTTTGTCCCTGTGGCAACCACCCCGCGTCCAACCTGTGGCATGTTATCTGTTTTTTCTTTTGTAAAAACTTCTGTGAAATACTCATTTAGAACATTTGCCACATCGTGTTCATTTTCCAAGATACTTCCATTTTTGCCCTTTATCTGTTTCACTTCCTCCTTTATTTATTGCTGTTATAGTATTGAAAAAAGCTCTTTTCATGAATTTTAGCTCCAAGAGCTATGTTTCTTTCCATTACCCTGCTTTCCTGATCCCTTTCTTAAGATCTCTTTGCAGTTCAACATATTATTTGTGTTTTGTTTCATCTCTATCCCTTTTGTATACGCAATACAACATTTTCTTTCTCTTGATATTTTTTTGCATACTTCTATTAAAACGTTTTGCCAATGTTTTGGTAGAAATTTCTCCTGAGCCTCAAGTAGTATATTCTTAAAACATAACCATCCATTTTCAACTGAATCTGTATCCAGTGTGCTCCAGTCTAACTCTTCTAAGTGCCGCCTCATACCTTCAAGGTTTGCTTTTCTACAATTGTAGACCATTGTTTTAGACTTGGTCCTTGTTTTTTGAAAGTATGCCTCAAAGCTAACATCACATTCGTCTTACTCTCGACCTTAACTAGATTTCAGCCCACATCAAAACTAAGAGAGATTCAAAGGCCTAGTGTTGCTAGCCACTGCACACACTTTGATCAAATTATAGAAATCCATCAGTGACCCAGGCAGGTTTTTCATAAAGATTTTTAAAACAAATGAATGAGAAGTTTAAATAAGTCGTGTATGAAGTTTCAAGTGTGTCACTGTAATAGAAAGAGTGATTTTTGCCTTTGCATAATCAGTTTTCATCCTGAAAAAAACAGAACATAACCCTTATATAACAATAAAATAAAAGGAAATACCATACCATAACCAGTCAATAGATTAGTCATTCTGAAAAGCAACACAAAGAAACAGCAGTTGGCAAGATAAGCAATGAAGTGCATGGTTAATCGATATCTGTCAGAAAAACCCTTAGCAGCACACAATGAAGGCATGTAAATCAGATGCATCTTTCCATCTGAATCTGATAGCACAGTCCAGTGTGGAGATACAAGGGGTTACCTCAGGTCAACACCAGGGTCTAACGCAACACCAAAGTCACACAAACTCTGTAAGCTATGAGCAATGTTTATTCTGTTGATCTGCATTATGAAATTCCTGCCCGTTTCAGATTGATCAAAACCAAACAAGTAGCCCATTTCTTTATTAGTTCTACCCCTAAGTTTACAACCATATTTTTAAGCCTGCAATAAAAATTGGTATCCTTTTCATTTATTTTATTTTATTGTATTTTAGTTTGGTTATTTATTATTGTAGGCTGGTACATGAAGAAAAACTAAAGAAAATCAAGTTATGCAAAGCAAATCATAGAATAACAAAACGGGTTATCGTTTTAGCTTTAATTTTCATCTGAGTTTCTTGCTATTCCCAAATGAAAGACATAATTGTTTCCAAGTAACTTGAAATAGCCCAGTAACACACCTTGAAACCTGATCTGATCAAACCTCACAATCCAGGCAGGGCTGGGCCTGTATTGCTATGGGAGACCTCGTAGGAAAAACCAGAATAATGCTAACATCAGTGTTGGTGGGGCAGTAGGTGACAGACTATCCCTCTGGGCCAGAAATTTAATGTAGACCAATGCCCCTGTAATTTATATGATTAATAAATCAAATCTAATACTGAGCTTCAGAATGAGAAAAATTACAAGAATCTTAAATCTCCTAAGAAAGCTAACACCTTTTACACATTCAATGGCTCTGGAAAAACCTACCACAAAATCTTTAAATCTAAGATACGAAGTGCTTGTTATACCCTGTTCCTCCTAAATCCGATACTGGAATATAGTATATAAAATACACATTGCCACAGTGCCGATACATTACTTAACTTGATACCTGAGCAGTGGTGTTTTGACAGAGCTCATCTAACAAGGCCCTTATCTCCAGGAAAGGACAAGATCGGCATGCAAGATAAAATAAATCAGAAAAGGCTGGTCTATTGGGTTAATGGACACTTTCAAAAAAGCATCATGCATATTTTAAATGTACTTCATGGAATGATGGCTGTTAGAAAAAGGATTTCCTCAGTTTATGTCCCAAGAAAACAGTACAGTCCTTCAGAACAATAAAGAGCTTCCTGTCCTTTTTGTTTGCAGTTAGAAAACTATTTTGAAAGGGAACCGCAGATCTGCGTTTTACTTACATCACAGACAGATAATGCAGTCAAGCTGCTCAGTGCCATGAAACTACACATTCTTTCAGGTAATAAGCAGACAGCCAAGAAGACAGACAATTATGAACAAAATCCTGTCCAGTCCACCTTTCAGCCTGTTTAATGCAAACGCCATAATACCCACTGACATCACCAATAATTAGGAAATGAAGATCAATCTTTCTATTTTAATTACACAAATAACTATTGTGAATTTAAAGTTATGAAGAAAAAAATGTTAGAGAATCTTAGAGTTACTAAAGAAAAAGGAAGTGGTATGTTTTTTTTGTTTGTTTTTTTACATAGCTTTCATGTTTCAAATTAATATATGTGTGTCATATATGTAAATAACACTTTTAGGGAATTAGATCAAATTTATATAAAGAGCCGTTGTATCCAAATTTTCTAAGATCAAGATCACTAGATCAAGCCTTCCCCCATATAACCTCCTCCTTTGTGCTTGCATCTTTATTAGCCTTGCCAAACTCACTGGCCTAGCTCCCTGCTGTATGCATTTGCAGCCCTGGCTACATCATCATTGAACCGTAATGGCCAAAAGAAACAAAGTCCAAATTTTAACAGCACAATACACTTACTTTCTCATAAAAAAAACACAAAAAAACTGAAAATAAATCTGCACAATTTGTATTTATTTATTCATTTTTTTAGGTTAGGCATTCCTGCATGTCTCTAATTCACAACTTCATGAAAAGCAAGATGGCGTACCTGAAATTGATTACAATCATCTAAATCTCCACACATTTTTAACGCCATTCAAACTGAAACAATTGCCAGAAATTTGCCGGCAAGGTCTATGTGAATGGGGTTTTGTCAGCAAATCATTGGCGGCAATTTTCCGGGAAGGTTCGTAGTCTACGGGTCTGTGTGAATGGAGCAGAAAAATGATTGCCGGCAAATTATGTGTCACGTCCTTGCGTGGTCGACGCAGTGCGTCAGCTAACTGACGTAACCAATCAGAATAGGGGTGCATTTTTGAGATTGCAACAAAAAAAGATTGAGCCACCTTTGAAAAAGAACTTGTGACCGTAACGAGAAAAGGACTGGGTCATTAGAAATTGAAGGTTGAAAATAATATAATAAATAATTGAGAAATACAGTGAGGGAAAAAAGTATTTGATCCCCTGCTGATTTTGTACGTTTGCCCACTGATAAAGAAATGATCAGTCTATAATTTTAATGGTAGGTGTATATTAACAGTGATAGACAGAATAACAACAACAAAAATCCAGAAAAACGCATTTAAAAAAAGTTATAAATTGATTTGCATGTTAATGCAACCCCTTCAACTTAATACTTGGTGGCAAAACCCTTGTTGGCCACCAGGTTTGCACACATCTAAGGAGGGATTTTGTCCCACTCCTCTTTGCAGATCCTCTCCAAGTCATTAAGGTTTCAAGGCTGATGTTTGGCAACTTGAACCTTCAGCTCCCTCCACAGATTCTCTATGGGATTAAGGTCTGGAGACTGGCTAGGCCACTCCAGGACCTTAATGTGCTTCTTCTTGAGCCACTTCTTTGTTGCCTTGGCTGTGTGTTTTGGGTCATTGTCATGCTGGAATACCCATCCACGACCCATTTTCAATGCCCTGGCTGAGGGAAGGAGGTTCTCACCCAAGATTTGAAGGTACATGGCCCCGTCCATCGTCCCTTTGATGCGGTGCAGTTGTCCTGTCCCCTTAGCAGAAAAACACCCCCAAAGCATAATGTTTCCACCTCCATGTTTGACGGTGGGGATGGTGTTCTTGGGGTCATAGGCAGCATTCCTCCTCCTCCAAACACGGCGAGTTCAGTTGATGCCAAAGAGCTCGATTTTGGTCTCATCTGACCACAACACTTTCACCCAGTTCTCCTCTGAATCATTCAGATGTTCATTGGCAAACTTCAGACGGGCCTGTACATGTGCTTTCTTGAGCAGGGGGACCTTGCGGGTGCTGCAGGATTTCAGTCCTTCACGGCGTAGTGTGTTACCAATTGTTTTCTTGGTGACTATGGTCCCAGCTGCCTTGAGATCATTAACAAGATCCTCCCGTGTAGTTCTGGGCTGATTCCTCACCGTTCTCATTATCATTGAAACTCCACGAGGTGAGATCTTGCATGAAGCCCCAGACGAGGGAGACTGACAGTTATTTTGTGTTTCTTCCATTTGCGAATAATCGCACCAACTGTTGTCACCTTCTCACCAAGCTGCTTGGCAATGGTCTTGTAGCCCATTCCAGCCTTGTGTAGGTCTACAATCTTGTCCCTGACATCCTTGGACAGCTCTTTGGTCTTGGCCATGGTGGAGAGTTTGGAATCTGATTGATTGATTGCTTCTGTGGACAGGTGTCTTTTATACAGGTAACGAGCTGAGATTAGGAGCACTCCCTTTAAGACAGTGCTCCTAATCTCAGGTCGTTACCTGTATAAAAGACACCTGGGAGCCAGAAATCTTGCTGATTGATAGGGGATCAAATACTTATTTCCCTCATTTACATGCAAATCAATTTATAACTTTTTTGAAATGCGTTTTTCTGGATTTTTTTGTTGTTATTCTGTCTGTTAAAATACACCTACCATTAAAATTATAGACATTTCTTTGTCAGTGGGCAAACCTACAAAATCAGCAGGGGATCAAATACTTTTTTCCCCTCACTGTACCTTTGTAACACCCTTGATGAATACAGCCCAGTATCCAATTGTAGTCAGATTACTGATGTTACTGTTAACAATAAATAAATGAACAAATACAAATACGCATGTTATCTTAACTAGTACTGTACACGTTATTGGGTGAGATGTGGAGTTTGTTTTCTTTTAGAAAAATAACTTGCCAGTGACCTTCCAGTGTCACATTGAAATTTTCCAAGCGAACCAAACTCAGTTATTTTGACAAATGGGCCAAGACCAATTTTTTCAACGTCTCAGTTAATTTTGTTTCGGTTCATTTGCCAAATCAAAATGTGTTGTTCATACTCTTCTCCAAAAGTAGAGTACAAAACAAACCTCTAGCGTGAACGAGCCTTTAGACTGCATGACAGTGACACTGATGGCAGTTTGTTTCCATTTTTTTAATTAGATTTTAATGCAGTAATGTTGAACTTTAAAAAATGAAAAATTAAATAAGTTGTTTTGAGCAATCAATATGATCAAACAGATATGCACACAATGTAATATCATGCTTTTTTCTCATTTTTTTTAGTTGATTTAACTTTGCTGCAGTGTGTCAAGACCCACATAATGCCTCTCGTTACACGACCATGAGCCGTGTCTCATACTAGGTTCACTGGTTCAAATGCTCTGTGATCGCTGGGTCCAGGGACAACACCGCAAACACACACAACCAAACTGATGAACTGGGCATAGTGCGAAAACGCACCTAGATTGAAGTATTGTTTGCCTTTCCCTCCGGACTAGTTCTTGGTAGTGAGTCCAAAACGAACCGGCGCCTTGGTAAGAACCAATAGCCCAGTAAACACAGTGGAGGGAAACTGGCAAAACAGGGAAATTATCGGACTTGTACAAACACTTGCAGAATATCGGTCCGTGTCTCCTCTCTCAAATCCAGATGCTTCTATAGCATCTAATTTCTATGGCTACAGCGCTCTTGCCAGTCATCTCTGTTTTCTGTGTGAATGGATCCTTGCCGTCAATTTTCCGGCATTCAAAGCCAATGTGAATGTGGTGCAAACAGAAAAAAAGCAGGCAAACGTTGCCTGCAATTTTCCGGCATTTCAGTGTGAATGGGGCTAAAAGCTGCAAAGTCTGTTTCCTACACCACAGACTAGTTTGGCAACTGCATGTTATGTTTTATAAATATTTCCAAGGTACAGAACTCATAGATTTCATTTTCTGCTTTGCACGGTTCTTCATAAGTTAGTTATGATAAACTAATAATGCAAAGATTTGGCCTGTATTGCAAGCATCTGGGTTAGAGCCAGTGTTCTTAAACACAAGGCAATTGCTGATCACTTGGCAAGGCTTTCAGAAATTAATTTCAATGGTATGTGTAAACTGCTTTTAGTAAACATGGTAACAATTTGACACTGATTAAGAAATGCTGGTGGAATTGTACTACAATTTAGACACTTTCCTTTAATAACGAATAGAGGGATAGAACTTGCATGCTGGAAAACATTAGAAAACACTTTGAACCCGGTGCAGTAATGCAATACTATTGGGACTTTTAGTCTGAGATGGGACACATAATGACTGTGTAACAAGGTGTAGGCTAGCTCTTTAAAATATCCCCATTACTGTCGACATCATCTGCATTCTGCACTTTTGGTAAGTTTGGGGTTTAACAGAGTGTGGCGGGATGTGTACAATGTAAGTCCCTGTTAGTGTGCAACACCCAATAAATAATAAATGCAAATCTAAAGAGAAAAGCAGACAAAACCAGAAAACAGAACTTTAAAACATGAAAATATAATGAAGTGTACGTGTTTAAAGAAAACAAAATCATCACTTTGTCAAAGTGTGATGAACACAAGATGGCTTTAAACCGAAGCATCTCTCAATCTCTAATGTTAAGGTTTGAAGTACAGTGTCTGAAGCTTGATGAAATTTGATGCGGCACAAAGGACAATCTCTAATCAAGCAGTTTCAATGCAAGCAAAAGTTATGAAAAATGTAAGAGCAAAGTAAAGAATAAAGAATGCCTGAAAATATATTTACAGTCACTCTTTGAGCAGCTGCTATTTCTATACCGGGTCAGATTATTTTCAAAAAGAGGATTTTTCTGGTTGTGCATGTTAACGCCGGGCAAAATATTTACAGACAGACCCTTCGTCATTTCAAGCCTTCCCTCTCTTTAATCAAGTTAGACTGAATGCAGACTTTACTGTGAGAAATTGAATTTGGGCTTTGCGCTCAGACGTGGCATGAGTTTAATCCAGGAGAATCCTTGGGAAATTAAGTTGGTCTGCAGGTCTGCCATGGGAAGGATCTGAAAAGCCCAAATTAAATTATCTCTACTTTCAAACTGGATGAATAATTTATCGTTCAAAAGATGGGGATATCGAGGCTTTCAATTATTTAAAATCAAAATGAAAAAAAAGCAAAAGCAAATGGCAGATAGCTTCTTTTGTAAGAAGCATTAGGAATGTCCCTGTTTTGAAGAGTTGTAAACCAGGGGAAAATACAGATCATCGCCCAAGACTAATGTGAAACACAACCTTTTTATTTTGGCTTTCTTTATTGCAACGAAGAGAGTGACCCAGATCTGTTCAATCTGAACCAGTTCAAGTTAACAGGGTGGTTACATAAAACACCTAGAGCATACAAAACATAAAAGCATTCATATTATTCCTTATGGTTATGAATATTCCCCTTTCTATAATTCTATAGATTAAGGTAGCAATCTGCTGATGCAACACCTGTGAACTCAAGTTATCTCACCTAAGGACATAAATTGGAGGAAACTTTACTATTTTCTACAAATGGCCACTGGACTATATTTTGAAGGTTTTAACTTCTATTTACTCTATTGTGTCACTCTGGTCTATGGCAACCACCTCCTTTGGAAGCACTGCACTCCCCCCCACCCCCTACACACACACACACACACACACACTTCCTCCACAAGACTACTACGCTCTGCTCAGATACTCCTCGTGGAGACAATCACCACAGAAATTGCTTGCCCACTCATATTCTGAAATGCTCCACCAGCTCTACTCATGCTGCTCTTCCTACAGGTGTGAACAATGGATTGCCTTCAAGTGCTCTTGTGTTCAAATTGTCTGCATACTTTCCATGATATCAGCTTTGGTAAATCGACACAGATACTAGAGAACTAAGCATGCTGAAGGAAGTGCAGGGGTTCAATTTGAGTTTCTGACCCTGGTTGGGGAGAGACAAGGATATCTATCTCCCATTGTGTTTCCCTGGGTTAGGGAGGGCAAATAACTTTGGGTTCAATTTGCACAAACACAAAACACACCCATGAAACAGGAGGGACAGATAATGTCAAGGTGAACATACTGTATGGTATTATGATTTAACTGCTGAATGGGTTCACTAAACACAAAGAGGACAGTGGCTAGAAAATGAGCTGAAGTCAAGGTCAGCAATGTATTCAGAATTTTTGGTTCAAACAAGCTGTCAGTTTCATAATTGATCTAGCAGATCTG